>NW_012120265.1:1531859-1534746 GCF_000951035.1 Colobus angolensis palliatus | reverse complement strand
AAAAAAAAAAAAAAAAATCCCAAAGCCTAGAATGGCACCCAATACACAGTAGGCACTCAATAAATCCTGGAATGAATTTTAAAAATGAATGTGTATCAGTAGTGCCTGATTCTTACTCTGATCAGTAACTGCTTGATGACTGAATCAATCGCTGATGGAGGGAATAATTATGCCTCATTCACTGCCATAACAATAAGTGTTGGGCACATGAAGAGATGAAGAGGGCTTGGTTCCTCCCAGTTCCCCAGGGCCAAGCCCTGTTGCTGGCATGCAGTAGGTACTCCATTAATGCTGCCTGTGTGCACGTGATTGCTTAGCAAGAGCTGGCTGGACACCACCCCACACGAGAGCCCTCTGTGGCCTGCCAAGGGGTCCAGAGCTGGCCCTGATGTCCTCAGTAAGCACTTGGAACCTGGGCCAGCGATGGCTGCTTTGGCTTTCTGGCTGCCACCCCTCAGAGTTCATCCCGGGCAGCACTGTCCAGTGGGGACTGAAGCACGTCTGAGTTCTTGGCCTCACGGCTCAGTGCCTGCTGCTCCCGCATCTTCTGGGACTTGGCGCGGTCCCAGTCGGTCTTGACGTGCTCGTTGTTCCATACGACTGAGGTCTCGGTGTCACTCACATAGCCATCGTCTCCCGTGTAGTGTGTGGGGTAGATGAGCAGCGGCTCCACGGAGAAGGCATGCAGGTTGCGGAGGGAGAAGTGGGCCTTGTATTCGGACCTGCAGGGAGGAGGAGGGGAGTGAGGGGCAGCAATGGCTTCAGGGGAGGGGACAGCCGGAGGAAAAATTGGAGGTGAAGAAGTCGGCGGGGATAGATTAAGACATAAGCGTGCAGGGGAAAAAATGGAGACAGATCTGGGAGGGGCGAACGGAGGGAGAAGTAGGCAGAAGAAGAGACATCTCCTGGGAGTCCGTGAGTCTCACGTCCCCACCCTCCCAGGGCAGACCCACTGTGAGACCCCAGCCCAGCAGCCGCCTGCCCCTCACACTGGGTGCTTGTCGAACATGACGGGCAGGAACTCGTCCACAGGCAGCATCTTGGAGAGCGGTTCAGCAGCCAGCAGCTTGCGGGCGCCTTGCAGGGAGATCACGTAGGCCAAGGTCCAGTAGGAGTAGTCGGCCTCCACCAGGTTCCTCACGCGGGGCACAGCCTTCTCGGGGTGCTCCACCTGCATCCGCTTCCGGCCCACGTAGCTGGGGTGCAGGAAGGGGCCTGTCACTCTCCTCCCGCCCTCCAGAGGGAGCTTGCCCAGAAAACCAGGGATCTAGTTACCCCGCCAGGCCCTAGGATGGGAGCAGGCTCAGCGTGTTTGCGGAGCGCTGTGACTGGATGCAGCGAATGCAGGAGCCCAGGGGTCTGGGGGTCATGGGGGTCATGGGGATTAGAGTTTTTCCAAAGGGCGTGAGGGAGCCGTGGAGGCTCTGGAGCTGGGGAGAGCAGGATCACGCAGACGTTCTCTGAGGCTGAAGCTGCTCTGAGTTCAGAGGGCAGTGGGGGTGGAGGTGGGCGAGGTGCCCTGATGTGGGGAGCAGTCAGGAATGGAGGGGTGCAGTTACTATTCACACGGGGCAGTGTTCCCAGAATGTGGATTAAGGCACTGCACTTGGAAGGGAAAGAAAGATGGAGGAAAGGAGACGACAAACCAGCCCACCTATAGGAGAGAAGAACGACTCCAGTGCCGGAAACATGGTGGTGGTACTCCCATCCCAGGGCTTGTCTAAGACAAAGGCGCCCTGGCCACGCCCCCACTCTTCGGCCACACCTCCAGCCCTGACCACGCCCTCCATGACCACACCCCCATGCTCTTCAGCCTCGCCCACAGGCTGCCCGGTGAAATTTTAGCCACATCCACTTCCACAGGCCTCAGTCAAATCTCTAAGCCCTGACCAAGCCTGCAGGCTGCTGGCCAGGTACCTTGAGTTCTGGGTAATCCTTCTAAGGCCCTTCCCTATACAGTCTACAGCCCTGACAATGCTCTCAGGCCCAGGGATCACGTGAATCCTCCTGCTACGTTTCCAAGAGTTGGCCACGCCCCACGCCTACCATCCTGACCACACCCAGACATACGGCTCTAGGCAGCGCTCTGGCCACGCCCCTAGGATCCAGCTCCACTCCGCCTCGCAGCCCCACCTCTAAGCCCTGGTCATGTACCTAGGTTCCGGCTTCAGGCCACCCTCAAGCCCCGCCTCTAAGCCACGACCCGTCCCCAGGCCCCAGCTTCACCCTGTCCCCAACCCCACCTCTAAGTCCTGGCCTTGCCCCAGGCTCCAGCTTCACCCCACCCTCAGATCCCCACTCACATGAGGTCCCAGTCCAGGCCCTCCCGCTCCACATCCCGCATGAGGTTCATCAGGCGTCTCTTGAAGAAGATCTCAAAACGCAGGTCATCCTCAAACACAAGCGATTTCTGCAGCCCCCGGTCCACCACCTGAGGGAGGAAGCCCCGCCAGGTCGCAGGGAGGCCAAGGCCAGGCCTGACCCTAAAGCACAGAGCTCTGCTTTGAGAAGCTCTGAAAGACCAGGAGAGAAGCCAGTACATCTCCCCGCCTCTCCTAGCTCCAGGGACATCTGGACATCCAAACCTCTGCCCTCTGTCACGCACGGTGGATCTCCGAAGAGGAAGGCCTCCCAGCCCCTCAAATGTCCACGCCTCATGCACCTCCCGCCTTGCAGCCGCACGCCCCCATTTGGCTTCATGTTTCATGATAACAAGTTTTTTTCTTTCTTTTATTTTTCTCTTTTTTTGAGACGGGAGTCTCGCCCTGTCGCCCAGGCTGGAGTGCAGTGGCTCAATCTCGACTGCAACCTCCGCCTCCTGGGTTCAAGTAATTCTCCTGTCTCAGCCTCCTGAGTAGCTGGGATTATAAGCATGTGCCACTACGCC
>NW_012120265.1:1523211-1525868 GCF_000951035.1 Colobus angolensis palliatus | reverse complement strand
GCAATCCACCTGCCTCAGTCACCCAAAGTGCTGGGATTATAGGTGTGAGCCACCGCGCCCGGCTCTACAAATAATTTTAAAATTAGCTGGGAATGGTACCTGCCTATGGTCCCAGCTACTCAGGAGGCTGTGGCAGGAGGATCACTTGAGCCCAGTAGATTGAGGCTCCTGTGAGCTATGATAGCGCCATTGCACTCCAGCTTGGGCAACAGGGCAAAACCCTGTCTCAAAAACAAACCAAACAAAAAACAGTAAAAATGCAGGTTGAGGAACAAAAAGGAAACAATTTGACAAAATGTGAGTTAAGTTACTTCCTTCTACATCTATCCTTTTCTGGATGGTTTGAACTTTTTTATGAGTGTGTTATCTTTTTTTTTGAGACAGTCTGGTTCTGTCGCCCAGGCTGGAGTTCAGTGGCACCATCTCGGCTTACTGCAACCTCCGCCTCCGGGGTTCAAGCAATTCTCCTGCCTCAGCCTCCTAAGTAGCTGGGATTACAGGCACTTGCCACCACGCCCAGCTAATTTCTGTATTTTTTTTAGTAGAGATGGGTTTTCACCATGTTGGCCAGGCTGGTCTCGAAATCCTGACCTCAAGTGATCCACTGAGCCCAGCCGAGTGTGTATCTTTTTTAGACTAAAAAACTCAACGATGCTCTTTTAATTTAATTTTATTGTATTTATTTTTTTTGAGACAGAGTCTCGCTCTGTTGCCCAGGCTGGAGTGTAGTGGTATGATCTTGGTTCACTGCCTCCTGGGTTCAAGCAATTCTTGTGCCTCAGCCTCCCGAGTAGCTGGGATTACAGGCACCCACCACCACGCCCAGCTAATTTTTGTATTTTTAGTAGAGATGGTTTTCACCATGTTGGCCAGGCTGGTCTTGAACTCCTGACCTCAGGTGATCCACCTGCCTCGGCCTCCCAAAGTGCTGAGATTACAGGCATGAGCCACCACGCCCAGCCATTTTTCTCTTTTTTTCTGAGACACAGTTTTGCTCTGTTGTCCAGGCTAGAGTGCAGTGGCACAATCTTGGCTGAATGCAGCCTTAACTCCTGGGCTCAAGTCACCCTCCCACTTTAGCCTTCCGAGTAGTCAGGACCACAGGTGTGTGCCACCATGCCTGGCCCTGATGGCCCCAAGTTCGAAGCCCAATCAGACACCCTCCTCCGATCATAGCCTCTCCCTCTGAGGGTGGCTGAGGATGCCTGGGCTGGTGGGGTGCCTCCGGCACTGGGCAGGTGCTGGTTTAAAGTGGCTCTGTGGCCATGACTTCTATTACTAAACGTCAAGCATAGAGACCAGGCTGGGAGTAACGAGGATTTGTTTCCAGGTCCCAGGCCCCAGACACCACCTGCTGTTCAAAAGGGCTCACCCCTCCCCCCAGCCTCAGTTTCCACATCTGCGCAATGGAAGGATGGCAGACACACCTGGGGTTGATACAGCTGGTGTGGCGCGTCATTCACTAAAGAGACGCCATGGGTCCCATGGCTGAGGCTGGATGCCTGGCCAGGGCTTTGGGGAACTCCTTCAACCCCTTCCCGCTCCAAATCTCAGAGGAGATCTAGAGTCATAACTCTGATCCCGCCCATCGCTCAGGACACACCTCCTTCCAGATGTTGTAATGGCTCAGGAAGCAGCCCAGCTCACCCTTGGTGAGGGGCCGGCCGTGGTAGGGGTCCCGGTAGCCGGGCAGCATCTGGATCCCCAGCGCCTCCACCTGGCTGGTGTTCATGGCTCTGGAGGGGAGGAGGAGAGGGTCACGAAGAAGGCTCACCTTGCCTGCCATTCTGCCATCCCCGGCCATTCCATCATCCCCTGCGGCGTTGAGCAGCTGGTCCCCCTTTTGTAGCACTGGCACCCCTCCCGGACACATGGGGCCTCACTCGCCTGCACGTGGTATACACTCATGGGCAAACCTGCTCTCGTCTCCTGGAGTCTGACTGACTTACCCATCCATAGTCCCCACCAGCGCGGTCTACACTGGCAGCATGCAAACTTACCCATTCCCCTGGGTCAGGACTCACTTGCCTTCCATGGTCTACAACTGTGAGGATCTGCCCCTTCCCCCGGGGTCCCATTCACTTGCCCTCCATGACGCCCAAACTGACGTGGTCTACACCTGTTTGGACACCACGCCCACCCCCATCTGAATCACTTGTCATCTACCAGCGAAGTCTACACCCACATCCACGTGCGGACCCGCCCCCCTACCCCCAGGCCTCGGACTCACTTGCCGTCCACGGCCTCTACCAGCCGGCACTCGATCTCCTGTGCCTGCAGCGCCCGCAGCATACGCTCCCGCCGGTCCTGCCGCCTCCTCAGATTGATCATGAAGACCTGCAGCCCGGAGAGCCCCGAGCCAGATCAGCCCCTGCAAGCGAGGGCCCTCCACCCCCACCCCGCCTCCAGGGAAGGCCCAGCCCACCTCGTCAAAGCCCATCTTGTCTGGTGTCTTGGTGGGAGCCGAGATGAAGCGGGAGGGCTCTGCTGGCGGGTGCTTCACTGTGGGGCACAGACGTTGAGGAGTCGCTGAGGTGAGGGGCCTCCTACATCGCTCCAACAGGCTTTCCCCACCCGCTCCATGGCTCCCAGTCAGACTAGCTCGGCCCACAAAGTCGACCTGGCTCCGCCCACATCAGTGCTGCTCTCTAGGAGCC
>NW_012120265.1:1514850-1517296 GCF_000951035.1 Colobus angolensis palliatus | reverse complement strand
AGCTGGGATTACAGGCACCCACCACCACGCCCAGCTAATTTTTGTATTTTTAGTAGAGATGGTTTTCACCATGTTGGCCAGGCTGGCCTCAAACTCCTGACCTCATGTGATCCGCCCGCCTCACCCTCCCAAATTGTTGGGATTATAGGCATGAGCCACTCCACCTGACCAACCAATAGATCTTAAAGAGCTAGGGAATGAAGCTAACCAGTAAAGCCAGGGCTGGAGAGAGATTGGGTCCTGGAGACATTATCTGAACACCTAGATACAGCTGTATCTGAAGTCAGCCCTGCGCTGCATTGTTTGGGTTCTGTGAATCTTCAGTGTGCTCTGAACTGGCTTAGCGCAAAACCCAAAGAACCACCCAGATGCCCCTGAAATGGCGGACCTCTCATGTACATACCTGCCTGCTTGCAGGAGAAGGCGAAGACGATGATGTCATCAAAGGACCAGGTGTAGTCAGGGTGAGGTGGGTAGAAGGCCAGGTTCCTGGACGCTGCCTTCCGCAGGTCGATCAGGAAGGTTGAGTGCACCATGGGAACTGCAAAGCAGCCCCGGCGGTCTCGCTTGCGGATGGGGATGTAGGCAGGTGTGCGCTTGTAGTAGCCCTGTGGGGAGAGAGCAACAGTTCCGCATAGGGGTCTTGAAAGGTGAGGATGGAGGCCCATGAGAGCGGGCAGCATGGAACAGGACCAGACGGAGAGCCAGGCACAGCAGTGTGTGCCTGTGGCCCCCCAGATTCAAGCCCCGTATGGGACCTGTGGCCAGGCCTGGCCAATAAGAAAGAGCCTTGTATTTCCCCAGCTTTAGTAATTAGTTCAGAGGTAGTGTAGAGGAGACTAGCGATGGCCCAATCAGAATGGATGACGGCTGGACGCTGCTGAGATCACTCTCAAGCTGTCTGAGAATGAACCCACCCAAAGGATGGAGAAAGACAGTTATCCAAACACCTGGATCAAGCCATGCCTGAAGTCCCATCCTGACACCACCACTTGCTAGCTGTGTGAGTTTAGGCAAGTCACTTCCTCTCTGTGTTTCTGTTTCCACCTTCGGAATAGCAGGGTGGGGGACAATCAAAGACCCTCTATTCTTCCCTCCCGTCTGGCCTCAGAGGACTGTTTAAAGATTATCATAATGAGTTTTTGTTTTGTTTTGTTTTGTTTTTGAGACCAAATCTCACTCGATCACCCAGGCTGGAGTGCAGTGGCGCGATCTCAGCTCACTGCAACCTCCGCCTCCTGGATTCAAGTGAGTCTCATGCTTCAGCCTCCCGAGCAGCTGGGAGGACAGACGTGTACCACCGAACGTGGCTAATTTCTGTATTTTTTTTTTTTTTTTTTTAGTAGAGATGGGGTTTCACCATGTTGCCCAGAGTGGTCTCAAACTCCTGAGCTCAGGCAATCCACCTGCCTCAGTCACCCAAAGTGCTGGAATTACAGGTGTGAGCCACCTGCCCAGTTTCCATGATGATTTTTGTAAAACACACACACAACAAGATTGTGTGACAGTAAGTTTCACTCTAGCTACAAACCCACCTGCTCAGCCCAGACCCCACAGTCCCCAGGCACTCACTCTACCTGGGAAGTCATTCCACACCAGAAGTTGGAGTACGCAGCCCGGGAATCCAGCATGGGGGCGACCACCGTCTTGTTCTCAGCGATGAGCAGGCTCAGTGTGTCAGGGTTGAGGATCAGGTTGTCCGCGTCTACAAACTGAAAAACACCCCACACAGCATCAGCATGGGCTGCCGGAGTGACTCCACGTCAGGCTACCACTCAGAACAGCTGGGGCAAAGGCCAGAGCCCTGGGGATCTGGCAAAAATCTCTGGAAGCACCCCCACACCGGCTGAAATGGAGCAGGGACCCCATTTCGGGGGCCTGCAGGATCCCCTGGATCATGGAAATAAAGCAAAGGTCTTGAGTTCCTTCAAAGAAAATTCTAGGCACTGCGCTAGCCCTGAGAAGTAAATGAACAACCGGAGCAAGAAGGTAGCAAAACAGTTTTTTTTTTTTTTGAGACAGAGTCTCACTCTGTCGCCCAGGATGGAGTGCAGTGGTATGGTCTCCGCTCACTGCAACCTCCACCTCCCGGGTTCAAGCGATTCTCCTGTCTCAGCCTCCCGAGTAGCTGCAACTACAGCCGTGCACAATCATATCTGGGTAACTTTTTGTATTTTTAGTAGAGACGGTGTACCGTCAAGTTGGCCAGACTGGGTTTTAAACTCCTAACCTATGTGATCCGTCCACCTTGGCCTCCCAAAATGCTAGGATTACAGGTGTGAGCCACCATGTCCGGCCTAGTATTTTGCTTTTTCTTCCTTTTTGTATTTTTTAAAGATGCTATATTTTGGCCGGGCGCGGTGGCTCAAGCCTGTAATCCCAGCACTTTGGGAGGCCAAGACGGGCGGATCACGAGGTCAGGAGGTCGAGACCATCCTGGTGAACA
>NW_012120265.1:1513031-1514800 GCF_000951035.1 Colobus angolensis palliatus | reverse complement strand
CCCCCAGTCCTGCCTCTCAGCCCTGGCCACACCCCAGGTCCCAGCTTCACCCCGCCCCCAGCCTGGCCTCAGCCCTGGCCACACCCCAAGTTCTACGTTCACCCCGCCCCCAGCCCCGCTACTCAGCCCTGACCACGCCCCAGGCCCTAGCCTCACCCCTCAACCTCCCCGAGCCTCGTCTCTAAGCCCTGGCCTTGCCCCACGCTCCAACTTCACCCTGCCCCTCCCCAGCCCCACCTCTAAGCTCTGGCCATGCCCCAGGCTCCAGCTTCACCATGCAACCCCCCAGCTCCACCTTTAAACCCTGACCATGCAACAGCTTCGCTCCGACCCCCAGCCCCGCTTCTAAGTCCTGACCATACCGCAGGCCCTAGCTTCACTCCGCCCCCAGCCCTGCCTCTAAGCCCAGGCCATGCCCCAGGCTCTAGCTTCACTACGCCCACAGTCCCGCCTCTACGCCCTGGCCACGCCCCATGCTCCAGCTTCACCTTTAGAGGTGGGGCTGCACCTCTATGCCCCTGCCAACGCAAAGAACCCCCATTCCTACCTCAGGCCCTTTGCACATGCTTGGTCCCTGCTTGAAATACCCTTCCCTTCCCTGCTCTGTATCTTACTTTTCAGCTATGATGCCCTGGGCATGGGGGTCACCCTCCCCACTCCCACCTCCCTAGGCTGAGCCAGGCCTCCTCTGGGCCCCAACAGCACCTGGACTTGCACCACCAAAGCCCCCATCCTTGCTGCCCTAAACCCCTGGCCCTGTGCCTGTCTGTTGTGAGCCCCTTGGGAAGGACATCAGGTATGTCTGCTAACACTGGGCCCCTAGTGCCCAACACAGGGACTTGGCACACAGCAGACACTCAGTAATTGCTTGTAGAATGAACCAAGAAATGATGGCATGCTGTGTATTCTTGACTGGCCTGGGCCTCAGCTTTCCTAATCTATAAAATGGGTCAATAAGCCCCTGAGAGGTTTCACGAAGAGATGTCATGAGATCACGTACTATGTCATGGGATGAACTATGTCTCCCCGGTGCCAACCACCAGTACCCCAGGGTATGATCCTATTTGGACACAGGGTTGTGAACAGAGGTCGAGTTAAAATGAAGTCATTAGGGTGGGCCCTAATCCATATGGCTTGGGAGGCTGAGGTGGAAGGATTGCCCAGGAGTTCAAGGCTGCACTGAGCTATGATGGTGACACCACACTCCAGCCTGGGTGACAAAGTGAGACACCGACTCAAAAGAAAAAACAAAAAGTCTCCCCCCAACACAAAGGACAGGGTGCTATTCCATCTTGAGCCACCAGGGGGAGCCGCAGATAGACTCGTTCAGAAATCGGTAAGGCTGGGGAAACGGAGCCCGGGGGGGGCAGAGGCCTCACCCCTCCCACCCAGTCTCCATCTACGCAGTGGTAGGAATGGCAGTGGCGTTGGCAGGGCTTTCTGCGCCCAGAGCAGGGCGAGGCCCACATTAGAAATGGCTGAGATGGGAGCACCATCCCAAGGCAACCGCAATTACAGCTCAGCCCTGCCTGCTCCTCCAGTTGTAGAGGGACAGCTGCTGGTTTCATAGCTTATGGATTTTTTTAAATTTTTATTTATTTATTTATTTATTGATACAATAATAAATTGTTGCCCAGGCTGGAGTGCAATGGCACAATCATGGCTCACTGCAGCTTCGACCTCTTGGGCTCAAGGGATCCTCTTGCCTCAGCCTACCAAGCAGCTGGGACCACAGGTGTGCGCCATCACACCTAGCTAATTTTTTTTTT
>NW_012120265.1:1507821-1510001 GCF_000951035.1 Colobus angolensis palliatus | reverse complement strand
GGGGTTTCACTATATTAGCCAGGATGGTCTCAATCTCCTGACCTGATGATCCGCCCATCTCGGCCTCCCAAAGTGCTGGGATTACAGGCTTGAGCCACCGCGCCTGGCCGGGTTTCTTGTTTTTTTTCTTTTTTGAAATGGAGTTTCCTGTTGCACGGGCTGGATGGAGTGCAGTGGCACGATCTCAGCTCACTGCAACCTCCACCTCCCATGTTCAAGCAATTCTCCCTTAGTCTCCCAAGTAGCTGGGATTACAGACACATTCCACCACGCCAGGCTAAGTTTTGTATTTTCTGGTAGAGACGGGGTTTCACCAGGTTGGCCAGGCTGGTTTCGAACTCTTGATTTCAAGTGATACACCTGCCTCGGCCTCCCAAAGTGCTGGGATTACAGGTGTGAGCCACCGCGCCCAGTCTGGATGTTTTTCTTTTACTGCTGGTCCACAGAGATGCTTGCTGTTACCCAGGCAGTATCGTTTAGAATATTGGATCAACTGCTATAAACAACAACAAAAACTAGAATTCCAGTATCCCCCGGCAACGTGGGAATACCGTTTCCACATGGCAACAACCTTCAGTTGCAGAGGGTACTTGGCTGGCTCTTAGGACAAGCCCTGTGGTCATGTTACATACCCCATCCGGTCCCTCTGGATGTTTGAATCTGTGACCTTTGAATATTAATGCAGAACAAACAGCCAGATCACTATGGCAGTTCCTCAAAAAGCTAAACATAGAATTACTACATGATCCAGGAATTCCATTCCTAGGTATGAACCAAGAGAATTGAAAGAAAGGACTCAAACAGGTTCTTTGTTTGTTTTTGAGACAGAGTCTTGCTCAGTCACCCAGGCTGGAGTACAGTGGCGTGATCTCGGCTCACTGCAACCTCCACCTCCTGGGTTCAAGTGATTCTCCTGCCTCAGCCTCCTGAGTAGCTGGGATTAATTACAGGCATGCGCACCACCATGCCCAGATAATTCAAACAGGTCTCTGTACGCTCATGTTCATGTCAGAATCCTAACAGCCAGGCCAGGTGCAGTGGCTCACACCTGTAATCTCAGCACTGTGGGATGCCAAGGCAGGCAGATCACATGACATCAACAGTTCGAGACCAGCTTGGGCAACATGGTGAAACCCCGTCTTGGCGGATCACAAGGTCAGGAGATCGAGACCATCCTGGCTAACACGGTGAAACCCCATCCCTACTAAAAAATATAAAAAACTAGCCGGGCAAGGTGGCGGGCGCCTGTAGTCCCAGCTACTTGGGAGGCTGAGGCAGGAGAATGGCGTCAACCCAAAAGGCGGAGCTTGCAGTGAGCTGAGATCCGGCCACTGTACTCCAGTTTGGGCGACAGAGCGAGACTCCGTCTCTACTAAAAATTACACACACAAAAAATTAGCCAGGCATGGTGACACATGCCTGTAATTTCAGCTACTCAGGAGACTAATGCAGGAGAATTGCTTGAACCCAGGAGGCAGAGGTTGCAGTGAGCCGAGATCATGCGACTGCACCGCAACCTGGGCGACAGAGCAACACTCTGTCTCAAAAAACAAACAAACAAAAAAAGAATCTCAACAGCCAAAAAAGGTGGAAGCGACTGAAGTGTGTCCATCAATGGATGAAGAGATCAACACAATATGGTCCATCCAGACAATGGAATAAGAGACAGCCATACAAAGGAAGAAAGCACTGATCCAGGCTGTAATGAACCTTGAAAACTCGATGCTGAGTGAGAGAAACCAGACACGAAATGCCACGTAGTGTGACATTCCATTGATGTGAAATGCCCAGAACAGGCAAATCCACAGACAGGAAGCAGATTAGTGGCTGCTAGGGCCTAGGGGAGGGGAATGGGGAGTTGAGGAGTGACTGCTGATGAGGTTTTCTTTCTGGGAAATGAAAATGTTCTGGAATTAGAGGTGGTGGTTGCAAAACAAATAAATATATATGTGAACTGACTTCAATTAATACAAACAAGAAATAGGATAAAGTGAATCTCTCCAGGAGATACAATTAAAATTTAGATGCTGGCCAGGGGCGGTGGCTCACACCTGTAATCCCAGCACTTTGGGAGGCTGAGGCGGGCAGATCACGAGGTCAGGAGATCGAGACCATCCTGGCTAACACGGTGAAACCCTGTCTCTATTAAAAATACAAAAAATTAGGCCGGGCACGGTGGC
>NW_012120265.1:1504911-1507346 GCF_000951035.1 Colobus angolensis palliatus | reverse complement strand
AAAAAAAAATACAAAAAATTAGCCAGGCGTGGTGGCGGGTGCCTGTAGTTCCAGCTACTCGGGAGGCTGAGGCAGGAGAATGGCGTGAACCCATGAGGCGGAGCTTGCAGTGAGCCGAGACCTCACCACTGCACTCCAGCTTGGGCGACAAAGCGAGACTCCATCTCAAAAAATAAAAACTAAAACTAAAAATAAAAATAAATTA
Source organism: Colobus angolensis palliatus (assembly GCF_000951035.1). Lineage (NCBI taxonomy): Eukaryota > Metazoa > Chordata > Mammalia > Primates > Cercopithecidae > Colobus > Colobus angolensis. Next base: position 1,507,141 of record NW_012120265.1, on the reverse strand, counting down.
GCCTGGCGTGGTGGCAGGCGTCTGTAGTCCCAGCTAATCGGGAGGCTGAAGCAGGAGAGTCACTTGACCCTGGGAGGTGCAGGCTGCAGTGAGCCCAGATTGCGCCACTGCACTCCAGCCTGGGTGACAAAGTGAGACTCTGTCTCAAAAAAAAAAAGAAACAGGAAAATATAATTTTGTGTCAAAAGCCACTTTGAGTTTTGAACCAGCACTTGGAGCTCCACCCCGGTTTGCTGAGGGAAAAAAGCTAAAGCCAGGCAACCTCAAACCACAAAAGCAAAATCCTAGAGGCAGGACAAGGCAGCTTTGTGCCAGGAGGCTCTGGAAGGCTCCAGATCCACCTCTCTGCCTTGCTAGTTCTGACACCCCGCCAGGCAAGATGTCCCCTCCCTCTGTCAGCCTCTGTCTCCTCACCTATAAAATGGTCTGATAAGCCACCAAGCAAGAGTCCCCTCAGGAGCTCCATCCGTCCTCCCTGGACGTGGCACTGTCCCTGTTCCTCTCTCCCTGGCACCTTCACATCCAGTGCCAAAACAGACTGTCTCCTTCACCTCGTGACACATCCTGAACCCCCTGCCTTTCTCCACGGCCCCTACCCCATGCAGGCCTGTCCATCAATCGCTGGTACCCTGCTCGGGCCTCTATTCTGGCCTCCTGCTAGTGTGTGTGGCTTCTGCTGCCTGCAGCAGCCACAGTGGCTTTTTTTTTTTGAGATGGAGTCTCACTCTGTCACCCAGGCTGGAGTGCAGTGGTGCGATCTCAGCTCACTGCAACCTCCGCCTCCCGGGTTCAAACGGTTCTCCTGCCTTAGCCTCCCAAGTAGCTGGGGTTAGAGGCGTGCCTCATCACACCAAGCTGATTTTTGTATTTTGGTAGAGACAGGGTTTCACCATGTTGGCCAGGCTGGTCTTGAACTCCTGAACTCAAGCAATCCAGTTGCCTCGGCCACTCAAAGTGCTGGGATTACAGGCATGAGCCACCATGCCTGGTCCACAGTGGCTTCTGAAAATCTTACATCAGAACACAGACTTCCCCTGCTCACACACCCTCCATGGCTCCCCATTCCCCTCCAAATAGACACCAAGTGCCTCCACTGGTCTGTGTAGCTGGACCTCTAGCCACCACTGCATCGTAGTCACTTTGCTCACTTGATTTCTTTTTCTTTTCTGTTTTTTGTTTGTTTGTTTGTTTTAAGAGATGGGCTGGATGTGGTGGCTCACCCCTATAATCCCAGCACTTTGGGAGACCGAGACGGCCGGATCACCTGAAGTCAGAACTTTGAGACCAGCTTGGCCAACATGGCGAAATACCATCTCTACTAAAACTACAAAAATTAGCCAGGCATGATGGTGGCGGCCTGTAATCCCAGATACTCAGGAGGCTGAGGCAGGAGAATCACTTGAACCCAGGAGGTGGAGGCTGCAGTGAGCCGAGATTGTGCCACTGCACTCCAGCCTGGGCAACAGAGTGAGACTCTGTCTCAAAGAAAAAAGCAAATCAGGAGAATATAGGAAAGTATGAAGGCTGAAATAACATTTGGGGTGGATCATAGAAAATTGTGTAATGGATTCAATGTATATTATTTGGGGGATGGGTGCCCCAAAATCTTTGACTTCGCCACTTCACAATCTATTCATGTAACAAAATTATACTTGTGCTCCATAAGTTTATACAAATTAAAAAATAATAGTAATATTCAATCAATAAAGTGTTTTTTTTTTTTTTTTTTGAGAGAGTCATTCTGTGGCCCAGGATGGAGTGCAGTGGTACGATCTTGGCTCAAGAAAAAAATAAAAAATAAAAAGACTCAACTGTTCCCTTCCCCATGAGACAATGTCCCTGCAGGAGGAAGTGCAAGTCAGGCCTCAGCAATTCAATGTGGCCACCACCCCCCAGCCCCTGACTCCTTCCGGCTGCTTCTTGGAAGTGACTCAAAGGTTTGGCCATTACATATGATGGTGATAAAAACAGACGTGACACGGTCGGGTGCTGTGGCCCATGCCTGTAATCCCAGCACTTTGCGGGGCCGAGGCAGGAGGATCACTTGAGCCCAGGAGTTGGAGACCAGCCTGGGCAACATAGCAAGACCCCATATCTACAAAAATATTTTTTGTTATTTTAAAAAAATATTTATTTATTTATTTATTTATGAGACGGAGTCTCACAGTGTCACCCAGGCTGGAGTGCAGTGGCACAATCTCGGCTCACTGCAACCTCTGCCTCCCAGGTT
>NW_012120265.1:1502899-1504826 GCF_000951035.1 Colobus angolensis palliatus | reverse complement strand
TTACAGGCACCTGCCACCAGGCCTGGCTAATTTTTTTATTTATTTATGAGACGGAGTCTCACAGTGTCACCCAGGCTGGAGTGCAGTGGCACAATCTCGGCTCACTGCAACCTCTGCCTCCCAGGTTCAATAGATCCTCCTGCCTCAGCCTTCCGAGTAGCCAGGATTACAGGCACCTGCCACCAGGCCTGGCTAATTTTTGTATTTTTAGTAGAGACAGGGTCTCCCCATGTTGACCAGGCTGGTCTCGACCTCCTGACCTCAAGTGATCCACCTGCCTTGGCCTCCCAAAGTGCTGGGATTACAGGCGTGAGCCACCGTGCCTGGCTTCTACAAAAATAAAAATAAAAAATTAGCCAGGCATAGTGGTGGGTGTCTGTGCTCCCAGCTACTCGGGAGGCTGAGGCAGGGGAATTGCTTGAACCCAGGAAGCAGAGGTTGCAGTGAGCCGAGATTGCGCCACTTCACTCCACCCTGGGCGCCAGAGTGAGTCTCTGTCTCAAAAAAATAAAATAAAAAAATAAAAATGGACTTGACCCAAGCGTCCAAACACAGGGAACAACTGGGGACAGAAAAGCCTATTCATTCCTGGTGCTGAGGGTCAAATGAATCCCAGCTCCTCCTCCACTGACCAACCACGTCACCTTAAGCAACCCATCTCCCCTCTCTAAGCCTCAGTTTACCCTTCTGCAAAATGACGTTAAGGATGGTCCTGGCATCCTGCTGTTCCGCCTTCCCTGGGGATACCCAGACCTGACCGTGATCCACAGCCGGCCGGCTGAGAAACTTACCAGGATGTAATCAGCCCATATGTCTCGAGCTGATTTCAGGGCTGCCTGGCGCAACTTCATGACATGCTCGTAGCGTGAGTCAGACCAGTGTTTCGGGCCTTCCTCGTCTGGGTAGGACCTATGGGGAGGCAGCTGTGATGTGGACATCACAAGGCACCATCAAAGCCTAGCGAGGGCCTGAGCTGCCTTCGGGGTACTCAGAGAGAGCTTCCTAGAGGAGGGGACATGTGAGCTGATCTGAGGGATGGGAAAAAGGAAACGAGGAGGAAAGAGAAGTGGGGAGAATGTCCCTGGCCGGAGGTACAGCCTGTGCAAAGGCCTGGAGGGAAGAAAGCCCGAGGCACACTGGAGGGAAGGAAGGAAGCTCAGACTGGGGCCCAGTGCAGTGGTCCATGCCTGTGATCCCAGCACTTTGGGAGGCAGAGGTGGGAGGATCGCTTGAGGCCAGCGCTTCGAGACCAGCCTGGGCAACACAGTGAGACCCTATCTCTATAAAAAGTACAAAAACATTAGCTGGGCATGGTTATATGTGCCTGTAGTCCCAGCTACTCAGGAGGCTGAGGTGGGAGGATAGCTTGAGCCCAGGAGGTAAAGGCTGCAGTAAGCTGTGTTCACTCCACTGCACTCCAGCCTGGGTGATGGAGTGAGACCCTGTCTCAAAAAAAAAAAAAAAAAAAACCCAGAAAGGAACTGGGTAGGGGCAGGGAGTCCATGCTGCCCAGGGCCTTAGGGAGTAGATAAACAGCAAAGTCAGTGCTGGGACCAAGACTGAGTCAGTGAGCCAAGGAACAAAGCAGTGGGCGTCCCCAGAAGAAAAAGGGAGTGAAGGAATGCTAGGTGCAGGGAACACCTTGGGCAAAGGTCTGACAGGAGGATTATGGCCTATTTGTAAAGATGAGGGAGGGTCAGAGTAGCTTAATGCTGCCTGGGCTGGAGAGGCAGGGACTGAGGGCCTGTTATTCTGTCCTGGGACAACAGGGAGCCATAGAGGGTGTGTGAGCAGAGGGAAAGCCTAGTCAGACTAGGAGCAGGGGAAAGGCGCTCACCTGGGCTCCTCCGCCGGTCGCCACTCCACGGAATGGTACAAACTCTTCACAGCCACCAGCCACTCCCGCAGCACAGTTGACGTGTTATCC
>NW_012120265.1:1499143-1500804 GCF_000951035.1 Colobus angolensis palliatus | reverse complement strand
AGCGTGCCTGTAATCCCAAGCTACTCGGGAGGCTGAGGTAGGAGAATCACTTGAACCCGGGAGGTGGAGGCTTCAATGAACCAAGATCATGTTACCGCACTCCAGCCTAGGCGACAGGGCAAGATTCCATCTTAAAAAAAAAGAAAAAAAAAAAGCATATCTCATCTCAAAGTATATCTCATAAACCCCCTACCCTGCCTTCCTTCATCTTCTCCTGTGAGCCACACCACTTCAGTGGGCTGCAGTCATTTATTCATTCAACAAACATTTGTTAAGTACCAATTGTGTATTTGGATTATCCAGACTGGGAAATCGGGTGGAAGGAAAAGCAACATTTGGGAGTTTAGTTTGACCGTAGTGCCAAGAGCTAATTCTACCCAATAAATTAAGTTGACAATAACACCAGCAATGAATAACACCAGCAATGATAGTAATCATAATAAAATTACTGAGAGCCAAGCCCATGCCAGACCCAAGGACTCCACATCCATTTAACTGGTTAACCTTCAGAGACAAACCCAAAAAGAGAATTATATTAATACACTCATTTTCTTTTCTTTTTCTTTTTTTTAGAGGCAGGGTCTTACTCTGTAGCCCAGGCTAGAGTGCAGTGGTGCAATCATAGCTCACTGCAGCCTCAAACTCCTGGGCTCAAGCGATTTTCCCGCCTCCTGAATAGCTGGGACTACAGGCACACACCACCGCACCCGACTAATTTTTGTATTTTTTCTAGAGACGGGGTTTTGCCATGTTGGCAAGGCTGGTCTCGAACTCCTGAGCTCAAGTGACCCGCTCACCTTGGCCTCCCAAATTGCTAGGATTACTGCGTGAGCCACAGCGCCCGGACCCATTTTCCATTTGAGGAAACTGAGGCAGGGAGTGAGAAGTCACCAGTCAAAGACTTCTTCAGAGCTCTGCCCTGTTCCCTCCCAAGAAAGCATCCACTTCCTCCTGGGCTATCTGGTCCCGGACTCCACCCACGCCGGTGCCAGGGCAGGGGTTTGACTGGGGCCTGGAGTCGGGCTGAGTTCAAGCTTAAGGGCAGCAGCAGGCACAGAAAGGCTTGCTGTTAGATGTGGCCCCTGGCAACGCCCCAGTGGGGGCTCCGGGCTCAGTCCTTTGCAGGTGTACGTGCTCCAGAGGGAGTCAGAACGAGTCACAGTCAGTGGGACCGGATCTGCCCTAGTAGGGTCCAGCAGACAGGAGCGGTGCCCAGCCCACCCCAAAGGAGCCAGCAGGAGGAACTCGGTCCCGCCTGTCTTAATGTGAGGAGGGCTGTGTCTGGCCCCATGGAAGGACAGCAGGCAGGGAGCACGCGTGGGCCCATCCCGATGGGGCAGCGGGCAGGGGCATGCGTAGAACCGTCCCGATGGGGGTAGAGAGCAGAAAGCACGAGCGGACCTGCCCAAAAGAGGACAGCGGGCAGGGGCTCGTGTGAACCCACCCCAAAGGGGACAGCGAGCAGGGGCTCTCGTGGACCCGCCCGATGGGGACAGCGGACAGCGGGCTCGGCTCACCATAGCGCAGTGCGCTCCCGCGGGTGCCGCAGCCGCTCGAGTGCGCCCAGCGTAGTGGGCAAAGCGTGGGCCGCGTTTCGCGCCAACAGCGCGATGAGCACGCGCGGCGCCTGCAGGGGTGACTCCGGGCTCCAGCGCTCCTCG
>NW_012120265.1:1491258-1498932 GCF_000951035.1 Colobus angolensis palliatus | reverse complement strand
GCGACTGCTCACGCCGCCGGCCGGCGCGTGGGGCCGCCGCCATCGCGCCACGCGTCTCCTTTAAGTCGTTTTTCTGCAGGAGGACTCTGGCCGCGCCTTAAAGGGGTCATTGAGGCCCCGCCCGGCCGCGCGCCTTGAAGGGGAGGAGCGCGCCTGGCGTGAAGTTCAGGCCCCGCCTCCAGACGCTCTCCGAGACGCAAAGCCCGGAGTGACGTCACCTGCAGCCCTACCCAGCACGCCCCGCCCCCGCACCCACGTTAAAGGTACAGAGCGCTCGGAGCTTGTGGAAGGGAGGTTAGGGGTAGCATTAGGGTTAGGAACCCGCGCTTTCTCCAGGTGCGTCCTACCGCCGAGACCTCCGCTTGATGCACCGCCCAGCTTCCCCATGTATAAAACCTGGGCTGTGCCACCAAGCGGACTTGGCTACTTAGGACCTGGTTTGGGACCCAAGAGACCTTAGCCTCAGTCTCCTCTGCTGCAACGTGGGTTTTGCCATCCTGGTTTTGGACCTCACAGGGATGTCATTGAGGGTTGTGGAGAATAAAGGTCATGACGTCCACAGACCTGGCGTCACATCCAGTCCCCGCCCTGGGCTTACTGTGTGTGAGCCTTAGTCTGTCCATCTATAAAATGAGATCATAGAGACCCTACAGGGTTGGCGTGAAAATGGAGCCAGGGCATGATAACGGACCGTTCTGAGCATAAGTTCTTCCAGAGACAAAGGCTGTGTTTTCATTGAAATGCTACCAAGGGATTGTTTTCCAATACTCTAGTGCCGTATTTTCAAATTGATTGACTTTTTTTTTTTTTTTTTTTTTTGAGACGGAGTCTGGCTTTGTCGCCCGGGCTGGAGTGCAGTGGTGCAACATAGCAAGACCGTGCCTCTATTTTTAAAAACAATAAAAACCTTAAAAAATACGTCTGAACATTATCATTATTATTATTATTTTCACAGAGAGGGTCTTACTCTGTGGCTCAGGCTAGAGTGCAGTGGCATGATCATGGCTCACTGCAGCCTCAACCTCCTGGGCTCAACTGATCCTCCTGCCTCAGCCTCCAAAGTAGCTGGGACTACAAGTGCACTCAACCATGCCCAGTTAACTTTTAAATTTTTTGTAGAGATGGAGTCTCCCTATGTTACCCAGGCTCCTCTCAAACTCCTGGTGGGCTCAAGTAATCCTCCCCCTTCAGCTTCCCAAAGTGCTGGGATTACCAGTGAGCCATCATGCCCGACTAAAACTTAATTTTTAAGAATGATACAGGCCAGGTGCAGTGGCTCATGCCTGTAATCCCAGCATTTTGAGAGGCTGAGACAGGCAGATCACTTGAGGTCAGGAGTTCGAGACCAGCCTGGTCAACATAGTGAAGCCCCATTTCTACTAAAAAAAAACAAGAAATTAGCCCATCATGGTGGCACTTCGCCTGTAATCCCAGCATTTTGAGAGGCTGAGACAGGCAGATCACTTGAGGTCAGGAGTTTGAGACCAGCCTGGTCAATATAATGAAGCCCCATCTCTACTAAAAAAAACAAGAAGTTAGCCGGTCATGGTGGCACTTCGCCTGTAATCCCAGCTACTCAGGAGGCTGAGGCAGGAGAATCACTTGAACCCAGGAGGTGGAGGTTGCAGTGAGCCAAGATTGCACGACTACACTCCAGCCTGGGCAACAGAGTGAGACACCGTCTCAAAAAAAAAAAAGTAAAAACAAATTTACACTGTGGACTTGACGAGGAAAGGTCTTTTCATGTTAAGTAAGAAAAAGGGGTGACAAGATACATCCATCCCATCTGGAAGGATTTAGACCCAGGGGCAAACAATGGTTTTCTCAAAAGGGGCAGGATGACAAATTCTTGTAGCTGCAATTGTTCCAGAATTAACATCTACATCCCGTCCAGGGTAAAAGGAAGACAGCTAAAGAAGCCTATGAAGGGCACATGTATTGTGCAAATGTATTTCAGAAGGTGGGGTTGAAGGGAAATAGGTGGAAAGGTCAGGAATATCTCATTGTCTTGAGGTAGGCTGAAAACTCCAGACAGAATGGGAGGAAATAGTCTCCATGGGGTGTGAAAGTCCCTCTGCAAGCTGAACCAAGAATACAGGGGAATCCCTGTGGAACCCACTCCGGAAGCAGCTGCAAGACAGCGGAGAGGCTGCCAGTATCTAGTTAGCAGATGACTTTTCTGGCAAGCAGAGGAAGTCGGTAAAAGCTTGTCTCCCAGCCAGGAAACTTGATACCAAGTTAAGAGTTGGAGCCAGGAAACAAACCCAAAAGGCTCACAGCAAGGAGAGAGAGAAAAAAAAAAAAAAATCTGTAACCTGTATCACAAAGCCTTCATATCCTTCAGATATAAAGAGTTATTAGATATCAATAAGAAAAATACAAACACTCCCGAAAAGTAGAAAAAAGCCATGAACAGGCAATTCACTGAAATTAAAAAAAAAAAAAGAAAGAAAGAAAGAAAGAAAAACTACAAACATGTAAATGGTTAAGCAGCATATTTGGATTTTGTTTTTTGAGACAGGGTCTCACTCCCATTGCCCAGGCTGGAGTGCAGTAGTGATTGCACCTTGACTTCCCAGGCTCATGTAAATCTCCCATGTCAGCCCAGCTTTTATTTATTTATTTATTTAGGCTGGTCTCAAACTCCTTGGCTCAAGCATTCCACTTGTTTCAGCATCCCAAAGTTCTGGGATTACAGGCATGAGCCACCACTCCCAGCCGCTAATTTTGTATTTTTCATAAAGATGAGGTCTCACTATGTTGGCCAGGCTGGTCTTGAACTCCTGAGCTCAAGCGATCTGCCTGCCTCAGTCTCCCAAAGCCTCAGTCTCCCAAAGGATTACAGGTGTGCACTACCTCGCCTGGCCATAATAAATTTATTTGTAAGTTCAATTTAGTCAAAGAAATTCAAAATGAAATAATGAGATTTCTGTGTGTGTCTAATTGGCATAGCTTTTTTCTTTTTATGAAAAGTCCTAGTGTTTAGAAAGGATTTGGAGGCTGGACACAGTGGATCACTCCTGTAATCCTAGCACTCTGGGAGGCCGAGACAGGAGGATTGCTTGGGACCAGGAGTTTGAGACCAGCTTGGGCAGCATAGCGAGACCCTGTCTCTATTATTTAAAAAAAAAAAGGCTGGGCGCGGTGGCTCAAGCCTGTAATCCCAGCACTTTGAGAGGACAAGACGGGTGGATCACCAGGTCAGGAGATCGAGACCATCCTGGCTAACACGGTGAAGCCCCGTCTCTACTAAAAAATACAAAAAAAAAAAACTAGCTGGGCGAGGTGGCGGGCACCTGTAGTCCCAGCTACTCGGGAGGCTGAGGCAGGAGAATGGCGTAAACACGGGAGGCAGAGCTTGCAGTGAGCCGAGATCGCGCCACTGCACTCCAGCCTGGGTGACAGAGCGAGACTCCGTCTCGGGAAAAAAAAAAAATTAGACCAGGTGCAGTGGCTCACACCTGTAATCCCAGCACTTTGGGAGACTCAGGCGGGCAGATCACTTATGGACAGGAGTTCGAGACCAGCCTGGCCAACACGGTGAAACCCCGTCTCTACTAAAAATACAAAAATTAACTGGGCACAGTGGCGGGCGCCCAAAATCCCAGCTACTCAAGAGACTGAGGCAGGAGAATTGATTGAACCCGGGAGGCAGAGGTTGCAGTGAGCCGAGATCCTGTCACTGTACTCCATCCTGGGCGACAGAGCAAGACTCTGTCTCAAAAAAACCAAAACATTAAAATAAAGGCTTGGAGAAAATTCACAAATAAATGCTGCTGCTCGGAGTATAAAATGGCACAGTTTTCTGCAGGTGCAGGGGTTACAAAAGCCTAAAGATGGCTCATCTGTTTTGGCCCAGAAATTCCACTTGTAGACATTTATCCAATAGAAACAAGGTAGGTGTGGGTGAAGATTCAGCTCCGGAATGTTCCTCAAGAAGGCGGTGGGCAGAGTGGCTGGATCTGGGCACCAGAGCCTGGCTGCCTGGGACAAGTCCCTCCTTCCCGCTCAGCCTCAGTTTCCTCATCTGTATAATGGAAAATAAACAGACATCAAAAATCAGACATGTCAGATGCCTGGCATGTAATAAGTGCTTAAAAAATCAGAGTTAATAGAAATGTTGGCTGGGCGCAGTGGCTCATGCCTGTAATCCTAGCACTATGGGAAGCCAAGTCAGGTGCCTGACCTCCCTATCACCTGAGGTCAGGAGTTCAAGACCAGCCTGGCCAACATGGTGAAACTTCATCTCTACTAAAAATACAAAAATTAGCTGGGCACAGTGGTGGGCGCCTGTAATCCCAGCTACTCAGGAGGCTGAGGCATGAGAATCGCTTGAACCCGAGAGACGGAGGTTGCAGTGAGCCGAGATCGCGCCATTGCCGTCCAGCCCAGGTGACAAAAGCGAAACTCCATCTCAGAAAATAAAAATAAAAATAAAGAAATGTAGGCTGGGCGCAGTGGCTCACGCCTGTAATCCCAACCCTTTGGGAAGCCGAGGCAGGCAGATCACCTGAGGTCAGGAGTTTGAAACCAGCCTGGCCAACATGGTGAAACTACTAAAAATACAAAAATTAGCCAGGCGTGGTGGTGGACGCCTGTAATCCCAGCTACTGGGGAGGCTGAGGCAGGAGAATCGCTTGAACCCACGAGGTGAAGGTTACAGTGAGCCAAGATGCTGCCACTGCACTCCAGCCTGGTGACAGAGCGAGACTCCGTCTCAAAAAAAAAAAGAAAGAAAAAAAGAAAGAAAAAGAAATGTATAAGCAATCAAAAGATGAAAGGGTGAAGGATAGGAAAGAAGGTTCTCGGAAAAGGAGCTAAAAGCAGCTCCTAAACCTCCCGGACAAAGGTGAGGGGCACCAGGTGAGGCTACCCTGGTGGACAGCCCTCTGTTGAAGTGACAAACACATATACTTTAAATTCTGAGGTTTCCCATTGCGGGATTTGCCCACAGGAACCTATACTTGCAAAAACAAAACAAAACAAAAAAATAAGTATATACAAGATTATTCCCTGTGGCACTGGCTGTTAGTATGGAAGACTAGAAACCAAATGCCCGTTGGTTCTGGTTAAATAGATTCAGGAACCCATCTACAATCCCTCACATCCAATTGCAAATCCTTAAATATTCTGACACTCAGAAGTTTGTATTTGTTTGTTTTTTTGAGACAGGGTCTCTCTCTATGGCCCAGGCTAGAGGGCAGTGGTGCTGTCATAGCTCAATGCCGCCTCCATCTCCAGGGCTCAAGTAATCCTCCCACCTTGGCCTCCCGAGTAGCTGGGAACACAGGTGCATTCCACCACACCCAACTAATTTTTACAATATTTGTAGAGATGGGGTCTTGCTATGTTGTCCAGGCTGGTCTCAAACTCCTAGGCTCAAGCAATCCACCTATCTTGGCCTCCCAGAGTGCTGGGATTATGGGTATGAGCCACTGTGCCTGGCCCTAGAAGTCTTTCTAGGACTGGGCTGGGAGTGGTGGCTCATGCCTGTAATCCCAGCACTTTGGGAGGCCGAGGTGGGTGGATCACTTCAGGTCAGGAGTTCGAGACCAGCCTGGCTAACATGGTGAAACCCCATCTCTATTAAAAATACAAAAATTAGCCAGGCGTGGTGGCAAGTGCCTGTAATCCTAGCTACTCTGTAGGCTGAGGTGGGAGAATCACTGGAACCCCCGAGGGGGAGGCTGCAGTGAGCTGAGATTGTGCCACTGCACTTCACCCTGGGAAACAGAGACTCTGTCTCACCAAAAAAAAAAAAAAAAAAAAAAAAAGATGTATTTCTAGGACTGTTTAACTATTTATCCAAGTTAGTGTAAATATCAATCAGTTTCTCTGTCCCAGATCAGCTAGGAAGTGTATTAGTTAGCTATTGCTGCATAAAAAAATTGTCCCCCAAATTATGCCCATCTTGCAAGCTCTTGCTGGTGGTAAACCTAAGGCCCCCATCACTACAATCTCCCTTTCCAAGTTGGCAACAGGAAGTAGCCATTGGGAGATGCCCCCTAAATCCTGGGATTAGATGGGATACAAAAGCTGGGTGTGGTGGCTCACATCTGTAATCCCAGCACTTTGGGAGGCTGAGGCAGTCAGATCACCTGAGGTCAGGAGTTTGAGACCAGCCTGGCCAAAATGGTGAAACCCCGTCTCTACTAAAAATACAAAAATTAGCCGGGCGTGGTGGCATGCGCCTGTAGTCCCAGCTACTCGGGAGGCTGAGGCAGGAGATTCACTTGAACCTGGGAGGAGGAGGTTGCAGTGAGCTGAGATTATGCATTCCAGCCTGGGCGACAGAGCTAGACTCTGTCTCAAAAATAAATAAATAAATAAAAGAGAGGCGACAGAGCTGGACTCTATCTCAAAAAAAAAAAAAAAGAGAGAGAGAGATGGGACACAAATTCACCACAATCTCAGCTCCCGAGGGCTGAGCTCACATGCATGTCACAGCCTGGGCTTAGAGGTTTCCTCTGTAGCTCAGATACACTCCACAACTTCCCACTGCATTTGTTCACGAGCTTGGCCAGCCTGGCTGGTTAAGGAGATGAGGTATATTCTGTTCCATCCATGAAGCCACATGCACGACAATCCCATACACCCCATGTGGGCCCCCACCTCCCCACCCCCAGCCATCATTGGCATGTTTCAGAAGCCTGTGGAGTTCCCCACCTGCTCCCTCCTGTTCCCATGGGACCTCCAAGCAGCCGTCCAGAGTGCAGGATACATCATTGGCACCAAGGGTCTTTTTCAATTCTGAAATGAGATGAACTCTTGGACACACCTGGGGAATCCCAGGCATCAAGGGGCTTCCCTGCGTTTTCCCAGAGAGACTATGAATGTCTCAAGCAGAAATCCTAAACAGGTGGCTCACTTAGACCCTCTCTTCAAGCCCGCACCCATGGCAGACATTGCTAACCGATCCCTGTACCCATCACCAAGCCTGGACACTGCCAGTCCCACCTCCCGACATGCTGCTCTAGGCAGACATCACAAATCAGTATCAGGATGGACCCACTTAAGGACACACAAAATCTCTAGGAAGAGAAACTCATTGAGGTCACCTGTTTCTGGATTTAATTCTGCAGTCAGAAAATAGGTTTCTTTTTCCTATTTAAAACTTCTACTATTTTAAGGAAGCTCCGTTTTTCTTGTTTGGATGCTCACAGACACATCCTCTCCCTCATTCCCTGGCTCCCAAGAACCCACCATCTATGGGGGTGTCTCCCAACTCTCTGACCTCACCTTTTTTATTTTTTTTCGAGATGGAGTCTCGCTCTGTCGCCCAGGTTGGAGTGCAGTGGCGCAATCTTAGCTCACTGCAAGCTCCGACTCCTGGGTTCGTGCCATTCTCCTGCCTCAGCCTCCTGAGTAGCTGGGACTACAGGTGCCCTCCACCACACCCAGCTAATTTTTTGTATTTTTAGTAGAGACGAGGTTTCACTGTGTTAGCCAGGATGGTCTTGATCTCCTAACCTCATCATCCGCCCGCCTTGGCCTCCCAAAGTGCTGGGATTACAGGCAGGAGCCACCGTGCCTGGCTGACCTCACCTATTTAATTTTTTTTTTTTTTTTTTTTTTTTTTGAGTTTGAGTTTCACTTTTGTTGCCCAGGCTGAAGTGCAATGGTGCAATCTCCTTACCTCATCATCCACCCCCCTTGGCCTCCCAAAGTGCTGGG
>NW_012120265.1:1481745-1491208 GCF_000951035.1 Colobus angolensis palliatus | reverse complement strand
TCCCCAGTAGCTGGGACTACAGGCATGTGCCACCACACCCAGCTAATTTTTGCATTTATAGTAGAGACAGGGTCTCACCATGTTGGGCAAGCTGGTCGCAAACTCCTGACCTCCAGTGATCCACCTGCCTCGACCTCCCAAAGTGCTGGGATTACAGGTGTAAGCCACCATGCCCAGCCGCTGACCTCATCGTCTATGTCTGTTCTTCCTCTTTCCTTCAAATGAGGGCTCTTTGAGATTCCCTTCTGTTCTCCACACACCTTCCCTGGCTTGTGGCCCCCTCACCTTCACTTAGTGACACGTGAAGCCCAACACCTCTGACACCTTCAGCTCCCACCTCCACCTCCCTCCTAGCCTCTGTCCCCTTGGCTGCTGCCCCTGCTCAGGCCTGTCCTTTGTTCCCAGAACCGGGTCCTCAGCCTCCTCCCTCACTTCCAATCTGGCTTCTGTTGACCTCTGCTCACACACCCTCCATGGCTCCCCATTGCCTACACAATAAATCTAAATTCCTCTGCCTGTCATTCAAGGCCCTGCACGTCTTCCAGCAGCCTCCAGCCTCCCAGTCCGTGCCCTTGTGCTGGCTGCATGGATGGTGACATTCCCTGAATCCCCACTGCATCCCGTTCACCCCCCAATCAGTGCATACATCTCAGTGATTATGGGTATTAAGTAATTCATGAATGAACTCAGGAAGCAGGAGAGAGAAAGATGTTTCTGGAGCTCCTTCCCAGCTCAGGAGCTCCTAAGAGGCCAGCTCCAACTCTGTAAACTTCTAGGGCCTCAATGCCAGCCCAGAGAAAAACAGGGAGTGGTTGTTAAATGAATAAATTTAAATGTCTATCTGTAGTTTGTTGGTTTTAAGATGGAGTCTCTCACGCTGGTAATCCTAGCACTTTGAGAGGCTGAGGCAGGCGGATCATGAGGTCAGGAGTTCGAGACCAGCCTACCCAATATAGTGAAACCCCGTCTCTGCTAAAAATACAAAAATTAGCCAGGTGTGGTGGCATGCACCTGTAGTCCCAGCTACTCGGAGGCTGAGGCAGAAGAATGGCTTGAACGCAGGAGATAGAGGTTGCAGTGAACCAAGACCACACCATTGCACTCCTGTTTGGGTGACAGAGTGAGACTCCGTCTCAAAAATAAAATAAAAAGGGCCGGGCGCGGTGGCTCAAGCCTGTAATCCCAGCACTTTGGGAGGCCAAGGTGGGCGGATCGCGAGGTCAGGAGATCGAGACCATCCTGGCTAACATGGTGAAACCCCGTCTCTACTAAAAATACAAAAATTAGCCAGGTGTGGTGGCATGCGCCTGTAGTCCCAGCTACTCAGGAGGCTGAGGCAGGAGAATCGCTTGGCGGAGGCTGCAGTGAGCCAAGATCATTCCACTGCACTCCAGCCTGGGCGGCAGAGCAAGACTCCGTCTCAAAAAATAATAATAATAAAATAAAATAAAATAAAAAATAAAAGATGGAGTCTCAGCCGGGCGCGGTGGCTCACGCCTGTAATCCCAGCACTTTGAGAGGCCGAGGCGGGAGGACCACAGGGTCAGGAGTTTGAGACCAGCCTGACCAACATGGTGAAATCCCATCTCTACTAAAAATACAAAAATTAGCCGGGCGTGGTGGCATGTGCCTGTAGTCCCAGCTACTCAGGAGGCTGAGGCAGGAGAATCGCTTGAACTCAGGCATCAGAGGTTGCAGTGAGCCAAGATCATTCCACTGCACTCCAGCCTGGGCAACAGAGCGAGACTCTGTCTCAAAAAAAAAAAAAAAAAAAGACATAGTCTCGCTGTGTCGCCAGGCTGCAGTGCAGTGGCACAATCTTGGCTCATTGCAACCTCCACCTCCTGGGTTCAAGCGATTCTCTTGCCTTAGCCTCCCGAGCAACTGGGACTACAAGTGTGTGCCATCATGCCCGGCTATTTTTTTATATTTTTAGTAGAGATGGGGTTTCACCATATTGGGCAGGCTGGTCTCAAACTCCTGACCTCAAGTGATCTGCCCACCTCAGCCTCCCAAAGTGCTGGGATTACAGGTGTGAGCCACCACACACAGCCTCTATTGGTTGTTTTTGAACTCTGCCTCCTTCTTCTCATCCTGAGAACTCCTATACATCCCTCACAGCCCCAATCCAATGGCCCTTCCTTCAGAGAGTATCCATCCCTGGCCTTCTGAGCTCCTCTACCCTGGAACCCCTCTGGCCAAGTCCTGACTTAAGGTCAAATGGCAAGTAGTCACAGGAAGTGAGAGTCGATGGGGCCCTGGTGGGGCTCAGTACATACAGCCAGGGGATGCCAGACTCCCCTGAGCCATGGCAGGGCAGGACTCACCTCGGTCAATCCTCTGCAGCAAGCACCCCCGGATGACGTCCTCATAGATGCCCTCAGTGGTCAGAGCCTGGCTGCCCATGGCAAGGACATCTCCCTCGAACTCAGGCAGCTCCTGGAACCATGTTGGGTTAGGGGCTCAGCTGGAGAGGAGGGCCCCTCTAGAGGCCTACAACACAGGCTTCTGCCCTAACCCTGGGCCTGATTAGCTGTGAGATTGGGGGCAGGGGTTGGGCCTCAGTTTCCTTATCTTTATTTTTTATTTTTTTTTTATTTTAAAAATAAACAGGCTGGGCGCGGTGGCTCACGCCTGTAATCCCAGCACTTTGGTTGGCTGAAGCAGGCAGATCACGAGGTTAGGAGTTCAAGACCAGTCTGACCAACATGGTGAAACCCTGTCTCTACTAAAAATACAAAAATTAACTAGGCGTGGTGGCAGGTGCCTGTAATCTTAGCTACTTGGGAGGCTGAGACCAGAGAATCGCTTGAACCTGGAAGGCAGAGGTTGCAGTGAGCCAAGATCACACCACTGCACTCCAGTCTGGACGACAGAGCAAGACTCTGTCGAAACGAAATGAAAGGAAAGGAAAGGAAATGAAATGAAATAATGAAATGAAATGATTAGTCTCGCTCTGTCACCCAGGCTGGAGTGCAGTGGCGCAGTCACAGCTCACTGCAGCCTTGACCTCCCAGGCTCAAGCGATCCTCCCACCTCAGCCTCCAAAGTAGCTGGGACTACAGGCGTGCACCACCACACCTGGCGAATTCTTGCATTTTTTGTAGAGATGGGGTCTCACTATCCCAAAGTGCTGGTATTACAGGCATGTGCCACCATGCCTGGCCTCAGTTTCCTTATCGTTAAAATGGACTCAGTGGCCCATATTCTCTAGCATTGTGGAAAGGATTCATGGGATTAATTAGGCACAGCAAATCACACCTCACAGGGAATAGTATGAGTGTCTCAGTTGGGAATTCCCCAACTCCCAGCCACTTCCTCTAGAGGATTCTGTTTGCACCCATGTCAGACACCCACCTGGTGCCCATGAGCCCTGTGTGCCCAGGCACCTAGGACTCCCCCTGACCTCCTTCCCACTCTCCCACTCACTGAACTTCAGCCACACCCACCTCATCACTGTTCCTCCAATACACCAGGCACGGTCAGGCCTCAGGGCCTTTGTACATGCTGTGCCCTCTGCCTGGAATGCCCTTCCTGGGACATGGCCTGTGCCTTCATTTCACAGGGAGATCCTTCCTAACCCTCTGGTAACTCCCTACCCAACCCTTATCCACACTCTCCATCTTCCTCCTCCCTCCACTGATGCCCATGTCACCTGGTGATATGAGATGTGTGGGACCTATCCCAGCTCTTCCATGGCAGACATAGGGTAATGAGCCCCGTCATAGGTGAAGCAGAGGGCACTGTGGCAGCCCAGAAAAGCCACCTGACCCAGCTCCAGGGCTCAGGGTGTGGAAGTTCCTTTTTTTGAGACAGGCCCTTGTTCTGCTGCCCAGGCTGGAGTGCAGTGGTGCGATCCTAGCTCACTGCAGCCTCAACTTCCTAGGCTCAATTGATCCTCCCACCTCTTGGTCTCCGGAGTAATTGGGACCACAGGCACACGCCACCATGCCTGGCTGACTTCTGTATTTTTATAGAGATGGAGTTTCACTGTGTTGTCCAGACTGATCTCCTGGCCTCAAGCAATCCCCCCACTTTGGCCTTCCAGAGTGCTGGGATTAAGGTGTGAGCCACGGCACCTGGTCAAATGGTCTCTAATGATCAAAGAGCATTCTTTTTTTTCTTTTTCTTTTTCTTTTTTTTGACACAGAGTTTCACTCTGTCGCCCAGGTTGGAGTGAAATGGCATGATCTTGGCACATTGCAATCTCCCGGTCCTGGGTTCAAGTGATTTTCTTGCCTCAGCCTTCTGAGTAGCTGGAATTACAGGCGCCTGCCATCACACCTGGCTAATTTTTCCTATTTTTAGTAGAGACGGGGTTTCACTATGTTTGCCAGGCTGGTATCGAACTCCTGACCTTGTGATCTGCCCTCCTTGGCCTCCCAAAGTGCTGGGATTACAGGCGTGAGCCACCACGCCCGGCCTCAGAGAATTCTTGCCCACTTTACGTGGATGAACAGTGATGCTGTCAGACCTGCCTGCATGCTTCCCATTAACTCACCTTTTTGCAGCTTGGCTCGAGTTGGCTCAGCACAAAAGGTAAAAAGATGCAGAGACCCCAGCCTCGGATGAACCTCCTCTGCGCCAACCCGCTGTCCGATTCGAATTTCTGCACAACATACCCAGCGGTGCCTCTGTTCAGTGTTCGACCATCTGAGCACCCAGGCCCACTGCCACCCTGTGCCACCCCGTACCCACAGACCACACCTTCAGCACGCGCCCCCTGACTCTCTCCAGCCTCTGGGCAGCCTGGTCACAATTGAGGGCCATGGTCAGACACTGGTCAGCCAGCTGCAGGAAGGTGGCCACAGCGTCAGCCATGAGCTATAGGAAGAGATGCCGTGATGACCCCAGAATCTGTGCTCCAGCCTCCTGGGCCCCACTCCAGCCCAGCTGACCCCTTCTCAGCATCCAGCCTGCCCCAA
This sequence comes from Colobus angolensis palliatus, assembly GCF_000951035.1. Lineage (NCBI taxonomy): Eukaryota > Metazoa > Chordata > Mammalia > Primates > Cercopithecidae > Colobus > Colobus angolensis. Next base: position 1,486,283 of record NW_012120265.1, on the reverse strand, counting down.
CCAGCCACCTCTGCCCAACCTCCTCCTCCTTGTCCCAGGAAACACCTTTCCCCTCCTCTCAGAACCTGGGGATTGTCTAGTCTGTGGGGGACTATGTGCAAACTGGCAGAAAGCCCCCTCCCTCTGGGGGATGGTGCCCGGGTGCCTAGAATGGAGACCAGAGAGCCAGCCAGAGTTCAGCCTCCTCTGTTGAGCACTTTTGTGCAGTGCACAAACTGAACAACTGTGCCAGGTGGTAGTAGATCATCTCACTCTCTGTCTTCTTCTGTCACCATGTCCAATAGCAGGTCCCATCTCAGACTTCAAAACACTTCTTGCTTCTCCCCAATGACATCCCCCATCCTGGTGCAGGCCTCCCCACTGCCTCCTCTATTCCTGCCCCCAACAGCCTGTGCTCCCTACAGCAGGCAGAGCTTCCTAAACCTTAAATCCAGCCATGCCCTCCTCCTGCTCACATACCTGCTCTGGCTCCCCATTGCCCTCAGGAAAGAGCTCACCCCTTAGCCCCACACTCAAGGCACTGTGCCATCTGCCCATTCATCTCATCGGCCTATCTTCCCCATTTCTGAAAAATTGCTCCACGTTCCCCAAATGCAGACAAGCGCTCTCAATACTATTCGCTTGGGACTGGTGGCAGCCCCATTCCTCCCACTGCTGCCCCATGTTGGAAGTCCCCTCCCCCTGAAAGTACTGTCAACCCCAGAGATGGATCAGGAACGTCCTTGGCTCTCCCTGTACATCCCGCCCCAGCTCTGTCCACCACATGTGGCTGCTGCCTGGTCACGGGCTCATGTCCCCATGAGACTGGCAGCCCCACCGAGTTGCCTCAATCACTGTGGTCTCTCCAGGACACATTTAGCGGGGTTTCAGTGGAGGCTGTCTTCACAGCCTGGCCTCCTCCCAGCCTCCTGCTCACCCTCACCTGCTGTGCAAGATCTTGGGCCCCAAACACGAGGCTCTGCATCCCCAGAAAGCCAAACGGTGCTGCCAGCTGCCCCAAGCGCCCGTGGCTCCGTTCAGCCTCACGGTAGCATGTCTGCATCAGTGCCAAGTCCCATGGCATCTCTCCAAATGAGTAAACCTGTGCTCCCGGAAGCAGTTTTGGGAGGAAAATGCCGTCAGCTGATTGCAAAGGGCCGAGGACCCCATAGCCGATTCACCAAAGGAGAAATACAAATGAAAACACATTCCGCCTCAGTTGTCACCAAAGAAACTTATAATAAAGTAACAGTGGGCTGAGCGTGGTGGCTCACACCTGTAATCCCATCACTTTGGGAGGCCGAGGCAGGTGGATCACTTGAGGTCAGGAGTTCGATACCAGCCTGGCCAACATGGTGAAACCCCATCTCTACTGAAAATACAAAAATTAGCCAGGTGTGGTGGCATACACCTGTACTCCCAGCTACTCAGGAGGCTAAGGCATGAGAATCGCTTGAACCCGGGAGGTTGCAGTGAGCCAAGATCACACCACTGCACTTCAGCCTGGGTGACAGAATGAGACTCTGTCTCTAAAATAAAATAAAATAAAATAAAATAAAATAAAGTAAAATAAGTTGCAGTGAGGCATGGTGTCATGGACATAAAATGATAAAACCTAAAAAAACTATAACAAGCGATGCTGGCACAATTGAGAGGAAATGAGCACATTTCCTGGCCCTGGATCTATGAATACTACCTCATGTTCTCTCTGTGCTGGGCCCTGGGACTGCAGATATGAAATACTCTAACCCAGTCTCTGCTTACAAATTAGGGGAGACAGAGTATAGAAATCACCCACAGTGGTATGAACGTGAAGCTATGATAAGAGAAGCACAGGCTACTATAAGACATAGAGGGGACCAGGGACAGTTCCTGGAGAAGGTGATTAGGAAATGGAGGCTTAAGAATGAGTTGAAGGTTGCCTGGCACATAGTAGGTGCTACTGTATGTATGTATGTATGTATTTTAGGTGCTACATGTATATCAGATGCACTGAGGTGACCTGCCTTGAACAGAATTCTCTGGGTTGTTGCCCTGCAGGGGAATGGGAGGAGGAGTTTGGGGGGATGACCTCAGACTGATTTTGCTAAATTGCCACTTTTCTCATCCAGCTCCTTTCGCCTCACGTTTTAAACTGTGCTCCATGGCCAGTGCTGTGGCTCACGCCTTAATCCCAGCACTTTGGGAGGCCAAGACAGGCAGATCGCTTGAGCTCAAGAGTTTGAGACCAGCCTGGGCAACAAAGCAAGACCCCCATCTCTACAAAAAAATTAAAAAATTAGCTGGGCATGGTGGCGTGCACCTGTATTTCCAGCTACTTGAGAGGCTAAGGTAAGAGAATCGATTAAGCCCGGGAGGGCAAGGCTGCAGTGAGCTAAGATTGTGCCACTGCACTCCAGCCAAGGTGATAGAGCGACACCCTGCCTCAAAAACAAAAACCAAACAACTGTGCTCCAGTGACCATAGCATGGTGATGGGCCCACAATAAGTAAAAAGCAGCCTAGAACAAATTCAGAGAAGATTTTCAACAGGAAAGACTCAAGTTAACACGTCACCCTCTGGCTCACTGAACCCCTACCCACGGGAGCTCACCTCCCTGCGCAGCCACGTGCCCGAGGGGCTCTGGCGCAGGCGGCGGGACAGTCGGTCCATGCCTTGAGCCAGGAGGGTCCGCACCGCCTCGAGCGAGGCTTCCACGGTGCGCAGCAGGGTCTGCACGACCCGGGGCAGCTGAGGGTCCACCTCCGGGCGCAGGCACGACTCGAGCGGTCCCCTGATATCCGCTGGGAGTGGAAGACAGTGGTCTGGAGTCCCCTCCGCAAGGTGCCTCACAGATGGGGATGTGCAGGGGCCCTAGTTCAGCAGGGCGAGGGGGACTCGAGCAGGGACGCTGGGCGCCCTCTTCTACCCATTGTGATGATGAGAAAACAGCCTTGGAGGGGCAGGCCGAGTCAGGATTCCCACCTAGGTCTTTGTAGGGGCCACCTTGGCCCACCCTGCCCATGTATCAGCCTTTACCCCCGCCCCTCCTCCGCTGTTCTACTTCCCAGGCCAGCCCACACGCTTTGGCCCGGCTTAGGGCCTCAACTCCTGCAGCCTCAGCCTCAAGGTCACGCCTATCCCCCGCTGAGGCCCCTCCCTTTTTGTATCCACGCAGCCCCATCAGGACCTGGTGTCCTCGGGACAGACTCTAGGCCCCGCCCCCAGCGCCTCACCCACAAGACCACGCCCACTGTCTCGCCTAGGTCCCGCGCCTTCCCCACCCTTTCCCTTCCACATCCTATGCTTGGCCCCGCTCCTCTCTGACCACGCCCCTTATTTCACACAAGGCCTAGCCCATTATTCGCTTAGGTCACGCCCCCTTTTCCCCCAGCATTGCCTCGCCCCTCCCAGCCCGGGTCCCGCCCCCGAGTCTCACTCCGCAGTCGCCCCGCCACACGCGCCCGCTGCCTCAGTAGCTGGTCCACGTCCGGGCGGATCGTCTTTTCCAGGGATGCAAGCAGCTCGTCCTTTTCGGGCTGGAAGGCGCAGAGCCCGGCGGAGGCCCTGGCCAGGACAGCTGCGTGAACGGCGTCTAGAAGCTGCCCAGACCGGTCGAAGGGACCCCACGCAGGACAGGAGTGCGGGACAGAGCCGAGACACGGGGCGGGGATGGGGGTCAGAGAGACCGGGAGAGAGTTTAGGCGACAGTCGTGGGAAGGGAACCCGCGCCCGGATCCCGCCCCCTGTCCCAGGTCCGGACGCAGTGCAAACCTCGGTCCAGGCCCAGGCGCGGGCGCGGCCTGATCCCCGCAGGCCAGGAAGGGTCTGGGCTCGCAGCGCGGGAAGTTGCTCCCGCATCAGCACCGCGGTCAGCACCTGCGGGAGACGGAGCCATGGGCGCCGCGTTAGGCCGGGAGGGGACCTGGGGGTCCCGGGTGCGGCCTCGTGGGGCACTAACCTCGGCGTCTGAGCCTAGGGTCACGTCGTCGTCGCCAAAGTGGCCTTGGTGCTGCCGGTAGAGTCGGACGGCGTCCAGGAAGGCCCGGGCAGCAGGGGCCTGGCTTCGCTGCAGGACTGAGAGGGGCTGCTCCTCAGTGCCTGCTGGTAACTCCCCTGCCTGGCTCCCCTGCCTGGCTCCCCATGGCCCGGGGAGGAAGCCCTCCGCCTGGCCAGGTCCCCAACACCCAAGTCTTACCCATCTCTGGAACTTTGCATAGGCAGTGCCGTCCACAGGGAACACATTCCCCCAGGACCGCCAACTTTATTCAACTTAGAAGGAATCCTCTACTGGCAGCCACAGTCCTGTGACCTGCAGTTCAGGCCATACATACTGCAGCCACTAGCTGCTCCTCTAGTTGCATCGTTTGTGAAGTCAACAACCTGCCCAACTGTGTGTGTCAGTCCTGCTGCTCCCCTACTTTTTTCTTTCTCTTTCCCTTCCTCCCTTCCTTCCTCTCTCTCTCATTCTCTTTCTTTCTTTTCCTTCTCTTTCTCTTCTTTTTCCTTCCTTCATTTCTTTTTCTTTCTTTTCTTCTATCTCTCTCTCTCAAATGAGGGGTCTCTCTGTTGCTCAGGCT
>NW_012120265.1:1478187-1480055 GCF_000951035.1 Colobus angolensis palliatus | reverse complement strand
CTCCCGAGTAGCTGGGACTACAGGCACCCGCCACCTCGCCCAGCTAGTTTTTTGTATTTTTTAGTAGAGACGGGGTTTCACTGTGTTAGCCAGGATGATCTCGATCTCCTGACCTCGTGATCCACCCATCCCGGCCTCCCAAAATGCTGGGATCACAGGCTTGAGCCACCACGCCCGGCCTCCAGCCTCAGCATTCTTAATACAGTCCTCCTGGCAGCCACCACCAATCCATCCAAGCTGGGATGTTATCTGAGCCCGGCTTTAAGTGGGGTTTTGGAGTCACTCAGGCCCAGGTTCCAACCTGACCAAACCACTTTCATTTTCTTTATTTTTTTAACGAAAGGGACAGGGCCAGTTCGACCCAGACTGGCCTCGAACTCCTGAGCTCAAGCCATCTGCCCACCTCAGCCTCCCAAAGTGCTGGGATTACAGGTTTGAGCCACTGTGCCCAGCCTGGCCAAGCTACTTTCTAGCTCCACGACTAGGGCACATGTTTCCATGAGCTGTGATTTTCCTGCCCAAATGGGGTTAACAGTGATACCGATGACCTAGAATTATTGACGAGACAAAATAAGTGAATTCAGCTTTGGTTAATTTATTTGGGGGCCAGCTGCGGTGGCTCATGCCTGTAATCCCAGCACCTGGGAGGCCGAAGTGGGAGGATCCTTTGGGCCCAGGAGTTCCAAACCAGCCTGCACAGGTATTTTTTATTAAAAACATAAATAAATGAAAAGAAATATTTAGGGTCTCCTAAGTCTCCAGTGTTTTGTTCCACTTTCCAGGATGATATACACAGACTGTGATAAAACCCAGCAATCCAGGCCAGGCAAGGTGGCTCTTGCCTGTAATCCCAGCACTTTGGGAGCCTGAGCCAGGTGGATCACTTGAGGTCAGGAGTTTGAGACCAGCCTGGCCAACGTGGTGAAACCCTGTCTCTACTAAAACACAAGAATTAGCAGGGTATGGTGGTGGGTGCCTATAGTCTCAGCTACTCAGGAGGCTGAGGCAGGATAATCGCTTGAGCCTGGGAGGGGGTGGTTGCAGTGAGCAGAGATCCCACCACTGCACTCCAGCCTGGGTGACAGAGCAAGACTCTCAAAAAAAAGGAAAAAAGAAAAAAAAAAGAAGAAGAAGAAAAGAAAAGAAAGGAAAAGAAAATCAATAATCCAGAAGGTGGAAGCTCCTGATCATCTCAGTCTTCGAGGCTCAGGCCCCAGAGACGATAATGACTGTTAATAGTTTAGGGGACATTTCTCCAGATTCTAAAATCTGCACAAGGCAGGAGCCCGAGACCATCCTGGCTAACACGGTGAAGCCCCGTCTCTACTAAAAAAAATACAAAAGATTAGCTGGGCGTGGTGGTGGGCACTTGTAGTCCCAGCTACTCGGGAGGCTAAGGCAGGAGAATGGCGTGAACCTGGGAGGCAGAGCTTGCAGTGAGCCGAGATGGTGCCACTGCACTCCAGCCTGGGCGACAGAGCGAGACTGCATCTCAAAAATGAAATAAAATGTAAATAAATAAATAAATAAATAATAAATAAATAAATAAATAAAATCTGCAGGAAACTGAGTGAGGTGCATATCTGTGACAAGATGGGTTTTTCTGCCTTGGAACTGCCCACTTTGCTCCTTGATACATCTGGGACACTTTCAGTGGCGAAGTTTTGCTTTCTTTTATTTATTGTTTTTAATTTTTAATTTATTTTTATTTTAGAGATGGAGTCTCCCTCTGTCACCCAGCCTGGAGTGCAGTGGTATGATCATAGCTCACGGTGGCCTCAAACTCCTAGGCTCAAGTGATCCTCCCACTTTGGCCTCTCAAAGTGTTGGGATTGACGGTGTGAGCCACCTGGCTTTTTTTTTTTTTT
>NW_012120265.1:1467441-1470500 GCF_000951035.1 Colobus angolensis palliatus | reverse complement strand
GGCTACCTTTTGTACTTTTAGTAGAGACAGGGTTTCACTATGTTGGTCAGGCTGGCCTCATGAGGTCTCCTCCTGACCTCAGGTGATCCACCTTCCTTGGTCCCCCAAAGTGCTCAGATTACAGGCGCATGTCATTACACCGGCTAATTTTTGTATTTTTAGTAGAGACGAGGTTTCACCATGTTGGCCAGGCTAGTCTTGAACTCCTGACCTCAAGTGATCCACCTGCCTCGGCCTCCCAAAGTGGTGGGATTACAGGCGTGAGCCACTGTGCCCAGCCTATTGTTTTTAATTGTTTTTTTTTTCTTTACAGAGTCTCGCTTTGTTGCCCAGGCTGGAGTGCAGTGGTGCGATCTCAGCTCACTGCAAGCTCCGCCTCCCGGGTTCACACCATTCACCTGCCTCAGCCTCCTGAGTAGCTAGGACTACAGGTGCCCGCCACCACACCTGGCTAAATTTTTGTATTTTTAGTAGAGACGGGGTTTCACCATGTTAGCCAGGATGGTCTCAATCCCCTGACCTCGTGATCCGCCCGCCTTGGCCTGCCAAAGTGCTGGGATTACAGGCGTGAGCCACCGCGCCCGGCCGTTTTTAATTGTTTTTGCTGTTGTTTTTGGAGGTGGGGTTTCACTCTATTGCCCAGGCTGGAGTGCAGTGGGACAATCTTGGCTCACTGCCACCTCCACTTCCCAGGCTTAAGCGATCCTCCCACCTCAGCCTCCCGAGTAGCTGGGACTACAGGCATGAGACACCGCACCCATCCCAGATTTGGCTGTTTTTATCATTTGCTATTTTGATTCTGGTCCCATGACCTAACTCTCCCTCTCACCCTTGCAAGAGTGTTTGTTTGTTTGTTTGTTTTCCAAAGCGGGGATGCTCACCCGGGGCAACGCTGACCCCCGGGAGACACTTGGCAATGCTGGAGACGTTGGTGGTTGTCACACCCAGGGTGGGGGCTGCTCCTGGCATGGAGTGGGTGGAAGCTGGGGATGCTGCTTAACGCCCCGCTGTACACGGGATGCCCCCACCGCAGAGAATGATCTGGACCCACATGTTAATGATCCTGGGGTGGAGAAACCTGTTCCTGGGAACCCCGGGACTCTTACCCAAGGAGTCCAGGCAGAGAGCGTCTAAAAGGCGGAGATATTCTCGCTGGGAAGTCAGGAGTGTGTATCCTGTCAGGGCTGTGGAGCCAAGGGGGTGACCTCCGTTTTCATATTCCTACAAAAGGCACCCAGAGAACCAACATGGGACAGGTCTGAACGGTGGCTTCTGTGTCCCAACTGTACCATCAAGGGAAGATTTCAGATGAGCTGAAAAATCCTCTGCCCATCCCCACTCCTCCCTCCCTCTCCTTTCCTCCATTCCTCCCTCTGTCTTTTTTTTGTTTTTGAGATAGAGTCTTGCTCTGCCGCCCAGGCTGGAGTGCAGTGGCATGATCTCAGCTCACTGCAACCTCCGCCTCCCAGGTTCAAGCAATTCTCCTGCCTCAGCCTCCCAAGTAGCTGGGATTACAGGCACCCGTCACCACACCAGGCTGATTTTTGTATTTTTAATTGAGACGGGGTTTGGCCATGTTGGCCAGGCTGGTCTTGAACTCCTGACCTCAGGTGATCCACCCCGCCTCGGCCTCCCAAAGTTTTGGGATTACAGGCATGAGCCACCGTGCCCGGCCCTAGGTTTTGTATTTTTAGTAAAGACGGAGTTTCATCCATGTTGGCCAGGCTGATTTGGAACTCCTGGACTGAAGGGATCCATTCGCCTCAGCCTCCCAGAGGGCTGGTATTACAGGCATAAGCCACCAGGCCTGGCTCTCCCTCCCTTTTTTTCCCTCCTCTCTCCATCCATCCTCCCTCTGTCCCCATAACTTCCTCCCTTCCTCCCTCCTTCCCTTCCTTCCTCCTGTTCCTGCCCTCTCTCTCCCTCCTTCCCTTTCCTCTTTCCCTCCCTTCCTCCCTCAGTCCCTGAGCTCCCAGCACCCACTGGCTCCCCATGTGCTAGGCCAGTCCCAAGTGCTGTCTGAGGACCCTCTTGTTGAACCCTCAAAGCCCTACGTGGTGTGAAACATCATCATCCCATTTCACAGAAGTGAAAACTGAGTTTCAGAAAGGTAGTGATTGCTCCAAGCTCCCCAGCCAGAAAACAGAGCGGTCAGAGGCATGACTTGCAAAGGCTCCAAGAGGTTGAAACCACAGCTCTGATACTGACCACGATGCTATCCCTGGCCTGGGTCTCAGTTTACCTATGCAGCACAGCAGGGGATGGGACGAGATGGTTGCCTATAACAGGCCAGACACATAGGGGCCCAAGATTCATCCTGGGTGATTGATAGAGGTGGGGCTATGCTGAGAGATGGACCCCACAAACCTCGAGGCTGGTGGGAGTGGGAAGGAAGGACCCAGAAGCAGAAAGACCACGTGCCAATCACACACCTCCTTGTGGCTGAACCACTCCAGGCGGCCGTCCCCACGCAGAACACAGAAGATCGGCTGCCACCGGGGTGGGTGGCCCCGAAGCTGGGTCAGGGGTCCTCGGTGCTCACGGACTCGGGGCAGCTTCTGCAGGAAGAGGGACCAGTGGGTGTCAGGGGGCTGTGGGCTGATGTCCCTGTGGCACGACCACCCAGACAGCTCCCGCTGTATTCTGGGATGATGCTCAGGTCCCCTAATGCCCAGACTGGACAGGGAGAGTCCCAGGCGGGAAGGGGCTCTGTGTCCACAGCTCCTGGAGCCCCCCGCCCTGGGTGGGCACAGCTGGGAGGTGGGGCGTTCTGGAGAGGCAAAAAATCACAGGCCAGATTGGAGCATGGGACCTAGCATTAGTAATAAGCATGGATCCCAGGTTCAGATCACACCTCTGCAGTGTGACCTCGGGCAGGCCATTTGGCCTCTCTGTGCCTCAGTTTCCTCATCAGTCAAAGACCCATCTACCAAGAGGGCGAAGACTGAGTGAGTTGTGTGGGACACGCAACTTCATGGCTCCAGAGACGTCTGGAAGCCAGGCGCAGTGGTTCACGCTTGTAATTCCAGCACTTTGGGAGGCTGAGGTGGGGAGATCAC
>NW_012120265.1:1463907-1465956 GCF_000951035.1 Colobus angolensis palliatus | reverse complement strand
CAGTGGCACTATCACAGCTCACTGCAACCTCCACTTCCTGGGCTCAGGTGATTCTCCCATCTCAGCCTCCCAAGTAGCTGGGACTATAGAGACTACAGGCGCCCACCACCACACCTGACTAATTTTTCTATTTTCAGTAGAGACAAGGTTTCACCATGTTGCTCAGGCTGGTCTTGAACTCCCGGCTCCTTCGCTTGTGTTGTCCCTTTTTTTTTTTTTCTTGGAGACAGGGTCTCTGTCCCCCAGGCTGGAGTGCAGTGGTGCAATCTCAGCTCACTGCAGCCTTGACCTCCTGGGCTCAAGTGATCCTCCCACCTCAGCCCTACTCCAGTAGCTGGGATCTTGTGCACGTGCCACCATGCCCAGCTAATTTTTTTTTTTTTAATTTTTGTAGAGACAGGGTCTTGCTGTGTTATCCAGGCTGGTCTCAAACTCCTGGCCTCAAGCAATCCTCCCACCTTGGATTCTCAAAGTGCTGGGAATACAGGTTGAGCCACACCTTCACTGAGAGCTCATGTACCATGTAAGCACATGGTTTGCTGAGCTTTGACACAATCACACATCCGTGAAACCCTCACCACAATCAAGATAATGAGCGGATCCATCACACCCAAAAGTGTCCCCGTATGCTTTACCCGGGGAGCTTTTCAAAAGCTTTTAAAGCTCCAAAGCATACAAGGGAACTTTCTGTGAGTGATGGAGGTGTCCTGTATCCTGATCTATCTAGGAAGTGGTCACATGGGGCACTAGCATAAGGTGTGTACACTTGACTGTACATAAAACATACTTCCATTTTGCTGCCCGAAATGTGGACCCAATGGCTGGAGCTCCAGTGGCCATTCTGTGTCATGAGGCTATCTTGGACACAGGAATCCACACATGGCAGAGCCATGAGATGGAAGGACTTCAGGTGTCTTTTACTAGCCTGCCTGCCTCCACACCTCTCAGTTTGAGGGGGAAAAAAAAGTCCTTATCTTGTTTAAGCCACTATCAGGGAAAAAAAAAAAAAATGCCCAGTGCTACATAGAGTAACTCTTTGAATCCTTACAATGCCCCCATGAGCTAGGTATTGTTGCTATCTCCATTTTACATATAAGAGAATGAAGCCCAGGGAGGTGAAGTCACTTACCAAAGGGCACACAGCAAATGAAGGAATGATCAGGGTGTGAAAGTGAATTGTTTCTTTGCAAGATACATCACTGGTCTTAGCACATGCTGTTTCTCCTGTCCAAAATGCTCTTCTGATATCTCCTTCCTACCAACGCCATCACATCCCTCCAGCCCCGGCTTGATCATTGTCTCCTCAGCGGGCAGTCACCCACCTCTGCTCTTCCCCACACTCAAGGAACATGTGGGCTCTCTCCCATAATTCTCACCACACAATTTTGGGTCATGACTTGACCCAAAACCAAAAAAAATACTGTTCCAAGCTGCTGCATAGAATGTAGACCCAATGGTTGGAGCTCCAGCAGCTGTTCTGTGCCATGAAGTCACCTTGGGCACAGAAGCCCCACATAGCAGAGCCATGAGATGGAAGGTGTTTAGACCATGAGCCTGCGAGGGTAAGGACAATACCAACCCCACAATGTCCCCAGCGCCCAGCACAGGTGGTCACCCCGCATATGAGGACAGAGGGACCTGAATGGCACTGAATCTGGCACTGGCCCCTCTTAGTCTCAAATTGGGAACTGAGCCTCCATCCCCAGCGTCCTGCTGAGGGGCCTGCTGGTCCCTGCCCACTCAGGAAGACATCCCTCAGGGCCTGGCTGGGTCTGGGACACCCTCCACTTGGCTCCATGCCTCCCACCTGAACCTCTGCCCTAAATCAGGTCGCCAGATTTACCAAATAAAAATAGAAGACACTGGCCGGGCGCGGTGGCTCAAGCCTGTAATCCCAGCACTTTGGGAGGCTGAGACGGGCGGGTCACAAGGTCAGGAGATCGAGACCATCCTGGCTAACATGGTGAAACCCCGTCTCTACTAAAAATACAAAAATTAGCCAGGCATGGTGGCACGTGCCTGTAGTCCCAGCTACTCGGGAGGCTGAGG
>NW_012120265.1:1461657-1463477 GCF_000951035.1 Colobus angolensis palliatus | reverse complement strand
CACTCTAGCCTGGGCAACAGAGGGAGACTCCGTCTCAAAAAAAAAAAAAAAAGATAAAGGGGTGATCGGTTTTCAGCATAAGTGTGCACTATGCAAAATTTGGGATATACTTATACTAAAAATAAGATGCAGGCCAGGCACAGTGGCTCTCGCCTGTAATCCCAGCATTTTGGGAGGTTGATGTGGGAGGATCGCTTGAGCTCAGGAGTTCAAGACCAGCCTGGGCAACATAGTGAGACCCTGTTTCTACAAAAACAAAAATAAAAAAATTAGCCAGGTATGGTGGTGCACGCCTGCGGTCCCAGCTATTCGGGCTAAAGGGAGAGGATCACTCAAGCCCACAAGTTCAAAAGCAAACTGGACAACATAGGGACACCCTGTCCCTATTAAAAAATAATAGTAATAAAAAAATAAAATAATTAGCTGGGCATAGTGGTGCACGCCTGTGGTCCCAGCTACTTGGGAGGTGGAGGCGGGAGAATCGCTTGAGCCCAGGAGGCCAAGGGTGAAGTGAGCCATGATCATACCACTGCACTCCAGCTTGGGCAACAGACAAGATCCTGCCTCAACAATAACAAAAGATTCATTGTGAGAAATTTACATTAAGAAGGCATCCTGTGTGTTTGACAGTCCTAGGTCTGAACTCCAACCCCATCTGCTGCATGGAGCATGTGGACCCAATGGCTGGAGCCCCCGCTCACCCGGACTCCCACCCCGTTCCCACCCCGGCTGCTCACCCCTTAGGTGCTGCCGCTGCTGCTTGTCCAGAGGGCTTGAGGGTCTCCCGCCCATGCTGCTGCTGTCTCCTGGGGCTCCCCTTCCCCTCCCTACGACCACCGCCTGCGTTCCTCGGTTCAGGGGCACCTGGATGGCGGGTGAGAGGCTTGGACGCAGTGGGTTCAGAGGCCCCACCCCGGCCCCACCCCATGCTGCACCTGCGTCCTCCCCACTCCCTTGGGGCCAATGTTGCCCAGAGCCAGTGGTTTCTGTAGAGGCTGTGGGGACAGCCCCGGGGGTAGGTTGTGGGGTGTGGGAGAAAGAAAATCATAGCTCATCTTGGAGGAGAGCGGCAGGGCAGACATCTGGCAGGACCGGCCAGCAGTCACCGTGTATAGGGGCTGGAACAGGGGGATGGGCAGGGATGGGGCATCTAGTTCCTGGTGCCACACACACCCCCACCACTGTGCCTACCCTGTGCCAGGTGAGGCTGGACCCCAGAGAGGATACAGCCCTGGCCCAGCTCCTAGGTGTCCCCAGGCTGGGAGACAGAGCTGGACAGGCACTCCCAGACTGTCTCTGGGGTCAGTGCTGGGGCAGGGGGCAGATGCCAAGGTCTTAGAGGATGGGGAGGTCTGGCAGGGGTGAGCAGAGACTTGGGGGGCATTGAAGCTTCATCCTTGATTCCTTCCTCAGGCCCCCAACACTGTCCCTCCTACCAGTCCATCACCTGGACTCCATTTCTTTTTCCTTTTTTTTTTTTTAGAGACAGGGTCTTGCTCTGTCGCTCAGGCTGGAGTGCAGTGGCACGATCATGGCTTGCTGCAGCCTAGAACTCCTGTGCTCAAGCGACCCTCTCGCCTCAGTCTCCAGAGTAGCTGGGCCCACAGGCACATGCCACCACCATGCCTGGCTAATTTTTGTATTTTTTGTAGACACGGGGTCTTCCTATATTGCCCAGACTGGTCTCAAACTTCTGGACTCAAGTGGTCCACCTGCCTCAGCCTCCCAAAATGTTAGGATTACAGGCGTGAGTCACCACACCTGGCACAGTTCACTTAAGTGTCTCTTAAAGATGTCCTTTTTTTTTTTTTTTTTTTTTT
>NW_012120265.1:1459576-1461026 GCF_000951035.1 Colobus angolensis palliatus | reverse complement strand
CAGCTCACTGCAACCTCTGCCTCCTGGGTTCAAGTGATTTCTGGCTAATTTTGTTTTGTTTTGTAGAGATGAGGTTTTGCCATGTTGGCCAGGCTGGTCTCAAACTCCTGACCTCAGGTGATCCTCTTGCCTCAGCCTCCCAAAGTGCTGGGATTACAGGTGTGAGCCACCTCACCCAGCAGTGTCCCTTTTCTCAGACCCAGACCCCATCTCCAGCACCCCCAAATCCTCAGTGCTGACCTCCCGAAGCTGTCCCACTGCCCTCTGAGAAAGCACCACTGAGGCCCCAGCTTCATCGCTCTGAGCCCTCTGGCTCTGCTCAGCCCTCTGTAGCTCCCAAAGCCCCCATGTCCCTCTGACCCCCGCGGTCTTGTCCAGTGCCTGAACTCTTGCTCCTGCCTCCTGCACGTGGTCGTCCAAGCTTCACACAGGTGAAGAGACCAGATACCAGCCCCTTGGAGAGCCTTCCCAGTGCCCCTGGACTGGTTGGGCATGACCTTTATGTCCCAGCATTTCACCTAGTTTGGTTAGTTGGGTGTCTCCACCCCTTCACCTGTTTTGTGCCTGGCACAGAACAGCCCTCAATGTTTGCTGAATGAATGCATGAATAAATGCATGCATGCATGACTGAATGAATAAAGTGAGGGAAGGCATGCAGTCTACACTCCAAGCTGAAATGTGATCAAATGGAGCCATCACAGGTTTTCGGATGAGGGAGTGTCAAGCACTGAGCTGTGGATCCAGCGTTGGCTGGGGAGTGGGGTAGGTCCCTGAAGACCTCTCAAGGACACTGAACACTTCCCAGCAGCCAGGGGCTCCAGGCTGGAGGAAGGAAAGCCCAGAGTGTGGCCCCTCAGATGGCAAGATCCCCAGGGAGCCCCTGAGGCAGGCGGGCAGCTCATCAATGAATAGAGAACACATGTCCCTCAATGTCCATTGCTCCTATTGGCTTCAGTAGTAGAATTCCCGATCATAACGGAGCCCATGGCTGTCCAGTGGAGACTCATCTTCCAGACTTCCTTGCTGCTGTGTGGGGCTGTGCAACCCAAGCTGGCCAAAAAGGAGTGAGCAGAAGTGTCTTGGGTGAATCCTGGGAAGCTTCTTCATGCTAGGGCTGGAATGTGGACACAATGGCTAGAGCACAAGCAGCCACCTTGGGCCACGAGGCAGAATCCAGCTGATGACAGGGCAAAGTAATGATGTAGAAGGAGCTAGGGTTCCTGAAGAATGTGTGGCATTGCTTTACCAGCCCTGAACAGTGTCTCTCCAGAGAAAGAGCCAAACCTCCATTTTGCTTAAGCCTCTAGTAATATCTGAATGTAATCTTCACTAACACCAGGATTCATTTCTTCTTTTAAAAAAAAATTTATGTTGCCTGGGCACGGTGGCTCAAGCCTGTAATCCCAGAACTTTGGGAGGCCGAGACGGGCGGATCACAAGGTCAGGAGAT
>NW_012120265.1:1452827-1458451 GCF_000951035.1 Colobus angolensis palliatus | reverse complement strand
CAGCTACTTGGGAGGCTGAGGCAGGAGAATGGTGTAAACCCGGGAGGCGGAGCTTGCAGTGAGCTGAGATCTGGCCACTGCACTCCAGCCCGGGCAACAGAACGAGACTCCGTCTCAAGAAAAAAAAAAAAAAGAAAGAAAAAAGAAAACCATCAGATTATGAGACGGGCAAGGAAGAAAAATGCAACAGGAGGGGATACAGGATGGGCATGGAGGGGTCACGGAGGTGATGTTACCAAAGACCTAAATGAAAGGAAGCAAGGAGTCGGGCTCTGTGGTTCATGCCTGTAATCTCAGCACTTTGGGAGGTCGAGGCAAGTGGATCACTTGAAGTCAGGAGTTCGAGACCAGCCTGGCCAGTATGGGGAAACTTGATGTTTCTACTAAAAATACCAAAATTAGCTGGGAGTGGTGGGGGTGCCTGTAGAACCAACTACTTGGGAGGCTGAGGCAGGAGAATCGTGTGAATCCATGAGGTGGAGGTTGCAGTGAGCTGAGATCACACCACTGCACTCCAGCCTGGACGACACAGGAAGACCGTGTCCCCCCCCAAAAAAAAGCGAGGGTCCAAGCCATGCAAAAGGCTGCAGGAAAGGAGATATCAGGCAGCAGGCTCAGCACAGGCAAAGGCCCTGGGGTGGGAATGTGCTCAGCGGGCTCCAGGAACAGCAGAAGTGGGTGCGCTGCAGGGAGACTGAGTGAGGGGCCAATGTTTCTGGGGAGAGGGGGAGGTGAAAGGGGCCACGTGGAGCCTTGTGGGATGAGTGGATTTCACTCCAAAGGCAAAATGGAGCAGGAAGAGTTGTCACTCTTGGGAAGAGTAGGAGATGGTGACAGCTCCAGGCAGAACCATCTATGTGGGGTCCCTGCGCTGGCTGCTCAATTTCCCTTCGCTTCTCAGCCCTGTGCCTGCGGCTCTGGGGGCCACGGCCACCTGCCCTCACCCAGGCCCACAGCTGAGCTTACACTCAGCTCTCTTTGCTGTTTACCACCCTCCTTCCGGTCAGGCCCCGTCCCACTTCCTCACTCTCACATCTGAGTGGCCCACCGGGACAAGATGTTGAAGGAAACTTCACTTTCTGTGGTTTCGGCTCCACTCTCACCCCACACAGCCACCTCTGCGTAGGTTTCAATTCCCACCTCCTGCTCAGCCGGGTGCCTCCTCTGGATCCCCCAGCAGAAGCCTGTGCAAGGCTGGGCAGCCCCCATGCACCCACCAGCCTCCCACACTGTCATCCCTGGGGCCCGGAGAAAGCTGAAGCGTGGGCCATGAGCAGATGCACTCTGGGAAAATGTGCAGGAGCCCAGCACATGGAAACTAGACTCTGGTGCTTTCAAGGCTCTGAGCAGGTCTGCAGCGTGGCTGAATCCAGTGTGTGGCCCTGTCAGTGCAGTTGGAGCTCAGCAGAGGGTTGACTTATGTCCCCCAAAGGACATGTCTACATCCTGACCCAGGAAACTCAGCATGTGACCTTATTCCGAACGCTTATTCCAAATAAGCATTTATTTGGAACTTATTTGGAATGCTCATTTGGTATCTTGAGCAATCCTAAATCCAATGAGAGGTGTCATTTTAAGAAAGGAGGGCTGGGCACAATGGCTTATGCCTGTAATCCCAACACTTTGGCAGGCTGAGGCTGGAGGATCGCTTGATCTCAGGGATTCACGACCAACCTGGGCAACATACCAAGACCCTGTCTCTACAAAAAATTTGTACAAGTAGCCAGGCGTGGTGGTGCGCATCTGTAGTGCCAGCTACTTGGGAAGCTGAGGTGAGAGGATCGCTTTAGCTCAGGAGACGGAGGCTGCAGTGAGCTGTGATTGCACTACTGCACTCCAGCCTGGGTGACACACAGAGACCTTGTCTCAAAAAAATAATTAGGAGGAGAGAACACTCAAGAGAAAGAAGTCCAAGTAAAGACAAGAGACTGGAGTGACATGGCCACAAGCTAAGGAATGCCAAGGACAGGAGGGGCCTGGGATGGGCTCTGCCTCAGAGCCTCCAGAGGGAACCAGCCCTGCCACCACCTTGACCTTGGATTTCTGATCTCTACAGCTAAGAGAGAATACATTTGTGTGTGTGCTTTTTTTTTTTTTTTTTAAGACGGAGTTTCACTCTTGTTGCCCAGGCTGGAGTGCAATGGCGCAATCTTGGTCACTGCAATCTCCGCCTCCCGGGTTCAAGCAATTCTCCTGTCTCAGCTACCCAAGTAGCTGGGATTACAGGCGCATGCCACCACACCCTGCTAATTTTTGTATTTTCAGTAGAGATGGGGTTTTGCCATATTGATCAGGCTGGTCTCAAACTCCTGACCTCGGGTGATCCGCCCACCTCGGCCTCCCAAAAATGCTGGGTGGAGTGAGCCATCATGCCCAGCATTTTTTTTTTTTTTTTTTTTTTTGAGACGGAGCCTCGCTCTGTCACCCAGGGTGGAGTGCGGTGACGCGATCTCAGCTCACTGCAACCTCTACCTCCCCAGTTCAAGTGATTGTTGTGCCTCAGCCTCCTAAGTAGCTGGGACTACAGGTGCGCACCACCACACCCAGCTAATTTTTGTATTTTTAGTAGAGACGAGATTTCACCATGTTGGCCAGGCTAGTTTCAAACTCCTGAGCTCAAGTGATCTGCCCACCTCATTCTCCCAAAGTGCTGGGATGACAGGTGTGAGCCACCTCGCCCAGCCTGTTGTCTTAGGAAATTCATCCATGGCGGCTATGCCCCAGGGGAGCAGGCTCCACCCTCCTCCCCACGGATGAGGGCTGTGGATCGGAACCTGGGCCAGGGCGCCCTCAGGCCTGCTGCCATCAAAGACCACGAGATAGTGCAGGCTTCCAGCAACGCTCCTTTTAATATCTGGATGCCCAGAGCCACAGCCTGTGTGTTGAGCCCCGGGCAGGGCTGGTGGCTGGACGCTGCTGGCTTCCAGCAGCAGCACCACCACCAGCTTTTTGAAAGGAGAACCGAGAGCATGGTGGCCAGCAGGGGCCCAGCCCCTGGGGCCGTGCGCCTGGTCCCAGCTGCAGCATCCCTCTGGCCAGCTACAAAGTGGAATGCTTCTCGAAGGGTACGGTCAGGAGTCGGGCGGCCGCCTCGTCCAAGAACCAGCACAGTTTCCCGGTGTGGGGCTGGACCAGGGCGGCAGGCACCGGGTTTTCCTCCTGGTCCTCCAAAATGCGCTGCAGAAGAGGACAGAAGAGTAAAGCCCTGCCTGCACCCCAGGCGCCGCCCCTCAGCAGTCTCCTGGCTCCCCTGCCAAGGAGAAATAAGACTCTTGTATCCTCAAAATGTGACGATGCCCAGCTCAGCTGTCCTAGTGCCAAACAGCAGGGACAAAGTCCCTTCCCTTCTATCCACTATAACTATTTTAATTAATTTATTTTTTTGAGATGGAGTCTCGCTCTGTCGCCCAGGCTGGAGTGCAGTGATGCAATCTTGACTTACTGCAACCTCCACCTCCCAGGTTCAAGTGATTCTTCTGCCTCAGCCTCCCAAGTAACTGGGATTACAGGCAAGTGCCACCACGCCCGGCTAACTTTTTTTTTTTTTTTTTTGAGACAAAGTCTCAATCTTGTTCCCCAGGCTGGAGTGCAATGGCGCGATCTCAGCTCACTGCAACCTCTGCCTCCTGGGTTCAAGCGATTCTCCTGCCTCGGCCCCCCGCGTTGCTGGGGGCGCCTGCCACCACACCCGGCTAATTTTTGTAATTTTAATAGAGACAGTTTCACCATGTTGGCCAGGCTGGTCTAGAACTCCTGACCTCAGGTGATCCACCCGCCTGGGCTTCCCAAAGTGCTGGGATTACAGGTGTGAGCCACCATGACCGGCTGTGCCTTTTTATTCATAAGACCACGTGACTTTCTTTTCTCTTGATTAGCCTTGTCAGGAGCTTGTCTATCTTTTAGATCTACTTGTCATTAAAGTTTAAAATATATTAACTAACTCATTAATTTCTGATTTTAATTTCACTTAGTCTTGCCACTGACTTTTGTAGATTTATATTATTGTCCTTTTTCTAGTTTTTATTTTTTCTTTTTTTTTTTTTTGAGATGGAGTCTCACTCTGTCACCCAGGCTGGAGTGCAGTAGTGATCTCAGCTCACTGCAACCTCCGCCTCCCAGGTTCAAGTGATTCTCCTGCCTCAGCTTCCTGAGCTGGGATTAGCTGGGATTATAGGCGCCCACCACCATGCCCAGCTAATTTTTGTTTTTTTAGCAGAGATGGGGTTTCACCAGGTTGGCCAGGCTGGTCTGGAACTCCTGACCTCAGGTGATCCACCCGCCTTGGCCTCTCAAATGCTGGGCTTATAGGTATGAGCCACCGTGCTCAGCCTATTATTGTCCTTTTTCTAATTCTACAGGAAAGCACTTAATTTTTACTTCAATGGTTTGCTACTTAATAATTTTTTAAAAATGCATTTGAATGCTATTAATTCACCCCTGAGTGCAGCTCTGGCCTCATCTCATCAAGTTCATTTCATAGCGGTTAATATCTAACTAGCCTTTAATTGTAATTTCCTTTTTTTTTTCCCTTTTTCTAATTGCAATTTCAAGTTCCCTTTCAACCCAAGAATGACTGAGTTTTCTTCAGATCTGATGCTTCAGCACAATAATGTCTGAGGCCATCATCTGTCCCTGGGGCCCACATGCCCATGAACTTCCCAGGACTAGAACCCTCTGCTGTTACCTTCAGAACAGCCGCCTTGCCTTCTCCGGTTGCCACAAAGATGACAGTTCGTGCTGCATTCAGGACAGGTAGCGTGAGGGTCACACGCTGTGGCGGTGGCTTCGGGGAGTCACTGATGGGAGCCACAATCTTCTCCCGCTCCTTGGGGAGGAAGCCCAGGGATGGAGGCAGAAAGACAATGTCACTTCAGCTTCTTGGACACTTACATACACCAGGCCTGGTCCAGCCACCGTTCCATCCCATCCTAACAATCCCATGGTGGGTAGTTTAAGGTCCTTGTTTTAAGGGGCTGAACTGAGACCTGGAAGGGTTGAGCCCAGCAGGCAGGTACGCTGGTGGAGGCTGACTTGAACCCCGGCTCTAGACACCCCACTCTGCAGGTGGCCCTCCCTCTGGAAGTCCCAGATGTTAGGGACTGGGCTCAGGACTAGGGCGGAACCCCACATTGGAGTGCTCACCTGCAGGAGGGGGTGGTCTGGGAAGAGTGAGCAGGTGTGGCCATCAGGGCCCACCCCCAGGATTAGCAGGTCGAAAACTGGGATGGAGTCCCCTTGGAATGCCTGGGCGTAGGGAGAAGACACTCTTGAGAGGTTGCAGGTGGCAGGGCAGGGGAGACTCAGAGGACACAGAGACTGTTGTCAGATAAAAAAATACAAGTAGCTGTGGCTGGGTGTGGTGGCTCACACCTGAAATCTCAGCAATTTCGGAGGCCGAGGTGGGCGGATCACAAGGTCAGGAGTTCAAGACCAGCTTGGCCAACATAGTGAAACCCTGTCTCTACTAAAAATACAAAAATTAGCCAGGCATGGTGGCAAGCACCTGTAGTCCCAGATACTTGGGAGGCTGAGGCAGAATTACTTGAGCTCGGGAGGCAGAGGTTGCAGTGAGCCGAAATTGCATCACTGCACTCCAGCCTAGGTGACAGAGTGAGACTCCGTCT
>NW_012120265.1:1450466-1452416 GCF_000951035.1 Colobus angolensis palliatus | reverse complement strand
CTCAAAAAAAAAAAAAAAACAAAACAACAACAACAAAGAATGAATGAAATACAAGTAGCTGTAACACAGGAAACTGTGCTGAACCTAGCCTGTGATCAAAGCCATACCCATCATATTTCACCAAGATGTGAGGACCCAGGCCTGTTACCTGGGCAGCAGAGGCTGGGTGGCCTTCAGGCTTCCCAGGGCAGGGCTGTGGCCTTGAAGAGGGGATGCCTCAAAGGGATCTGCCAGTTATCCCTGGGGCAGTTCCTGCTGGTGACAATCAGAAGGCCGCTCTGTTGCCCGGGGTGTGGCCACTTCGTGGATGTGATTCCCTTGCAGCCGCTCCTTGGGGCTCACCTGTCTCAGCTTCTTGGCGTAGTCCTCAGCCGCCTCCTCCACAGGCAGCTCAGGGTTAATGGTGATCACCTGGCTTTCTGGGATCGGCAATCTGGAGAGAAGATGCGTCTGCAGCCAACAGAGGGACAGTGTCACCAACAGTAACATGACCACCTGGATCCTCCAGGGAGGCTATGACATTACTGTCGTAACACTCATTTACAGATGGGGAGACTGAGGCATGGGGAGGCTGGCACATTTGTGCAAGGTCCTTCAGTTGGTGAGTGATACTTTGGTTGGTGAGTCACCTCTGGGATGCTGGAAGCCAGGATCCTAGGCCATGGGTGATGCTGCCTCTCAGGGAACAGGAGGTTCAAGGGCAAGAGGGAGCCCTGCTGCTCTTGGGGGGCTGGAGAGGAGGGAGGCTCTCCTGGGTGAATCGAGATCATAGTGGTTCCTGCTGGGGCCAGCATTACAGGAGTCTTTCAATTCCGTTGTATTTGGGGGGTTTCCTGGCCACAGCCTGCACGCGTCCAGCCAGCCCATTGTCCTGTTTCAAAGCCTCCAGGGTCCCACGGCCCTTGGGATAAAACTCAGCCCCCACCGCCCTCCATGGAGAAGGGTGACCTTCTTCATCCCCACCCTCCCTCCTGACGCTGCCTGGGAAACTCCTATACATCCCTCAGGCCACTTCCTCCGAGCAGCCACCCCCGCCTGCACCTGCCCCACTATAGGGAGTGGGGACCAGGTTTGCCCAGGCCCAGCACTTGTGGACAACGCACAGTAGATGCCCTGGCCTGTGAATGGTGGAGGAGTTGGCAGCAGATTTAACTCAAAAGCGCTTGGAGTCAGGCCTCCTGCAAGGAGAAAGCTGCAGCCCTATCCCGCTGAGATGCACCCGGGGGGTCCTCATCTGCTCTGAGATGGCTTCCGTGTCTCGGTGCCTCACTGTTGTGCAGAGTCTAGCTCAGTGAGCTGAGGCAATGCTAAGGTGAGCCACAAAGTAAACGCAGGGGCTGACTGCCTTGAATGCTGAGGAGTATGAGCTCCACATTGAGGGCACTGGGGAGCCAAGGAGGGTGTGTGAGCTGGGGAGGGACGCAATCGTATCCATAGTTGGAAAGACCACTCTGCTTTGTCCAAGTTCCCTGTGTTAGTCTATGCAGGCTGCTATCACAAAACACCATAAACCTGAGGCTTATGAACACCAGAAAATGGCCAGGCATGGTGGTTCACGGCTGTAATCCCAGCACTTTGGGAGGCTGAGGTGGGACAATCAGTTGAGCCCAGGAGTTTGAGACCAGCCTGGGCAGCATAGTGAGACTTCATATTTACTTAAAAAATTAGCAGCCTCAAGCGGTGGCTAATGCCTGTAATCGCAGCATTTTGGGAGGCCAAGGCGGGCGGATCACCTGAGGTCAGGGAGTTCGAGACCAGCCTGACCAACATGGAGAAACCCTGTCTCTACTAAAAATACAAAATTAGCTGGGCATGGTGGTGAATGCCTGCAATCCCAGCTACTTGGGAGGTTGAAGCAGGAGAATCACTTGAACCCAGGAGGCAGAGGTTGCGGTGAGCTGAGATCACGCTATTGCACTCCAGCCTGGGCAATAAGGGCAAAACCCCGAC
>NW_012120265.1:1447443-1450196 GCF_000951035.1 Colobus angolensis palliatus | reverse complement strand
GAGGGAGGGAAGGGAGGGAGGGAGGGAGGGAGGGAGGGAAAGGAAACAGGGTCTTTCCAGATGTAATTAGTTAAGAACAAGTCATAGTGGATTAGTGTAGGTCTTAAATCCAATGACTGGTATCCTTATATAAGATGAGAAGACACACAGAATCCGAGAAGGCCATGTGCAGACAGAGGCAGGAACTGGAATGATGTGACCTCAAGCCAAGGAACGCCCAGAGCTCCCAGAAGATGGAGGAGAAAATGAAGGATCCTCCCAAAGAGCTTTCAGATGGGGCATGACCCCATCAACACCTTGATTTCAGACTTCTGGCCTCTAGAACGGTGAGAGAATAAATTCCTGTGGTTTTAAGCCGCTCAGTTTGTGGTCATTTGTTATGTAGCCCTAGGGAACCAATACAATTCCCCTCACAGAGAACTGGCAGAAGGAGCAAGTCCTGGCTCCAGATTTGTTCCCATTACACAGCCTTGGCCTTGGCTGAGCCCTCTTGCCGCAGCTTGACCATGGCCAGCTCCTGCACGTGCTCCAGCTCTCAGCTCAAGTGGCACCTTCTCAGGACCCCCCACCCCATAGCCCTTGATGAATGCCCACTCCCTATTCCCTAGCACTCTGCAGCATTTCACATTTATTTATTTATTTATTTAGAGACATAGTCTCAACTGTCGCCCAGGCTGGAGTGCAGTGGCACGATCTCAGCTCACTGCTCCTACATTCAAGCGATTCTCCTGCCTCAACCTCCCCATAGCTGGGATTACAGGCACGCGCCACCACACCCAGCTAACTTTTGTATTTTCAGTAGAGATGGGGTCTCACCATGTTGGCCAGGCTGGTCTCCAACACCTGACCTCAGGAGATCCGCCCTCCTCGGCCTCCCGAAGTGCTGAGATTACAGGCACGAGCCACCACACCCGGCCAAAAACCCGCTTTTTTTCCTTTAAGACAAAGTCTCGCTCTGTTGCCCAGGTTGGAGTGTAATGGCATGATCTCGGCTCACTGCAATCTCCACCTCCCGGGTTCAAGCGATTCTCCTGCCTCAGTCTCCCAAGCAGCTGGGATTACAGGCACGCACCACCACACCTGGCTAATTTTTGTATTTTTAGTAGAGACAGGTTTCACCATATTGGTCACGTTGGTCTCCAGCTCCTGACCTTGTGATCTGCCTGCCTCAGCTTCCCAAAGTGCTGGGATTACAAGCGTTAGCCACCGTGCCCAGCCAATTTTTGTATTTTTTTTTTTTAGTAGAGACGGGGTTTTGCCACATTGGCCAGGCTGGTCTCGAAATCCTGACCTCAGGTGATCCACCCACCTCAGCCTCCCAAAGTGCTGGGATTACAGGCGTGAGCCACCACGCCCAGGCAAAACCCGCTTTTTAATGATGCTCTTGGAAAACACACAGGAAGGTGGAAGTTAAATGTGTATCCAACTACGAAGTCAGATGAGGCAGGGTCACACCCTGGCTGCCCCTCTGGTCACTAGATGCCTTGGGCAGGTAAACTCTCCTCTTCTGGCCTCAGTTTCTCCATCTGTGAAATGGGTGTAACATCTCATAGGCTGTGGTACGGATTCATGAATTGATGCATATAAAGCATTCAGTAAGCCTTTTTTCTTATTAATAAAAAACCCACAAACCCATCATCAGCTCAAGATTCTATGCAAAGAGATGACGACACATCCAGCATGGGGTGTCCCTTGACGCTGCCAGGCTCAGGTGACTTGAGGTTCCTGGTCTTTGAGCCCGCCCCTCCCACTCTTCCCTCGGCCAGACCAAGGCTCCTCCAAGCCTCAGTTTCCCTGTCTATAAAAAGAGCGCGTTCCTCTGATTCTATAGAATCCTTAGGCTCAAGGCCAAAGATAAAGAGCCTGGAAGCAGAGCCATCAGAGCGGCAAAGCTGCCCAGGGATCCCCGAGAACTCGCCGGGGTTAGAGATCATGACCCTGAGACTCAAGCTCTACACCTGATTCCTCGTGCCCCCGTCCGCTAGGGGGCTGAGTTATGGGCATCGTATTGACATGGGCCACTCGGATTCCATTCCAGGCCCTTGCCCGTGCCGTTCCCTCTGCCTGGCCACCGGATGAAGCATGAAGACGGACTACAAGTAGACCATTTCTAGCCCTGCCCAGATAAATGCAGAGTGCGCAGTGAGATCCTGCGGGACCCACTGTAGGCGGGGTTCAGGCGGAGGGCGAGCCCAGTCGGCAAAACCCCCAGCGGCCCCCGTAGCCGAGGTGCAGGCAGTGGGCGTGGCCCTCTCGGCATGACCCCCCAGGAGCCCCATAGCCGAGGTGCAAGCGGTGGGCGCGGCCTTCTTGGCATGACCCCCAGCGGCCCACGTAGTCGAGGTGCAGGCAGGGGGCGCGGCCCTCTCGGCGTGACTCCCAGTGGTCCCCGTAGCTGAGGTGCAGGCAGTGGGCACGGCCCTCTTGGCATGCTACCCAGTAGCCCCCGTAGCCGAGGTGCAGGCAGTGGGCGCGGCCCTCTCGGCGTGACTCCCAGCGGCCCCCGTAACCGAGGTGGAGGCAGTGGGCGCGGCCCTCTCGGCATGGCCCCCGGCGGTCTCCGTAGCTGGGGTGTAGGTGGCAGCTGTGGCCCTCTCGGCGTGACCCCCGGCGGCCCCCGTAGCTCTCACCCGGTAGAGGCCGTACGTGCTCTCGGCGTGATCGAAGGGCACGAGGCGCTCGTCGCAGAAGCCCAGCGTCCAGCGCGCTAGGCTGACTGGTCCGGCAGGGGCGACGGCGGCGGGCAACTCGCG
>NW_012120265.1:1445446-1446708 GCF_000951035.1 Colobus angolensis palliatus | reverse complement strand
GACAGAGCAAGACTCCATCTCAGAAAAAAGTAGGTGATGAAAATATGCTTGTTGATTTTTTTTTTTTTTTTACTTTTTCCGGAGGGACGGGCTCCATATGTATATGGTCTAGGCTGGTCTTGAACTCCTGGGTTCAAGCGATTTTCCCGCCTCGGCCTCCCAAAGTAATAGCATTCAGGCAAGAGCTACCGCGCCTGGCCATGCCTGTTGAATTTCTTCAGCTAACGCTCCTGGTGTGCTGTTGTGTACCTCTTAGTGCCCAGAAAGGCCTCCAGTCGAGTTCTTGCCTGGACAGAGGGCTGGAAGTGGAAGAAGGCCTGGTGGACCTGGGGAGGCAGGGCCACTTTTGAGAGTGGGACATTTCAGTGACGTGTGTAAGCACAGTTCAACTCACACAGGTAGTGGATTTTAAAATCAGTAGCAAATTAAGAAAATGATTCCATTTACCTTAGCATCATAAAGAATAAAGCAGGAATAAATTTAATGAAAGAAGTACAAGACCTTGTTCATTGAGAGCTGTAGCTGGGCTTGGTGGCTCACACCTGTAATCCCAGCACTTTGGGAAGCCAAGGCTGGACTTGGTGGCAGCTGCCTGTGGTCCCAGCTACTTGGGAGGCTGTGGTGGGAGGATCACTTGAACCCAGGAGGCTAAGGCTGCAGTGAGCTATGTTCCTGCCACTCCACTCCAGCCTGGGCAATAGAGTGAGACTCTGTCTCAAAACAAACGAAAGAACTAAAACTTTGCTGGAAAAAATATTAAAGACGATCTAAATAAATGGAAAGACTTCCACGTTCATGGATTGGAAAGCATAATATTGTTAAGATGGCAGTACTCCACAAGTTGGTCTACAGATGCAATGTAATCCCTTTCAAATCTACAGTGTTTTTGTTGAAATTGACAAATTGATCCTAAAATTCATAATAAATTGCAAATGACCCCCAAATAGCCAAAACAATCTTGAATAGGAGGACTCATACTTTCTCATTTCAAACTTAATAAAAAAAGTAATCAGAACAGTGTGATATTGGCATAAGGATAGACATATAAATAAATGATTGGAACTGATGCAGAAATAAACCCATACATATATGGTCAACTCATCTTTGGCAACTGTGCCAGGACTATTCAAAAAGAAAGGAGGGGCCAGGTGCGGTGGCTCAAGCCTGTAATCCCAGCACTTTGGGAGGCCGAGACGGGCGGATCATGAGGTCAGGAGATCGAGACCATTCTTTTTTGTTGTTGTTGCATCCTTGCCTGTTTT
>NW_012120265.1:1438049-1441731 GCF_000951035.1 Colobus angolensis palliatus | reverse complement strand
CCTGCACAAGATGCAGCTCCCAGGACATGCGTGTTCCACTCTCGGCAGAAGAGAGGAAAAAGGAAAGGCTGGGCCCGGTGGCTCACGCCTGTAATTCCAGCACTTTGGGAGGCCGAGGTGGGCGGATCACCTGAGGTCGGGAGTTCAAGACCAGCCTGACCAACATGGAGGAACACCGTCTCTACTAAAAATACAAAAAATTAGCCCAGCGTGGCGGCACATGCCTGCAATCCCAGCTACTCAGGAGGCTGAGGCAGGAGAATGGCTTGAACCTGGGAAGTGGAGGCTGAAGTGAGTCAGATTGCACCACTGCACTCCAGCCTGGGTGACAGAGCGAAACTCTGTCTAAAAAAAAAAAACGAAAAACCCAAAAAGAATTCACTTGCTCACCTGCACACAAGGGTCACCCACTCAGTGCCCTCTCCCAGCAAAAGCTCTGTCACCTGTCCCGAGATAGAGACAACAAACAGGAGGCCAACATTATGACACGAGAGGGGGACAGCAGAGGTGAGAGTCAGTTGAGAGTACAGTAGTCCCCGCTTAGTCAAATTTCTTTCTGAGGTTTCCACAGTTCAAACATATTAAATGGAAAATTCCAGAAATAAGCAATTCATAAGTTTTAAATTGAGTGCTGTTCTGAGGAGCATGATGAAATCTTGGACTGCCTTGCTCCGTCCCTCTCTGTCGCGCCCAGGGTCATGAATCACCCCTTTGTCCAGCAGATCCATGCTGGACACACCAATCCCTCCACGCCCACTCATTTGTCACTTAGTAGCCTCCCGGTTATGAGATCGAAAAACCAGTATAAATTGGGCACGGTGTCTCACACCTGTTATCCCAGCACTTTGGGAGGCCAAGGCAGGAGGATGGCTTGAACCCAGGAGTTATCGACCAGTCTGGGCAATACAGTGGGACCTCATCTCTGCAAACAAATCAAAAAATTAGCTGGGCGTGATGGTGCACATCTGTAGTCTCAGCCACGCAGGAGGCTGAGGGATGATTGCTTGAGTGTGGGAGGTCAAGGCTGCACTGAGCCATGATCATGCCACTGTACTCCGGTCTGGATGACAGAGCAAGACTCCATCTCAGAAAAAAGTAGGTCCAGGCGCAGTGGCTGACGCCTGTAATTCCAGCACTTTGGGAGGCCGAGGCGGGCGGATCACGAGGTCAGGAGATCGAGACTCATCCTGGCTAACACGGTGAAACCCTGTCTCTACTAAAAATACAAAAAATTAGCCGGGTGCCTGTAGTCCCACCTACTTGGGAGGCTGAGACGGGAGAATGGTGTGAACCCAGGAGGCGGAGCTTGCAGGAGCCGAGATCGTGCCACCGCACTCCAGCCTGGGAGACAGCAGGACTCCGTCTCAAAAATAAATAAATAAATAAATAAAATTAAAATGAGAAAGGGAGGAAAGGATGAAGGAAAGAAAGGAGGGAGGGAGGAAGGGAAAGAAAAAGAGAAGGAAAGGAAAGGAGAGAGGGAGGAAGGGAAAGAAAAAGAGAAGGAAAGGAAAGAAAGGAAGAAAGAAAAGAAACGAAACATATTTAGGGCTCAGTATTACGGTCAGTTTCAGGCATCGATTTGGGGTCTTGGAACATATCCCCCAGGGATTGGGAGGAATACTATATAGACTCCTGAGCTTGGAGTCCTGGGTTCGAATCCCAGCTCAGACGGCCACCCCAGCAGGCCTAGCAACTTTCAGCCAGAGCTCTCACAGCAGCCGGCCTGTACACGGAAGAGGACACTCCCAGGGCAGCCACAGGTGCCAGGACACACCGTGATCGGAGCCATCCTGCAACACCTGCAGGAACTCACAGGCAGATTGGCCATCCCTCCCCTGCAACCACAGAGGCCAGCGCAGGCCTGTGAGGCCCAGACCCTGCAGGGAGGTGCCTCCCCCTCGGCAGGCCAGCGAGAGGGCCGAGTGCCCCTGCCCCAAGGTCCCTTCGGTCTTGCAGATGGGGCCACATGGTACGAGGTCCCGCCTTCTTTTTTGTTTTTTGAGACAAAGTCTCGCTCTGTCACCCAGGATGGAGTGCAGTGGCACCATCTCGGCTCACTGCAACCTCCACCTCCTGGGCTCAAGCAATTCTTCTGCCTCAGCCTCTGGGGTTGCTGGGATTACAGGTGCGCACCACCACGCCTGACTACTTTTTGTATTTCTTTCCTCCCTCTCTCTTTCCCTCCTGCCCTCTCTCTCTTTTTCTATTTTGAACCAGAGTCTCGCTCTGCCACCCAGGCTAGAGTGCACTGCAACCTCTGCCTCCTGGGTTCCAGCGATTCTCCTGCCTCAGCCTCCCGAGTAGCTGGGATGACAGGTGTGAGCCACCAAGCCCAGCTAATTATTTTTTGTGTGTTTTTAGTAGAGACAGGGTTTCACCATGTTGGCTGGTCTTGAACTCCTGGGCTCAAGTATTCACCCACCTCAGCCTCCCAAAGTGCTGGGATTACAGGCATGAGCCACTATGCCGGGCCGGCCGAGTCCTGCCTTCTGAAACTCAGCAAGAGTTCTATGCCATGCGGGGACACTCAATGAATGGGCTCCCAGCAGGCACCAGATGGTCTTCAGGTTTATTTCTTAAATCAATTAGGAAATAAAACCACAGTGCCCAGGGAAGTTCGCATGAGACGCCATGGTGTCTCTTGCCATGGCCCCACCACTCCAGGGGCCAGGGGGTGCTGCTGGAGGGAGGACAGATGGACAGGCGACCTGGGTGGCCGGCCCCAGAAAGGCTGGCATGGGTGTCCGAGATGAGTCACTAGCGAGGCCAAGTACGGATGTCTGGGCCATCCTGGTGGGATTGTCTGGGACATCGCCACCAACACAGTGTCAGAGCCATCAGTGGGGACATTGGAGGGGCCACCATGAGGTGGGAGATATTTTAACAGGCTAGAACCCCTGAGGCTTGAGAGGCCAATCCCTGGCAGGAGACCTCCCCGACCCCTCTGCTGCCTCTCCTGTGGGATCCTCCGGTAGCCACAGCAGATGAGGACACCCAGGAGGCCTCCTCCCAGGACAGGAAGCAGCCATCTAGTGCAGGGTTCGGGGATCTCCAGCAAGAGCTCCATGGAGATGGCTAAATGGGGACATCAAGGCAGGGGCCGACAGTGGCGACATCCAAGCGGTCACAGTCAATTCTGGAAGCTTTCAGGGCATCAGGAGGGGAAAGTGGGGCTGGGGAAATGCGACAGGAACAGGGAAGTGCAAAAGGCAATTGGCCTAGCCTGGGAAATGTTTCCAGTTGGCCTGGGGGACCCCCAGTTCCTCCATTCAGCACGGAGGGTGGAGGGCCTGCTTGGAAGTCACATGGAGCTGCAGCATCTGGAACCCAACAGCCCCAGGAGGCCTGGACCGGGGCTCTGTAAGGCACAGCCGAGAGGGGGGTGGGGAGGCCCCAGTCTGAGTCCAGGGCCCAGGAGAGATGATTCATGCAGCCCCCGAGAGCAGCTGGGCCCTGCACAAGATGCAGCTCCCAGGACATGCGTGTTCCACTCTCGGCAGAAGAGAGGAAAAAGGAAAGGCTGGGCCCGGTGGCTCACGCCTGTAATCCCAGCACTCTGGGAGGCTGAAGCCAGCGGATCACCTGAGGTCAGGAGTTCAAGACCAGCCTAACCAACATGGTGAAACCCCGTCTCTACTAAAAATATAAAAATTAGCTGGACGTGGTGGTGGGTGCCTGT
>NW_012120265.1:1428684-1436448 GCF_000951035.1 Colobus angolensis palliatus | reverse complement strand
AAAAAAAAAAAAAAGGAAAGATAAACTGACTATTTCAGAATGCTTAGTGGCAGTGGAAGTGAGGAATGGAAATAAGTAACTACTAAAATAAAACAGCAGAAAGGACCTGCATGAGCCCACAGTGCTAGCTGGCTGTGAACCCTTGTGTCAGTCCCAGGACAGTGTCCTGAACTAGCATGAATAAGTAAATGGTTTGGATACGATTTGTTTGTCCACACCAAAAATCATGTTGAAATTATTTATTATTATTATTTTTTTCTTTGAGACAGTTTCTTACTCTGTCACCCAGGCTGGAGTGCAGTGGCGCCATCTCGGCTCACTGCAACCTCTGCCTCTCGGTTCAAGCAACTCTTCCGCCTCAGTTTCTCAAGTAGCTGGGATTACAGACACGAGCCACCACACCCAGCTAATTTTTTTTGTATTTTTAGTAGAGAGACGGTTTCACCATGTTGGCCAGGCTGGTCTCGAACTCCTGACCTCAGGTGAGCCACCCGCCTCGGCCTCCCAAAGTGCTGGGATTACAGGTGTGAGCCACCGCACCCAGCCAGATATTCTTTTAGAGCAACACGAGATGGACCAAGACACGAATCAACAGACATGCTGATGGATGAAGAGAGAGGTTGGGGTGGGGGAGACTCGCACCTGTGGTGTCCACCTGGGGCAGGAGGCGCAGGAAGATGGGCCGGGCATAGGGTGCCAGCACCTTCTGCAGTTCCTGGTACATCGCGTTGGGGTCCAGCAGGCTGTGGGGGTCTGCAATGGCTGCCATCCCTGCCTTACCCTCCACTCCTGGAGGCAGAGGTTCAGCTGAGGACACCGCACCCCTCATCCTCCCCACCAACAGGACCAGATACACTGTCAAGCAGTAGCCCCTGGTTTCTAATTTCCAGTCTCTCCCCACCTGGGCTGACATTTATGGAAGCAGCACACATTTTATGGAGCTCCTGCTTGGCTTGTTGAAGCCCTGAGACAGGTGGGCTTTCATGATCCCATTTTCTGGATGACAAAACTAAGACTCAGCATCCCCCAGGTGAACTGGCTCCAGATCCAGTGTTTCCTCCTGGGCTGCCATAAGCAGTTGTCCAGGTTGTGCACTGCCCAAGGGCACCTGTACCTCCAAGCCCGTTTTGGCTGAGCTCCTTGGAACCATGCCACAGTACCACCCCCTGCAACCCCAGCTTGCCTGGAACAGCCACCCCATAGACGGCCACGTCTGTCTGGCCCAGCAGGCGGCTCAGCACGCCCTCCACCTCGGTGGTGGAGACATTTTCCCCTCGCCAGCGGAAGGTATCCCCACTACGGTCCCGGAAGTACATGTAGCCCAGCTCGTCCATCACTAGCACGTCACCTGGCAGAGGGGAAAGGGGGCAGATGGGTGGCGGATCCCCATCCGCACAGCCAGTCACCCGGGCCTAGCAGGCTGCGCACCTGAGAGGTAGGCGCTGTCGCCCTTGCTGAAGACGCTGTGGGCGATCTTCTTGCTGGTGGCGCTCTCGCTCACATAACCGTCGAAGCGGCGCAGCGGGTCCTGTTGGTTGATCTTGCCCACGAGGAGGCCAGGCTCCCCTAGGGAGGAGGCCACGCTCAGGCTGCGCTAGGCAGGCAGCACGTGGGGACCCGAGCTCCTGGGGGGACCATGCAGGGGCCCTGCTCACCGGCCTGGCAGGGGATGCAGAGGCCCTGGGCATCCCGCAGCAGCTCCATCGTATCCTCATTGACCTTCACCAGCCGGATGGGGTACACGTGGGGCAGGATGCGGCTGTTGAAACCACAGGAGCCAACCTGGGATGGGGTGAACCGAGTTGGAAGGAGCCAGGGATATGCGGGGTCCTTCTCACTAACACTTTGCCTGCCTTGCCCCGGGGCTTGGAACTAGCACCTCCAGTGTCACTTTAAGCTCTGTGACCTCGGCTGATCTGCAAAAGCAGGGTAGTAAGTGCCGCTTCCAACTCAGGGCCCCTCCTCCCACTTTCCCAGCCTGCATTCAGTCAAGAGAAGACCTGCCGCTGGCACCAACTTCCTGGGCCACAAAACCGTCCATGCTGGCAGGAAGCGGATGCCTCAGTGTGGGCCCTACAGCTCAGCTACATGAGATACTGCAGAGCTTCCCCTGCTGCCTGCCACCCTGCTTGGCATGGTTCTATGAACGCAAATGCTCATCCAACATGTTTGAGCCACTACAACCTGTCTGGTGTGTTTCTTTCTGCCTTTCCCCTTTCCCACTTTTTTTTTTTTTTTTTTTTTGACAGAGTCTCACTCTGTCGCCTAGGCTGGAATGCAGTGGTGCAAATTCGCTCACTGTAACCTCTGCCTTCCAGGTTCAAGTGGTTCTCATGCCTCAGCCTCCTGAGTCTGGGATTATGGGCGCATGCCACTGAGCCCAGCTAATTTTTTTTTTTTTTTTTGTATTTTTAGTAGAGACGGGGTTTTGGCATGTTGGCCCGACTGGTCTCAAACTCATGACCTCAAGTGATCCGCCTGCCTCAGCCTCCCAAGGTGCTGGGATTACAGCCGTGAGCCACCATGCCTGGCCTGGTGTGTTTCCTATGCAGGAATCTGAGCTACATGAGCAAAAGTGTCATGTAGCTGGCCATCCAACACCAAGCACAGTGAGGAAGGAGCATTGTTCTTGGCATTGGGGACCCAGCCCCCATGGCACTTGCTGCTTTCTTTCTTTTTTATTTTTTTCCTTTTTAGAGACACAGAGTCTCACTCTGTTGCCCAGGCTGGAGTCCAGTGCTGCAGTCATAGCTCACTGCAGCCTCAATCTCCTGAGCTCAAGTGATCCTCCCACCTCAGCCTCCCTAGTAGCAGTGACTACAGGCACCCACCACCATGACTGGCTAATTTTTTATTTTTTGTAGAGAAGGGAATCTCACTACATTGCCTATGCTGGTCTCAAACTCCTGGGCTCAAGTGATCCTCCTGCCTCAGCCTCCCAAAGTGTTAGGATTACAGGTGTGAGCCACCGTGCCTGGCCGACGGTTGCTTTACGATCATTATTATGGTCTGCTCTTGGCCTTGGATGGGAGGCGCTTGGGAAAGGAGAGGGAGATTCGTGCAAGCGCAGAATGGAGATGATTAATAGAGTAAGTAGTTGCTAATTATGAAGGTATCTGTTTGCTGCTAGTTGGGAGGCTGAGGCAGGAGGATCGCTCGAGCTCAGGAACTGAAGGCTACAGTGAGCTATGATCACAGGGCTGCACTCCAGCTTGGGTGACAGAGCGAGACTCTGTCTCAAACAAGGACAAAAAAAAAAAATAACAGCAAGGTACCCAGAGCCCTATTCTCCTAACTAATCTCCACACGCGGAAACCGAGGC
Source organism: Colobus angolensis palliatus (assembly GCF_000951035.1). Taxonomy (NCBI): domain Eukaryota; kingdom Metazoa; phylum Chordata; class Mammalia; order Primates; family Cercopithecidae; genus Colobus; species Colobus angolensis. Next base: position 1,433,126 of record NW_012120265.1, on the reverse strand, counting down.
TCAGAAAGGCTGAGGCACTTGCCAGGGCGCACAGCCATACCTATCCTCCAACTCTCCTGACTCAAGGATCACAGTCACATGACTATCCGTGCAGGCTGGAGGATTCTTCCTGCATGCTGTGCATTGATCCTCTGGTGGTGCACCGGCAGTCCCAGGAACTCTCCTTACGCCCGTCCTACGCCCGCCTTGGCGGAACCTTCCGCGCTAGTCCAGGCTGCTTTATGGATCCCGGGGACCCCAGGAAGAGAAGGCAGTGGCCGTCCCTGAACTCCGAGACCTGCCCCGGGGCCCTGCCGGTGCTCACCTTGCCGTCCATGTTGGCAATGCTGCAGTTGCACTCGGTGGCGCCGTAGAACTCCCCGATCTGGCGCACGCCGAAGCGCTGCGTGAACTCCTCCCAGATGACTGGACGCAGCCCGTTCCCCACTGCCAGGCGCACGCGGTGTCGCCTCTCCGCCTCGCGCACCGGCTGCTTCAACAGGTAGCGGCAGATCTCACCGATGTACTGAACCACCTGGGGGGCGGGGTGAGGAAGTGGGTGATGGAACCGGCAGGCAGTGGGGAGCCCGGATCAGAGGAGAGACCCTGAGACCGCCCCACCCAGGGAGCTAATCCTGTGAGCGAAACAGCTTAAGGATGATGATAGCTGCAGAATCGTCCACACTCCATTAGGGTTCGCATTGACTCCTAGGGCTCGTTCAGTCTCTTGCAAAGGACCTAGGATGCAGGTTTTTTTTTTTTTTTTTAAGTTGGGGTCTCCCTGTGCCGTCCAGGCTGCTGGAGTACAGTAGCGTGCTCAGGGCCCACTGCAGCCTCGAACTCCTGGGTTCAAGTGATCCTCCAGCCTTAGCCTCCCCAGTAGCTGGGACTACAGATTTTTTTGTAGAGATGGGGGATCTCGCTCTGTTACCCAGGCTGGTCTTGAACTCCTGGCCTCAAGCAATCCTCCTGCCTCAGCCTCCCAAAGTGTGAGATTCCAGGTGTGAGCCACGTGTGCCTGGCCGGAGGCAACTTCTATCCAAGCAGATGCAGTCAGTGTCTTCTTCCCCCTCTCCCTACCCGCACCCCTTCATGGCCCTTCGATTCTGCCGGACAGCTTCCTGGAGATAACACATCCCTGTCTTAGCCTCAGCAGGCACACAGGGCAGGACTAGCAGGAGAGTTGACACCCCGCAGGGCAATCCTCGGCCTGGAGCCTACACTGTTACCTAGAGCCCCCTGGCTGAGCCTGGGCTGGCCAGAGCGTCACCCCGGGGCAGACCACTCCCAGGTGCACGCACTAGGCTGCTCTGCATCTAGACAGAGCCCCAGGTGCCCACGGAGCCACCTGCTCATGGGCTCCCCCTGCAGGACATCTTCCCTCCCTGCCACACATTCTCCAGCCCTGCAAGGGCTTCCTGGGGTCATCCGCCAGATGCCCCGCGGTGCCTTTGAGTTCTCCTCTCCACGTGGGCTTAGGAATGACTGTCCCCGCGCCCCCCCGCCCACTTTACAGATGGAGAAACCGAGGCTCACAGATGGCAGGGAACTGGAACGAGACCACAGAGCTGGGAAGTGGCAGAATCTGATTTGAAGCCAGGCATCCCGGCCCCAGAGTCGGAATAAAACAGTTGCATGCCAGGGATTACCCACCACATGGATCATAACAGCTGCAAATGTGCTCTGGGCTTCCCGCTCACTCACAGGATGAAATCCACATTTCTTCCTGTGGCCAAGTGGATCTGGCCCTGCCGCCCCTGCTGCCTCTGCTGCCTCCTCTCCCTCCATCTCTGCTGAACACTCTGCCTCCTCAGGGACTTTGCACACGCTAGCCTTTTGCCTGAAGCAGTCTTTCCCCAGATGCATTTGCCTGAACTCTTCAGTCTCAGCTCAAACGTCACTGAGGCATCCCCTGTGCCCCCAGCTGAGCCCCTGAGAAGGTACTGACTAAATGGCTGATGATTAAACCAATATGATCAGCAGACACCACCGCCACGCTCTGAGCTGGGCTTGGAGATGAAGGTACTGAGGCCCAGAGAGGAAACACAGTGCACCCGAGATCACTGGCTGCTGACCAACAGTGGGGACCTAAGAAGGAGGGTCCTCTCCCTCCATTCTCAGACTTGGGCCACTGCCTTAGGTGTGGTGCAGTCCACACCATCTCCAGGAGAGAACCTGGCCAATCAGCCCAGCCCCTCCTCAGCTAATATGACTGGTTTAAGAATGGGCACATGGCTGGGCACGGTGGCTCATGCCTGTGAACCCAGCAGTTTGGGAGGCCAAGGTAGGCAGATCACTTCAGGTCAGAAGTTTGAGACCAGCCTGGCCAACGTAGTGACACCTCATCTCTACAAAAATACAAGAAAATTTAGCCAGGCTTGGTGGCATGTGCCTGTAATCCCAGCTACTCGGGAGGCTGAGGCAGGAGAATCTCTTGAACCCAAGAGGCAGAGGTCGCAGTAAGCCAAGATTGCTCCGTTGCACTCTAGCCTGGGGACAAGAGCGAGACTCCGCCTCAGGAAAAAAAAAAAAAAGCAAGGATTTTTATAGACAAGCTAGCAGGTAGGCTGTATCTGATCTAAATAGCGAAAAACCGGTGAGGACCAGGTGTGCCATCCGCATAGGGTACAAGTCTCTGGTAGCCCCCAACCCAATCTCTTATTATGCAGGTGGGTAGCTACTCCACGTTGCCTATTTCTTTTTTATTTGAAAAAAAGAGAAGAGTTCTTGGTAGAACTTCCCTTCTAACAAAAAGCAGCCCAAGAAATCACTTATTTTCTAACCAAAAGCAGCCTGGAAGATCGGGCTGCAAACACAGATAAGGAAGCTGGACACTTGCACAGGGGGGATGCCAGTAGCTGCACCGACAAAAAGGGCTACCCAGGGCTGGGCAGAGTGGCTCACGCCCGTAATCCCAGCACTTTGGGAGGCCAAGGCGGGTGGATCATCTGAGGTCACGAGTTCGAGACCAGCCTGGCCAACATGGTGAAACCCCATCTCTACTAAAAATACAAAATTAGCCGGGAGTGGTGGCACACGCCTGAATCCCAGCTATTCAGGAGCCTGAGGCAGGAGAATCACTTGATCCTGGGAGGTGGAGGTTGTAGTGAGCCAAGATCACGCCACTGCACTCTGGTCTGGGCAACAGAGTGAGACTCCGTCTCAAAAAAAAAAAAAAAAAAAAAAAAAAAGTAAAGGGCTACCTGGGGCTGGGGCTGGGCAGGCAGCCTCCACCATGGGGGCTCCGCCTTCCCTTTCTTGTTAGCACATGTACAGTAAGAAAGAAATAAGCAACAAAAGGTGTTGCTTATGGGTGCTGTGGCTCATGGCTGTAATCCCAGCAGTTTGGGAGGCTGGGGCAGGCAGATCACCTGAGGTCAGGAGTTCGAGACCAGCCTGGCCAACATGGCAAAACCCCGTCTCTACTAAAAATACAAAAAATTAGCCAGGCTTGGTGGTGGACCCCTGTAATCCTAGCTACTTGGGAGACTGAGGCAGGGGAATCACTTGAACCTAGGAGGAAAAGGAGGTTGCAGTGAACCGAGATCACACCACTCCATTCCAGCCTAGGAGATACAGCAAAACTGTCTCAAAAAAAAAGTCAGTAAGCTTCTAGATTATAACCTGCTGTCCCCATGAGAATGGCTACACTGCAACTGCTTTTACAGATAACACAGCAGCAAGCAGTTTCCCTATGCTGCAATCAGGAGATGTAATTTCTGAATCCCAATAAATGCATGCTCTTGTTTTCTCCTTGTGTCCTTGTCACCCAGGCTGGAGTGCAGTGGCATGATCTTGGCTCACTGCAACCTCCACTTCCTGGGTTCACAGGATTCTCCTGCCCCAGCCTCCCAAATAGCTGGGACTACAGGCGCCTGCCACCACGCCTGGCTAACTTCCCATCCTGTATTTCTTAAAGAGCCTCTCAATGTTCACTGTGTGCCTTATTTGACACAGAAATTCCACTTCTAGGAAACTGACAGAATGAGCTTCCAAGGGCCCGGAGGCAGTAAGTAGTAACCAATGCAAGATGGTATGTCAAGGACAAAGAGAGACCATCAGACGTGACGGGCTTCCCAGTGGGAGGACACCGCACCACCCATAAGGAATCTTTGCCAAAAACGTTGAGTTTGAAGCCGATAAAATATATAGACCCGTGATTCTCAAGCGGGGACCATTCTGTCCCCCAGGGACCCTTAGCAATGTCTAGACATATTTTTTTTTAATTGTCATGACTTGGGGGAAAGGGACTGCCACTGACATCCGGTGTGTGGAGGCCAGGTATGTTGCTAAATATATACTACAATGCACAAGACACCTCCCACCCCAGGGAATGATCCAGCCCCAAATGTTAAGAGTCAAACCTGGTCTGGACACTATCTCAATTTCTGTAATAAACTCCAAGAGGGAAGAGAGACAGACAGAAAGAGAAAAGGCACCTACATATGAAATATTTCTTTTTT
>NW_012120265.1:1414547-1428239 GCF_000951035.1 Colobus angolensis palliatus | reverse complement strand
CGGGGTTTCACCATGTTAGCCAGGATGGTCTCGATCTCCTGACCTCGTGATCCGCCCGTCTCGGCCTCCCAAAGTGCTGGGATTATAGGCTTGAGCCACCGCGCCCGGCCAAGAATTCTTACAAGACACATCAACCAGTCATAATGCTGGTTGTGTATTTAATTATGGAAATAAGAAAAAACACATTTTTGACATTGTGAAACAGGACTGAGCCACTGCCCAGATTCCTGATGACACTGATAAATCACTGTCACTTAAAAACAATCCTTACCAGACACAAAAGGCTACAGTGTCTGACTCCACTGATCTGAAATGTCCAGAACAGGCAAATCATAGAGACGGGAAGCAGATGAGTGGTTGCCAGGGGCTGGGGGTGGAGGAATGGGGAGTAACTGGGGATGGGATTTCCTTTGGGGAGCATGAGAATGTTCTGGATCTAGATAGACATGGTTATTGTACATTGTAAATGCCACCAAATTGTTGACCTTTTTTTTTTTTAAAGATGGAATCTCACTCTGCCGCCCAGGCTGGAGTACAGTGGCACGATCTCAGCTCACTGCAGCCTTGGCTTCCCAGGTTCAAGCGATTCTCCTGCCTCAGCCTTCCAGGTAACTGGGATTACAGGCACGCAGCATCATGCCCGGCCAATTTTTTTTTTTTGACATGGAGTCTCGCTCTCGTGCCCAGGCTGGAGTGCAGTGATGCAATCTTGGCTCACTGCAACCTCTGCCTCCCAGGTTCAAGCAATTCTCCCACCTCAGCCTCCCGAGTAGCTGGGATTATAGGCATCAACCACCACGCCAGGCTACATTTCTGTACTTTTAGTAGAGATGGGGTTTCACTATGTTGGACAGGCTGGTCTCAAACTCTTGACCTCAAGTGATCTGCCCACCTCAGCCTCCCAAAGTGCAGGGATTACAGGCGTGAGCCACTGTGCCTGGCCAAATTATTCACTTTAATATGGCTAATTTATATGAATTTCACTTTAATTTGAAAAAACACATGCTCATCTTTCAAAGGTTATACCGAAACAGCTACACAGGAAACATGATGCTATCTGAGGGATGCTTTACGCCATTGCCGAGGGGAGGATGTGGAGGGGGGGGAAGGGCAGGACAGGGTATCTGATGGCCCCTGGGTCCAGCTGAGGGGTGCACCAGAACTCTCTATACTTTTCTGTCCACTTTTATGTGTATTTGCTACTCTCTATAATTTCTTTTAAAAGATACTTTTGGGCTGGGTCCAGTGGCTCACACCTGTAATCCCAGCACTTTGGGAGGCTGAGGTGGGTGGATTGCTTGAACCCAGGAGTTTGAGACCAGCCTGGGCAACATGGCAAAATCCCTTCTCTACAAACAAAATTCAAAAATGAGCCAGGCGTGGGGGTGCGCACCTGTAGTCCCAGCTACTTGGGAGGCCGATGCTGGAGGATCACTTGAGCCCAGGAGGTCGAAGCTGCAGTGTGCCATGATGGTGCCACTGCACTCCAGCCTGGGCGACAGAGTGAGATCCTGTCTCAAAAAAATATACAATAATAAATAAACAAAATAAAAATATACTTTTGCATTTCAACATGCAGATTAGTAATTTTCCCAAGACTACCCCCGCCCGCCCGCCAACCAGAACCGAAACTCCTTAAAAGCGGAGCCAAGCACAGCTGTGGACCTTGTGGTATACCCCAGGATGCTCAGCCAGGAGCCCCCAATCCCTGCTCAGCTGTGTGACCTGGACAAGTGGCTGAACCTCTCTGGGTCCCATCTGTCCAATCTGCATCTGCCAACTTGCCACAGTTCCTGGACAACCTCACACCCAATCCTTCCCGGCCAGCCTTGCTATTCCCTCGGGGCTCCATACCTGTTTCCTGTACCTCCCACCTGTATTTCCTGTATCCTGCCCCCGGTTACAGCATTGAAACCCTCAGCCTGGTTTCCTCTCACCATGGAGGGGAAAGGAGAATTCCCGCTTTTAACCTCTGCCTGCTCTCCTCTCCGGGACAGCAGATGCCTCCACCTCCGACTCACGCATTCCTCACCTGGAAGCCCCAGCCTCATCGCCCTTCCCGTCCCAGGGTCTCAATTCTCTACAGTCAGCAGCAGGGAAGACCCACAGGGCACAAGGCATGGGGAAGGCATTGCCTTAAGGAGCTCAGGCACCCTGGGCCCAATCCCAGCCTCATTACAAGCCTCAGTTTCCCCAGCTGAAAAATGGGTCCACCCTTCAAGCAGTTATAGGATTGCATTGAGTTTACACATGGAGGGTTTAGCCCTGGTCTGGACACAGAGCAGGCACTCAGGAAACACTGCTTGCCCTCTCTGTCCCCATCCTGGACAGTCATTCCCTAGAACCCGCTCCCCACCCCACCCCCAGAGACGGGGGAGCAGGTTGCGCCAGCAGGTGGGCAGGAGAGCGCACAGAAGGGAGTTAAGGGAATAGAGCCTGGTCGGGGGCGGGGCCTGGCTGGGAGAGGGCGGGGCCTGACCAGGAGGAGGTGGGGCTTTGCTGGGAGGGGAGAGGCCTCACCAGGAGGTGGTGGGGCCTGATTGGGAGGAGGTGAGGCCTGGCTTGGAGGGGCGGGGTCTAGACAGAACAGGGCAGGGCCTGACCGTGCAGTTATACTTGATGCAGTCGTCCCAGAAGCGGCTGGCCGAGAATTTCTTGCGGAGGACGACTGTCATCCCATAGATGAGACACTGCCCCACGCCGATGATGTTTCCTGCAGAGGGTGGCCTCGGTAAGGGGTCCCCCGCCCCCACCCACCGTTCCCTACCCAGGCCGCCCCGTAGTACCTGCAGAGTGGTACAGGGGCAGGCAGTCATAGAGCACGTCAGCCGCCTGCATGCGGTAGGCGTGGTGGCCGAAGGCTGCCATGCGGTAGTACCTGCAGGGGGAGGGGGAGCCGGGAGGGCAGAGGCTGGGACCTAAATCCCCCAGGGTACAGGCATGGGGAAGCATGCTGGGTGTGGACTCAGGCAAAGCCAGCCCAGTTCGCATGGGTTCACAGGCTGGCAGGAAGGAAACACGCAACGAACAAGTGTTGGTTGTTAGGTGTCACGAGGGATATAACGGGGTCAAAAGGCATAGAGGGGCTGATGGTGACGCAACCAGGGGGGTTGGGGAATCCTGTCTGGGGAGGTAAAGTGTGATCTGAGACCTAGCAAGAAAGAGCTGTGGCGATGAGCTATGGAAGAGTGCCCAGGCACAGCACAGCAAGGGCCCTGAGGCCGGAAGGAGTGTATGGGTTTGAAGAGTTTGGGGGGCTGAGGAGTGAGTGAGGGGTGACGGGGAGGAAAACGACATCAGGGAAGTGGCAGAGGCCACACGATCTGAGAGAGGTTTTTTTGTTTGTTTTGCTTTTATTGTTGTTGTTGTTGTTTTTGAGAGGGAGTCTTGCTGTGTCACCCAGGTTGGAGTGCAGTGGCGTGATCTTAGCTCACTGTAATCTCCGCCTCTGGGTTCAAGCGATTCTCCTGCCTTAGCCTCCTGAGTAGCTGGGATTACAGTCATGTGCCACCACGCCTGGCTAATTTTTGTATTTTTAGTAGAGACGGGGTTTCACCACATTGGCCAGGATGGTCTCGAACTCCTGACATCAAGTGACCCGCCTGCCCCAGCCTCCCAAAGTGCTGGGATTACAGGCGTGAGCCATCGTGCCTGGCCCGAGAGAGGGTTTTATTCTGAGGGTCACGGCAGGTGCAGGGAGGACTGGGGCAGGGGAGGTCTGATTTAGGATTTTCAACCCTCCTGTAGCTGCTGACAGGAGCCGGGCTATCGTGGGTGGAGGAGAGTTGGGGGAGCAGGGGGAGCAGGAGGAGCCTGAGGAGGGGCTGGCACAGGTCCAGGTGGGGGGCATGGAAAAAAGTAGACAGATGGAGGGGACGAGTTTTTCTGATGGGATGGATGTGGTGAACAGGTGGGGGGATGAGAGGGGCCCCAGAGTAGTGGGCACAGGGCAACCGGGTCCCAAGATGGGTGTGAAAATGGGTGTGATGCCTTTGTCCAGCCCCAAGCAGTTAACAGGGTTGCAATGAGTTTACACATGGAGGACTTGGCCCTGGTCTGGACACAGAGCAAGTGCTCAGGAAACACTGGCTGCCCTCTCTATCCCCAGGGTAAGGTGGAGATGCCCACAGGAGCTGAGGGGCAGGTCGGGCTGGCAAGATAGCCTAGGTCACTCTCAGCAGCTGAGGGCATTATGCCTGTGGGCCCCTCACCTGCTGTGCACGACAATGGCAGCCTTGGGCAGCCCAGTGGTCCCCGAAGTGTAGATGTAGAAAAGACGATCTGTAGGAGATACAGGTGTTAGGGACCCGGCCTGAGCATTCGGGGTGGGGCCTGGAAGTTGGGGGCGGGGCCTGGGCGGGTAGCGAACCAGGAGATAGGGCAGGGGTCCCACCCTTGACTCACCGTCCATGCCCTTGCTGGGGATCTGTGCCGAGGGGGCAGTAGAGGCCTCCTTCAGCAGCGGGTCCAGGAGGTGGGTGTCCGGCAAGATGCCCTCGGGCCCCAAGTCTCCAGAGCAGAACTTGATCAAACTTTTCCCCAGATGCCCGCTCACTTCGGCCACCGCTGTGGTCCCCAACATACGGATAATGGTCACCGCCGGACAGGCCCCCTCCCGAGGCCTGGGATGCACCAACTCCCTGCCCCGGGCATACCCAGACCGTGCACCTCATGGCCACGTCCAGGGCGGCCGTCTTCCGAGGCCTAGGGCGCAGCATCTCCCCGCCCGCCCGGGGGCCAGTCCTGGGTCCCCGCCCACCTGATGCCCGCGCCTGGCCTCACCCGCCGCCATTTCTCCTCCAAAGATCAGGGCCTTAGCGCCCGAGGTGCCCAGGCAGAAGGCCAGGGGCTCGCGCCGCAGGTTCACGTTGAGCAGCGCGGCCTCCATGCCCGCCTTGGCCAGGCCCAGCCACAGCCCCACAAACTCGGGCCGGCCCTCCAGGAAGACGGCCACCACGTCGCCCTGTGCGAAGCCCAGGTGGCGGAAGAGGTTGGCTACCGCATTGGAGTAGGCGTCCAGCTGCACGAAGGTCCAGCACTCGCCCGTCCCGGCATCCACCAGCGCCAGGCGCTCGGGCTGTCGCTGCACCACCGCCTGAAAGATGCGCGGGATGGTGTGGCCAGCACGCTGGTGCCGCCGCAGCTCCAGGCGCACGCGGATCAGCACAGAGAGACCGCTGGGAGGGAGGACGGAGGGGACAGCGTCACTGGTGCCCTGCCCGGCCTGGACTTCGGGAGCTTCAGCCTCCCCCCTGGAGGACCCCAGGGCAGCCAGGGGCTTTGATGAGGTCTATGGTGAAACTTTTGGTGGCTGGGTCTCTCAGGGGACCAAGGGCAAAGGCCATTTACCAACCAGTCAGGAAGTAGGCAGATTCTCAAAGCATAATAAACCAGTCACCCTGTCCTCCCCCATACCCCAGCTGGCTTGGTGGCCCTGGGCGAGCTGGGACCTGATCCCATCCTCCTTTCTGTCCCCTGGGCAGTCTGGAGCACCTGACACCATCCCCCACTGCCTCCAGCCTCGACTCTTCATGCTCAGACCACCCCAACCAGGACCCCCAGGGTCCAGCCCCGAGCTGGGCAGCCGCTCCACCCCCAGGTCACTGGGTGGCACCAGGGACAGATGGCTGAAGCATCTAGCATATGCCCCCAACTGGGGAGGGAGTGCCCCTGCCCCAGGTAGGGCCAGGAGATGTGCCAGTGGATGGGGGGTGTAGGGACAAATGCCAAGCCCAGATAGACGGTTCCAAGTTCCCCTTCCCCACTTGCTAGTAGATATAAGGGGCAGAGGCCCCAGGGAACTACAGAGCCCCCAGTGAAAGGAGTCAGGTCCCTGAATGACTGTGCGGAGGCAGGCAGGCCACCACTTGCTATTAGATGAATGAGAATAAAATGTTTTTTGTTCTGTTTTGTGAGACACAGTCTCACTCTGTCACCCGGGCTGGAGTGCAGTGGCGCAATCTTGGCTCACCCTCCGCCTCCTGGGTTTAAGCAATTCTCCTGCCTCAGCCTCTGGAGTTGCTGAGATTACAGGCACCCACCACCACACCCGGCTAATTTTTGTGTTTTTAGTAGAGACGGGGTTTCATCATATTGGTCAGGTTGGTCTCAAACTCCTGACAGGTGATCCACCAGCCCCGGCCTCCCAAAGTATTGGGATTACAGGTGTGAGCCACCATGCCCAGCCAAGAATGAACTTTAAAAACAAACAAACAAACAAGAAATGCTTTAGCCCAGGCGCAGTGGCTCACACCTGTAATCCTAGCACTTTGGGAGGCCGAGGTGAGTGGATCACCTGAGGTCAGGCATTCGAGACCAGCCAGGCCAACATGGTGAAACCTTGTCTCTACTAAAAATAAAAAAAATTAGCCAGGTGTGGTGGCAGGCACCTGTAATCCCAGTTACTCAGGAGGCTGAGGCAGGAGAATTGCTCGAACTCAGGAGGTGGAGGTTGCAGTGAGCCAAGATTGTGCCACTGCACTCCAGCCTGGGCAACAAGAGCAAGACTCTGTCTCAAAAAAAAAAGAAAAAGGAAAAAAAAAAAAAAGAAAGAAAGAGGGCCAGGCACGGTGGGTCACACCTGTAATCCCAGCATTTTGGGAGGCCAAGGCGGGTGGATCACCTGAGGTCAGGAGTTTAAGACCAGCCTGGTCAACATGGTGAAACCCCGTCTCTACTAAAAATACAAAAAAAGTAGCCAGGCATGGTAGTGTGCGCCTGTAATCTCAGCTACTCAGGAGGCTGAGGCAGGAGAATGAACCCATGAGGTGGAGGCTGCAGTGAGCTGAGATCGCACCACTGCACTCCAGCCTGGGCAACCGAGCAAGATTCGGTCTCAAAAAAAAAAAAAAAAAAAAAAAAAGGCACTGCTCATCCCTTCAACCAATAAATAGAGCAGCCAAGATAATCATTCTCAGCTAGACGTGGTAGCTCACACCTGTAATCCCAGCACTTTGGTAGGCCAAGGTGGGTGGGTCACTTGAGGCCAGGAGTTCGAGACCAGCCTGGCCAACATGGCAAAACACCATCTCTACTAAAAATACAAAAATTAGCCGGGCATGGTGGTGGGCACCTATAGTCTTAGCTATTTGGGAGGCTGAGCCATGAGAATTGTTTGAACCCAGGAGATGGAAGTTGCTGTGAGCCAAGACTGTACCACTGCACTCCAGCCTGGGTGACAGAGCAAGACCATGTCTCAAAAAAAAGAAAAAAAAAGATGATCATTCTCAGTGTTTATCAAGCACCTACTATCTGCCATGCCCTGTGCTAACCTTATATCCATCCTCCAAAATAGGTGCCTGAGATTCCATCTGTCAAATAACGAATGAACTGCGGGCTCAGAGTGGGGAATTAGCACGCCCAAGCTCACAGAGCAATTTGAGGACAGAACAACCCAGAAACGAAGCCCCTCACAGGGTCCCTCTAATCCCTGGCAGACTTATTACAAAGCATTTATCAAGTGTTGGCGATGTACCCAGTGGCAGGCCAAGTGCCCATGAGGCACACAGCAGGTGCCCAATGCCTGCATCTTTTTTTTTTCCTTTTTTTTTTAGATGGAGTCTCACTCTGTCGCCCAGGTTGGAATGTAGTGATGCCACCTCAGCTCACTGCAACCTCTGCCTCCCAGGTTCAAGCGATTCTCCTGCCTCTGCCTCCCGAGTAGCTGGGATTACAGGTGCGTGCCACCACGCCCAGCTAATATTTTGTATTTTTAGTAGAGACGAGGTTTCACCATGTTGGCCAGGCTGGTCTCAAACTCCTGACCTCAGGCGATCAGCCCACCTCGGCCTCCCAAAGTGCTGGGATTACAGGCATGAGCCACCGTGCCCGGCCTGGAGCACCTATTATACACCCAATTCTGCTCTAAGGGCTTCCTGTGAGTGAATTTGACAGAGTACCCCAAGAACCCCATGATGGGGTACAAATGTTACACCCATGGGGAGAGGGGCGTTATTGAGGGAATAACCACAGGAAACAGCCCCTGCCAGCAGGCTGCCCGTCCAGAGGCAGCACAACAAGAAGAAACAGGAACTGAGGCTACAGCTGGTCACTGTCGGACTAAACACGAGGGCTAGATGTGGGAACACGAGGATTCACCCCCAGCCTCCCGGTCTCTTGGTCTCGCTCATTCTCTCTCAAGGACGCCCACACCGGCAGGCAGTGGATTCCGGTACTTGGTTCCAGCCACATGCCTGGGCAGCTCTGCCTGGCAGCTGCTCAAGCCACCCCCAGCCTGGGGACAATGAGCCCACTGTCCAGCTCTGGGCCCAGGACTCTGGGGCGGAAGAAATCAACAAGGATGAATACGATCAGATTTCATGCAGGAAGTACAGGACATGTTAGGAGAGTCAGGGCAGGGTGCTGAAATAGTTTCTGAAGCCAAGGTCTAAATGTAGCACCCCCACCACTCCAGTGTGGCACAGTGGCTAAAGAGCACATGCTCTGGAGTCTTGTGCCTCCTCAGCTGTGTGTTCCTGGGCAAATGACCTCCCCTCTCTGTGCCTTGGTTCTCTCACGTGTTAAATGGGATTTGTCAGCATCCCTTCATTTTTCAAGGCAGAGTCTTGCTCCCTCACCCAGGCTGGAGTGCAGTGGGGCAATCATGGCTCACTGCACCCTTGACCTCCTGGACTCAAGCAATCCTCCCACCTCAGCCTTCTGAGTAGCTGGGACCACAGGAGAGCCCCAGTCCCCCAGCTAATTTTTTGTGTGTAGAGATGGAGTCTCACCATGTTGCCCAGGCTGGTCTTGAACTCCTGGCCTCAGGCACTCCTCCCATCTTGGGCTCCCAAAGTGCTGGAATTACATGCATGAGCCTCTGTACCCAGCCTCCATCACTTCTGATGTATTTTATTCACTAGAAGGGAGTCACTAGGGCCGGGGCGGTGGTTCAGCCTGTAATACCAGCATTTTGGGAGGCCAAGGCGGGTGGATCACATGAGGTTAGGAGTTTGAGACCAGCCTGGCCAACATGGTGAAACCCCCTCTCAACCAAAAATATAAAAATTATATAGGTGTGGTGGCGGGCACCTGTAATCCCAGCTACTTGGGAGGCTGAGACAGGAGAATCGCTTGAACCCAGGAGCTGGAGGTTGCAGTGAGCCAAGATCGCACCACTGCACTCCAGCCTGGGTGGCAGAGTGAGATTCCGTCTCAAAACTCAAAAAAAAAAAAAAAAAGGCAGGGCTCAGTGGTTCACACCTGTAATCCAAGCACTTTGGGAGGCCCAGGCAGGCGGATCACCTGAGGTTGCGAGTTCGAGACCAGCCCGGCCAACATGGAGAAACCCCGTCTCTACTGAAAATACAAATTAGCCGGGTATGGTGGTGCATGTTTGTAACGCCAGCTACTCTGGAGGCTAAGGCAGGAGAATCACTTGAACCCGGAAGGTGAAGGTTGCAGTGAGCTGAGATCGCACCATTGCACTCCAGCCTGGGTGACAGAGCAAAAATCCGTTTCCAAAAAAAAAAAAAAAAAAGAAGGGGGTCACTAGGTCCAGCCCACACTCAAAGGGAGGGGACCATGCAAGTAGGAATAGGAGGAGACAGGGATCCCCGGGGCCATCTTCAAAGCTGCCACCCACAGGCAAGTATGTCAAGCCATGTCAGGAACTTAGAGTGGACCCACCTCCTCCCCTGTTCCCAGGGGAGACAGAACCAGGCATGGACACCCACAGGGCCCATGGGAGCAGAGCTGGAAAGGAGGGAGAGATGGGCCTGGGTGAACTCAAGAAGGAAGGGATGGCCTTCCACCTACCCTAACAAACATGTCCTGAGCTACTGCTGTGCACCAATCCTGAGTGGGGCACAGGACCAAAGTGGCACCGAGACTGACACAGTCTCCTTCTGTGCCCCTATAGGGCCCACAGTCTAGAAAGAGGCCCAAGATTAAAAGGCAAGAAAACAGGCCAGATGTGGTGGTTCACAGCTGTAATCCTAGCAGTTTGGGAGGCTGAGGCAGGAGGATCTCTTGACCTCAGGAGATCAAGACCATCCTGGGCAACATAGCGAGACCTCTCCTCTACAAAAAATAAACAAAATCTGCCAGATGTTGTGGCACGCATCTGTAGTCCCAGCTATTTGGGAGGCTGTGGTGGGAGGATCATTTGAGCCCAGGAAGTTGAGGCTACAGTGAGCTGTGATCACACCACTGCACTCCCGCCTGGGTGACAGAGTGAGACTTCATCAAAAAAACAAGAAACGTCTAATCCCAATGCAAAGAAAGAAAAGAAAAGAAAACAACTGAAAACGCTGGGTTAAATGAGTTAAATCTTTTGTTTTGTTTTGTTTTTTTGAGATGGAGTTTCGCTCTTGTTGCCCCGGCTGGAGTGCAATGGTGCTATCTTGGTTCACTGCAACCTCCGCCTCCTGGGTTCAAGCGATTCTCTTACCTAAGCCTTCCAAGCAGCTCGGAATACAGGCGTGCACCACCATACCTGGCTAATTTTTGTATTTTTAGTAGAGACGAGGTTTCACCATGTTGGCTAGGCTGGTCTCAAACTCCTGACCTCAGGTGATCCACCCACTTCGGCCTCCAAAAGTGCTGGGATTACAGGCGTGAGCCACTGCACCCAGCCGAGTTAAATTTTTATTAATGTAGCAACAAAGTGACCAGAAAATAAGGACCAACCAGAGGCCAAAATGTCATTGTAGCCCCAGGAGGGAGACAGCTTAGGTGTCAGACAAGGCAGGTTTGAGTCTGATAAGACCTCAAAGCATGCCCATTCAACGTAAAGGTGAATTGGAAATCAAAATAAGATCTTTCCTTAACATACACACTTTAGGAGCTAAAAGGAAATTTGGTATCTCAGACCTTGCTGTTAGGAGGAAGGGGTGAAATCTCAATCGATGACTCATAACCTCACATGAGTGTGCAACTCCAACCATACAATCTGGGTGTCTGAAAGTCCTCAAGCAGACAACATGGTTCAAAGCAGTTCACACTGGGTACGGTAATCCCAGCACTTTAGGAGGCTGAAATTGGGCAATCGCTTGAGGCCAGGAGTTCAAGACTAGCCTGGGCAACATGGCAGAACCACATCTCTACAAAAAATACAAAAATTAGCCGGGTGTGGTGGTGTGCAGCTATCACCCCAGCTACTCAGGAGGCTGAGGTAGGAGAATCGCTTAAAGCTAGTTGTTCCAGACCAGACTGGGCAATATAGTGACACCCCATCTCTATAAAAAACATTCTTTTAACTATCCAGGAGTGGTGGCAGGTGCTTGTAGTCCCAGTTAGTCAGGAGGCTGAGGCGGGAGGATTGCTTGAGCCCAGGAGATGGAGGCTGCTCCAGCCTGGGCAACAGAGGGGACACCCTGTCTCAAAAAAAAAAAAAGGAGGGGTGAGGCATGGTGCCTCAAGCCTGTAATCCCAACACTTTAGGAGGCCAAGGCAGGTGGATTACCTGAGGTCAGGAGTTTGAGACCAGCCTGGTTAACATGATGAAACCCCATCTGTACTAAAAATACAAAAATTAGCCGGGCATGGTGGCACGTGCCTGTAGTCCCAGCTACTCAGGAGGCTGAGGCAGGAGAATCACTTGAACCTGGGAAGTGGAGGTTGCAGTGAGCCGAGATCGCACCATTGCACTCCAGCCGGGGTGACAGAGTGAGACTCTGTCTCAAACAAACAAACAGATAAACAATAGATAAGAGGTAAGTGCAGCTGGAAGAGTGACAAGAGGGAAGAAAGCGGAGGCTGGGACATGGTCAGGGACCTTGTGTGCCATGCTCAGGAGTATGGCCTCAATTCTATTTATTTATTATTATTTTTTCAATGGAGTCTCACTCTGTCGCCCCCAGGTTGGAGTGCAGTGGCAGGATCTCCGCTCACTGTAAGCTCGACCTCCCAGGTTCACGCCATTCTCCTGCCTCAGCCTCCTGAGTAGCTGGGACTACAGGCGCCCACCACCACACTCGGCTAATTTTTTGTATTTTTATTAGAAATGAGGTTTCACCATGTTAGCCAGAATGGTCTTGATCTCCTAACCTCGTGATCTGCCTGCCTCGGCCTCCCAAAGTGCTGGGATTACAGGTGTGAGCCACCGTGCCCGGCCAGTATGGCCTCAATTCTAAGGGCAACAAGAAGCTATGGGAGGGTGCTGAGCAGGAAAATTCAGCGAAGGTTCCCAGAGAGAGAGCGGCCCTGGCTAAAAGGGGCCCAGTATGTTCTATTTCCTTCATTCCTGGATAGTATGTTCTAGGTAGCTTGAGCTTGACACTGCAAGTCTTTCTGAAGACCAGGTGAACATATGGATGGGGGGAGAGGCAGGTGGGCAGGGAACAGATGGTAGGACCTTGAGTGCCCAGCTAGGGGCTGAGTCTTCCTTCTGCCAAGCATGGGTTGGCTGTGGAAGGTGTCTGAGCAGAGGGCACAGTCAGATTTCCACATCAGAACAACCAAGGGGCCGGGGGTAGGGGGCCATGGCATGGAGAAGGGGTGAGTTTCAGAAAGTTCAGAACCAGTCAACTTACGGTGGGATCATTCCCATTTCCACACCCTCGGTGCCCTCCTTACAATGGGTTCAGTCCCTCTTGCAACTCCGTCTTACGAGGAGCTGTAAAGGTCTTGAATCCTGCCCCGCTAGCCAGGGCTCACCTGCTCCCACGTGGTGCTGTTCCTGAGATCTGCTCTGATAGGAACCCCCAGCAATGCCTGTTTCACCCCAGAAAGACCCCAACGGCTTGTTTAAGCAAGCTCCTCAGAGACAATGCAAAAACCCTCCAAGGATCCTTGCACAGGACACCATAATCTGCCCCTCTAGCATGAACCCAGTGTCCCGGTCTCCAGAATACACCCCCAAACAAGACCTGGAATACACAGCAGCCTCCCTACACACTCCGAACAACTCCCAAACCCAAAGACCCACACAGACCCCAAAATCTCAAACAGTGCCCCAGCTGGACACGGTCCTGAGGAAATACACACCTTCAGAAACCCGGCAAGTCCTTTATAGACTTCCTAAGCAGTTCGCTCACCCCTCAGAGAAAGCCCTAGATAGACCCAAAGTGTCTTGGTGTCTTGGCAACTCCCAGAGACTATCTATTGGGTCGTCCCTGTGAGCCCCGGTGACCTACTGGAGAGCTCCCTGAAGTCTCTCACAGTTAACAAGGCTCCAAAGAGACCCCTACACCGCCACGGCTTTCCAGTCAGCCCCAGCTCCCTGGAACTTCCACCAGCAGCCAAAGACCTCCAAGATGCCCCTGAGATCATCTCCTAAGCAGCCTGCAACGCTCCAAGTACCTTGGAGGCTACTCACCTCCCTCGAGAAATCCTTAAAGTGTCCCCTGTAGCGCCCTCAGAGCCCCCCAACTGGTCACCCTCTCAGGCCCCACCCCTCGGCCCAGCCCCACCCCCAACCTACAAAGCACCCCCAGCTCTCCGGACCCTCCAAGCTGTCTTCGCAACCCAGCCCCGCACCGTGCGCCCCCAGAGCCCTCAGCCCCACTCCGGGCCCTGGCCGATGCTGTCAACACTCACAAGAGGTCTCGCCTCGCGGTCTTGCAAACGATGCGAAGGAAGCGCCAGCCGCCGCTGCCCACGTACACGCCGAGCGCCGCTACCGCGCTCCAGGTCCATGGCAGCCCCAGCAGCCACAACAGCGCCAGCGAGACCACCGAGGCCGCGCCCGAACCCGGAGCCCGCATCCTGGGGAGACAGAGAGCGCTGAGGCCGCCGGCCACTCCGACTCCG
>NW_012120265.1:1407869-1414432 GCF_000951035.1 Colobus angolensis palliatus | reverse complement strand
TGCCCCCAGGCCTCGGCTCCGCCCCGCCGCGAGCCCGGGAAGGGCGCTCCGGGTCAGACTCCGCCCTCAGGCCTGGGATTGGTCAACTCCTCAGGCCAGGCATCGCCCCCTTTCCAGGCTTTAACCCCCGCCCCAGGCCTGGGATTGGCTAGGTCCTGGCCAGGCTCCGCCTCGGACCCTGGGTCAGCTCTATTTCATATTTTTGAGTCCATCCTTCCCTGCCAATCTTACAACAGTCCCCGCCCCCAGAACCAGCAAGTCCACCCTGTCGGTCACTGTCCGGCCTCGCCATATGCCTGCATTTAGCCTCTATCCTCGATCCCCGAATTACCCTTCACGTCCTGTCCCCTTTCCTCCTGGTCCTGCCTCTACCCCGTGGCCTTCTCGCCACTCACGGGGCCCCGCCCTTAGGTTATACTTCTAGCCCCCCCGACAGGCACAGGCCCTCTCCCCCCGAGTCCCGCCCATCTCAGCCAGGCTCCACCCCCTAGGCTAATTATATGGCCCCGCCCACAAGCACACCCCCCCGCCCCTCCCGGAACTAGACCCCTCCCATCCGTTCAAGCCCCACCCCAGTTCCGGGCCTAACCCATGCTCCCAGGCTCAGGTTCTATCCTGGTCGCTGGCCCCGCCCTCAGGCTTCGGCTCGTCGCCACCTCCTGGGTTTCACTCCGGCCCCCATAGGACCTAGGCCCCGCCCCTCTTCCCACCTGTCTACCTCGAAGCCGCTCAGCCCGCAGAGCTGAGGCGGGCCCTCTTCCAGCAGCCATGACCATAGAGAGGCAACCGGACCAGAGAGGCGACGGTCAAGGAGACATGGGGGCTAGAACGGCCCGCCAGGGACAGTCGCTGTCTCCATGACAACCAGGCCTTGCCCCGCCCCCCTCTCCTTTTAGGAAACACACGTGTCCTGCAGCCGTGGGGCACGGCTCGCAGGATAGCAGGACCCGAGCCCTAGATGGCGTGCAGACTCTCTACCCTCGGGGACCAGAAAGATCCCAGTCCACACCCACGGCCCGCGTGGGCTGAATTCTTGCCCCAGCTTGTCCTAAATCTAAGCCCCCAAACCTCTTTCGGTCTTAAAAACACATTCCAGGGCCCCCGGGGAGTGCTCAACTCACACCGTGGGGGCCTCAGAAGTCTCTAATTGTAAACACCGTCGTGGTCTTAAACACGTGTAATTCAAGGACACAGCTAATTCTTAATCCATGTCCCGAAGCCTTGTCGATTAAGTCTCAACGTCACACCCCAGGATCCTGGGGAGGACAAAATCCACATGCTAGGTCCCCATCCTTCCTAGAAGCACCTACAGGCCCTTTACTTGCACCCCAGGGTTCTAGATGCTCCCTTGGGCGCCTGCCAGTGCTGGCCTGGGGGCACCCACAACCCTGTTCTCTGGCTGACCTGAAGCTGCAAGCGGTGCCTTCAGTCTCCCGGAAGCTCAGGCAGGAGGCAGGCAGGGAGTAGGAGGCTGAGGCCGGGGACCCTTTGTTTCTGCAAACTCCTGGACCCTTCTTGGGTGCGCTGTGCCCACTGTGCAGGCTTCTGCTTTGGGGTCCTTTCCTTCCAGCTCCCTCTCCTCTGCCCCACTGCCAACTCCACCACTGCTTGTTTTCTGCCCTGCTTGGCCGACCTTTCCAGCGTTCTCCTTGGGAGGCGGCCCAGGCCTGCTTCCAATGTATTTGGAGGACAGGGCTGGGCAGGAGCTCACCCCCTACACTGCCATTGGTCCCTGCTGGCAGCAGGGTGGCTGGAATGGGGGATCACGAGGAAGATCCGGAGGACAGGCCCAGAGCCAGCCACTGGCCTGCTGCTTTCTGGGCCTGGAAGAGTCAGCAATGGCCAGTAACTACAGTTGCACTCTTACCTAGCCAGGGAGCACCACTGTGATCACCCCAGTTGACAGGTAAAGAAACTGAGGGCAGGCTGGGGCACAGTGACTCACGCCAGTAATCCCAGCATTTTGGGAGGCTGAGTTGGGTGGATCACTTGAGGCCAGAAGTTCGAAACCAGCCTGACCAACATGGCGAAACCCTGTCTCTACTAAAAATACAAAAATTAGCTGGGCGTGGTGGAGCACACCTGTAATCCCAGCTACTCAGTGTTAGGCAGGAATCTAGACCCAACATGGCAGCATTACCCGGCATAGCAGGCCTTTTGTTAAAGACTCCCTTCACCCTTGTACACACCCGCAGACTTACATGCGTCAGAGTTCTGGCTGGGCAACCACACTCCCCCATGACCTGCAACTCACCTGCATTCCACAAGTTCGTAAACAGCAGTTTCGGTTAACAGTTTCCAAAGACCCCTTCCTCATGACCCTTACTCAACTCCTGCCCTAGTAGTTTCAAGACCCCCCAGGCCCTGTTTGCACAACCAGCTTCCCTACCTCTCAGGCTATAAAAAGCCCCTACCCTCCTCCCTCAGCGCGACTTCCTTGGCCCACGCCTTTGGATCGAGGAACCTCGCCCGCAAGCCCTAATAAAAGGCTATTCTCACTGCCGTTTGCCTTGTGTCTTTGTTCCCGGTTTGGCTCCAGCCTCAGTTTACCTTTACATTTAGCGCCGAAACCCGGGAGGAGACCCCTCCCTGGACCCCTGCTAGGTCAGGCAGGCTCTCCTCTCCCCGAGCCAGGATCTCCTCCTCAAGGCTGGAGCCATCTTACCAAATTTAAGACTCAATTTGATCACTGCTGGGTAAGTTTTCCCCCGTCCTGACGGCTCCCTCCAGGAGTCCCTGTCCGAAACACGCGGCCGCGTCAGGGGCTCTCTCTGGTCAGCTGTGACCTCGGCACTGGGGACTAGGAGACATCCAACCTCCCCAGAAGCCACTGTACCCCGCACTCTGTGTGGCAGTGAGAGGACGCTCCCATTGCCTCCGGACTGCCCACCTAAGACCATGGGAACTACCCAGTCCAAACCAAACCGAGAATCTCCTCTGGGGTGCCTCCTGACGAATCTCCAGACTTTAAGTCTCAGCCAAGACATAAAACGAAAGCAGCTCATTTTCTTCTGCACAATAGCATGGCTGCAATATAAATTGGATAATCAGTCTCAGTGGCCTGCAGAAGGCACTCTAGACTTTAACATTCTCACAGATCTGACCAACTTCTGTAAGAGATTAGGCAAATGGTCCGAGATACCCTGTGTTCAGGCCTTTTGGGACTTGCGTTCTCGCCCGGATCTCTGCGCCCAATGCTCATTAGCTCAAGTTCTGCTCGCAAAGTCTCTTCCCTCGAGCAAGGAGAAGGATGATTCCTCCTCTTTTTCTGAGCCTCCTGACACCCTATCCTGGCCACCCCTCCAGTCTCCCGCCCAACCTCCTCCTTACCTTGACCCACCATTATCCCCGTCCTGGTCAACGCCTCCCCACCCTTCCCCCACTCCCGTGCCCTTACCAAACCTGACAGATTCTGTCTCCCCTACCTCCACCTCCTCCCCTTCCTCGCCTGTCTCAGCCCATACTCGGTCCAGAACTGACCTCCTGTGTCCCTTATGAGAGGTGGCAGGTGCCGAAGGAGTAGTCCGGGTCCATGTGCCGTTTTCATTGGCAGACTTGTCTAAGGTTGAGGAGTGTGCAGGCTCCTTTTCGGCCAATCCTACTTGTTATATCAAAGAGTTTAGGTATCTATGCCAGGCATATGATCTCACCTGGCACGACCTTCATGTCGTTATGACCTCAGCCCTGTCTCCTGAGGAGCAGGAATGCATCCTAGTGGCAGCCAGGCAGCCTGCTAATCAGGTTCATTTAACTAACCCTGCCATGCCAGTTGGCACTGAGGCAGTGCCCTCAGCTGAGCCCGACTCGGACTACCAGGTAGGGCAGGCAGGCCGCCGCTGCTGAGACATGATGGTTCAGTGCCTTCTTGCCGGCATGTAGGCAGCCTCTAACAAATCAGTCAACTTTAACAAACTAAAGGAGGTAGTCCAAGGCGCAGATGAAAATCCGGCTGTCTTTCTTAACCGGCTGACTGAGGCACTTATTCAGTACACCCACCTTGACCCTGCCTCCCCTGCAGGAGGAACCGTCTTGGCCTCATATTTCATTTCTCAGTCGGCCCCTGATATCCAAAAAAAAAATTTTTTTAAAGGCAGAGGAAGGCCCTCAAACTCCCATCCAGGACTTAGTCAAACTGGCCTTCAAGGTCTACAACTCCAGGGAGGAAGCAGCTGAGGCCCAACGACAGGCCAGGCTAAAACAGAAGGTACAACTCCAAACCCAGGCCTTGGTAGCAGCCCTGAGGCCAGCCGGCTCCAGGAGCTCCCAGAAAGGAGGTACTCCCCGAGCGCCATCTGGTGCCTGCTTCAAGTGAGGCAACGACGGCCACTGGGCCAGGCAGTGCCCTAACCCAAAGGAGCCAACTCGCCCCTGTCCGAACTGTCGGCAGATGGGCCACTGGAAGTCAGACTGCCCCGAACTAAGGACGGTTGCTGCGCCTCCATGTGACGACACTCCTGCAGGTATTGGAGGCACCTTCCAGCTCCTTGACACTGATGAAGATTGAAGAGGCCCAGACTCGGGGACCCCTCTCACTCTTGCCGAGCCCAGGGTCATGCTCCAGGTAGTGGGTAAGTCCATATGCTTCCTTATGGACACAGGGGCTACCTACTCTGTTTTACCTTACTTCAGTGGCCCCAGCCACCCCTCCACTGTCACAGTCATGGGAATTGACGGCACTCCCTCCACCTACCGCCAGACTCCTCCTCTGTCTTATTGCCTGGATGGCTCCCTCTTCTCGCACTCATTTCTTATCATTCCTTCATGCCCAGTCCCCTTGTTAGGATGAGATCTCCTCTCCAAGCTAAGGGCCTCAGTTCATTTCCAGCCCAACCCCTCCCCACACCTCGTGTTCCTCTTCCTCCTCCTCTCACCTGACGAACCCCGCCCGGCTGACCCCCCACTCCCGTTTCCAGTCCCCATTAACCCTAAGGTGTGGGACACCTCCACCCTGATCATTGCCCAGCATCACACTCCGGTCCGCATCCGGCTAAAAGACCCTTCTAAGTTTCCCTCTGGGTCCCAGTTCCCTATCTCCCTTGAACACGAACAGGGACTAAAACCCATCATCATGCGCCTGCCCCAGCAACACACTGTAGTCCCCGCCAACTCAGCATGCAATATTCCTATCCTGCCTGTACGGAAAAGCTCTGGAGCCTATCGCCTCTTGCAGGACCTACGCCTCATCAATGAGGCAGTAGTCCCCACCTTTCCAGTTGATCCTAACCCATATGCACTTTTCTCGCACATTCCCTCCGATACTACTCACTTTATTGTCCTTGACCTAAAAGATGCCTTCTTCACCATTCCCTTACATCTGACTGTCACTTTCTGTTTGCTTTTACATAGGAAGATCCAGACACTCATATTTCTTCCCAGTTGACCTGGACTGTCTTGCCTCAAGGGTTCCGAGATAGCCCCCACTGGTTGCGGTACCTTTACCCAGCCCTTTTAACCCCTCTAACCTAACCCCCTCCTTTCGTCTTCCCGGCTGAACACTACATCAATGAGTCAGGACTGGTAGAAACCAATCTCCTCACTCTAGAAAAGATTCGGGAAAGACTCCACCAGAAAAATCTGGGATCAAGGCCCTCACTTAGGTGGTGGCAGTCGTCTGTGGCCAGTTAAGTCCTACCCTTTCTAAGCCCCTTATTAATCATTGGCTTCTTGCTACTCATAGCTCCCTGTGTTGTCTGCTTCATCCAGGACCGCATGAAAGAAGTCTCCCAGGTCACTTTCAATCAGATGCTGCTCCACCCCTATACCCGAGTTCCGACCTCCGAAGAACCCCACGACGACCCATACCAGCAGGAAGCAGCCAGATGAACACGTCGCCCCATTTTCTTATTAGAAAGAGGTCGGAATGTTAGGCAGGAATCTAGACCCAACATGGCGGCATTACCCGGCGTAGCAGGCCTTTTGTTAAAGACTCCCTTCACCCTTGTACACACCCACAGAGTTACATGCGTCAGAGTTCCGGCTGGGCAACCACACTCCCCCATGACCTGCAACTCACCTGCATTCCACAAGTTCGTAAACAGCAGTTTCAGTTAACAGTTTCCAAAGACTCCTTCCTCATGACCCTTACTCAACTCCTGCCCTAGTAGTTTCAAGACCCCCCAGGCCCTGTTTCCACAACCAGCTTCCCTACCTCTCGGGCTATAAAAAGCCCCTACCCTCCTCCCTCAGTGCGACTTCCTCGGCCCACGCCTTTGGACCAAGGAACCTCGCCCGCAAGCCCTAATAAAAGACTATTCTCACTGCCATTTGCCTTGTGTCTTTGTTCCCGGTTTAGCTCCAGCCTCAGTTTACCTTTACACTCAGGAGGCTGAGGGAGCAGAATCGCTTGAACCTGGAAGGCAGAGGATCCAGTGAGCCAAGATCACGTCAGTATACTCCAGTCTGGGTGACAAAGCAAGACCTTGTCTTAAAAAAAGGAGGAGGAGGAGGAAGGAAGGAAGGATGGATGGGAGGAAGGAGAGAGGGAGAGAGAGAGGAAGGAAGGAAGGAAGGAAGGAAGGAAGGAAGGAAGGAAGGAAGGAAGGAAGGAAGGAAGAAAGAAAGAA
>NW_012120265.1:1396695-1406854 GCF_000951035.1 Colobus angolensis palliatus | reverse complement strand
ACCTCTGCCTCCCAGGTTCAAGCGATTCTCCTGCCTCAGCCTCCTGAGTAGCTGGGATTACAGGCGCCTGCCACCATACCTGGCTAATTTCTGTATTTTTAGTAGAGACAGGGTTTTACCATGTTGGCCAGGCTGGTCTCGAACTCCTGACCTCAAGTGATCCCCTGCCTGGGCCTCCCAAAGTGTTGGGATTACAGGCGTGAGCCACTGAGTCCAGTCTGGGTATTATTTTCTGAGCCCCCTAAAGCACCACGGGTATACAGCAGCCTCTGCCACCTGTTGTTTTCCTAAAATACAAAATCTCCTAACTCCCAAACACACCTGCCCCCAGGGATTTCAGATGAGGGATTGGGGACTGTCCTATCCCCAGGAAACCGAGATGTGGACCAGGGAGTAAAACTCAGGCTTCTGGGCCAAACTGCTCTCTGCCCCTTTCTAACCAGGTGGCCTCGGACTGGTCACCTCTGTGGGTGGCAAGTCACCCAGGTGCCGAGGCAAGAGACTGAGGGCACAAGCTGTTCCAGTGTAGTAAAGAAAATATATAGAATAAGAATAGTTATACTAGAAATACAGATATGATGATACATGAATGTTAATCATTAGTTTGTAGCATTACTCTTTATTCCAATATTATAATATCTGTTCTACAATTATAACCTAGGAAAAACCAGGCCATACAGGGATAGGAGCTGAAGGGACACGGTGAGAAGTGACCAGAAGACAAGACTGTGAATTCTCTGTCACGCCCAGACAGGGCCACTAGAGGGCTCCCTGGTCTAGCGGTAACACCCGCGCCTGGGAAGGCGCCCATTACTTAGCCTACCAGGAAAGGGAGTCTTCCTTTCCCTGGGGCAGTTAGAGAAGGCTCTGCTCCACCACCTCTTGTGGAAGGCCTGACATCATTCAGGCCCTCTTGCAGCCGTCTGGAGGCCTAAACGTCCTCCTGTGATGCTGTGCTTCAGCGGTCACACTCCTGTTTAACTTTCATGTTCCTCTCTGCACAGCTGGCTCCGCCTTCCAGAAAGCAGTAGCAAAATAAGTGAAAGTATTAAAGTCTTTGATCTTTATGAAAAGAGGGTAGAAGAAATAATGACGTAAGCTGACCTCTCTTTCTCTGCCACCTAAAAGGGAAAGACCCCCGTCCAGTGGACACGCGACTCAGGTGACCTTATCAATCATTGGCGATGACTCACACTCCTTACCCTGCCCTTTTTGTCTTGTATCCAATAAATAACAGCGCAGCCTGGCATTCAGGGCCACTACCGGTCTCAGCGTCTTGGTGGTAGTGGTCCCCCGGGCCCAGCTGTCTTTTCTTCTATCTCTGTCTTGTGTCTTTATTTCTACGATCTCTCATTCTCCACACACGAAGAGAAAACCCACAGGCCCCGTAGGGCTGGACCCTACATCTGGCACCCAACGAGGATTTCTCTCTCGCTGTGTGAAGTTGCGCTTCCAGCGCAGAAGGCAGTGGAGGATTTCCACGACAGATTCCTAAGGATTGCGGTCAATAAGTTTGGTGGTAAGCTTGAGGGCTCAGAGTGCCCCGGGGACACCATGTTACAAGCCAATACTAAGTACTCAGCTTATTTTAACTTTATAAAAACCCTCCTGTGTTATCTCAACCCTGTCCCTGTTCAGCCCTGCTGTACGGCTCTCAACCTTCTGCCTGTTTGGCCTGGTAATGAGGCCCTCAACCCTAACACTCTGAAGCCTAGTTTTTCATTTCTCACGCCTGTTTCTCTTTCGACAAAACAGACCCCCTTGAAGCCTGGGTCTGTCTCCGTAAATCAGGCTCCCTTGAAGCCTGGGTCTCTCTCGGAAAATCAGGCTCCCTTGAAGCCTGGGTCCCTCTCAGTAAATCAGGCTCCCTTGAAGCCTGGGTCCCTCTCAGTAAATCAGGCTCCCTTGAAGCCTGGGTCTCTCTCGGAAAATCAGGCTCCCTTGAAGCCTGACTCTCTCTCCGTAAATCAGGCTCCCTTGAAGCCTGGGTCTCTCTCTGTAAATCAGGCTCCCTTGAAGCCTGGGCCCCTCTCGGTAAATCAGGCTCCCTTGAAGCCTGGGTCTCTCTTGGAAAATCAGCCTCCCTTGAAGCCTGGGTCTCTCTTGGAAAATCAGCCTCCCTTGAAGCCTGGGTCTCTCTCCGTAAATCAGGCTCCCTTGAAGCCTGGGTCTCTCTTGGAAAATCAGGCTCCCCTGAAGCCTGGGTCTCTCTTGGAAAATCAGGCTCCCTTGAAGGCTGGATCTCTCTCCGTAAATCAGGCTCCCTTGAAGCCTGAGTCTCTCTGGGAAAATCAGGTTCTCTTGAAGCCTAGGTCTCTCTCCATACATCAGGCTCTCTTTTTTGTAGGGGCCAGCCCTACAGGGTCTGTGGGTTTTTCTCCCCGTGTGTGGAGACGAGAGATCGTAGAAATAAGGAGACAAGACAAAGAGATGACAGCTGGGCCCGGAGGACCACTACCACCAAAACGTCAAGACCGGTAGTGGCCCCAAATGCCTGCCTGCGCTGTTATTTATTGGATACAAAACAAAAGGGGCAGGGTAAAGAGTGTGTGTCATCTCCAATAATTGATAAGGTCACGTGAGTCATATGTCCACAGGACAGGGGGTCCTTCCCTGTTAGGTAGCTGAGGTGGAGAGAGAGAGGTCAGCTTACATCATTATTTCTTCTACGCTGTTTTCAGAAAGATCAAAGACTTTAATACTTTCACTAATTTTGCTACTGCTGTCTAGAGGATGGAGCCAGGTACACAGAGTGGAACATGAACATGAAACAGGAGCATGACCACTGAAGCACAGCATCACAGGGAGATGCTTAGGCCTCTGGATAACTGTGGGTGGGCCTGACTGATGTTAGGCCCTCCACAAGAGGTGGTGGAGCAGAGTCTTCTCTAAATTCCCCTGGGGAAAGGGAGACTCCCTTTCCCCATCTGCTAAGTAGTGGGTGCTTTTCCTTGGCACTGACGCTACCGCTAGACCACGGTCCGCTTGGTAACTGTGTCTTCCCAGATGCTGGTGTTACCGCTAGACCAAGGAGCCCTCTAGTGGCCATGTACGGGCGTGGCAGAGGGCTCACACTTGTCTTCTGGTCAATTCTCACCGTGCCCCTTCAGCTCCTATCTCTGTACGGCCTGTTTTTTCCTAGATTATAATTGTAGAACAAGGATTATTATAATGTTGGAATAAAGAGTAATTGTTACAAACTAATGATTAATGATATTGATGTCAGATCTCTGAGCCCAAGCTAAGCCATCATATCCCTGTGACCTGCACGTGTACATCCAGATGGCCTGAAGCAACTGAAGATCCACAGAAGTGAAAATAGCCGGCCGGGCGCGGTGGCTCAAGCCTGTAATCCCAGCACTTTGGGAGGCCGAGACAGGCGGATCACGAGGTCAGGAGATCGAGACCATCCTGGCTAACACGGTGAAACCCCGTCTCTACTAAAAAATACAAAAAAAAAAAAAAAGAAAGAAAATAGCCTCAACTGATGACATTCCACCATTGTGATTTGTTTCTGCCCCGCTCTAATTGATCAATGTACTTTGTAATCTCCCCCACCCTTAAGAAGATTCTTTGTAATTCTCCCCACCCTTGAGAATGTACTTTGTGAGATCCACCCCCTGCCTGCAAAACATTGCTCCTAACTCCACCGCCTATCCCCAAACCTCTAAGAACTAATGATAATCCCCCACCCTTTGCTGACTCTGTTTTTGGACTCGGCCTGCCTGCACCGAGGTGAAATAAACAGCCATGTTGCTCGCACAAAGCCTCTTTGGTGGTCTCTTCACACGGACACGTGAAACATTTGGTGCGGAAGACCCGGGTCAGTGGGACTCCTTCGGGAGACCAATCCCCTGTCCTCACCCTCACCCCGTGAAGAGATCCACCTGCGACCTCGGGTCCTCAGACCAACCAGCCCAAGGAACATCTCACCGATTTTAAATTGCATAAGCGGCCTCTTTTTACTCTCTTCTTCTCCAACCTCTCTCACTATCCCTCAACCTCTTTCTCCTTTCAGTCTTGGTGCCACCCTTCAATCTCTCCCTTCTCTTAATTCCAATTCCTTTCATTTTCCGGTAGAGACAAAGGAGACACATTTTATCTGTGGACCCAAAACTCTGGCGCCGGTCACGGACTCGGGAAGGCAGCCTTCCCTTGGTGTTTAATCATTGCGGGGACGCCTCTCTGATTATTTACCCACGTTCCATTGGTGTCTGATCTCCGCGGGGACGCCTGCCTTGGTCATTCACCCACATTCCCTTGGTGGTAAGTCAATTGCGGGGATGCTGCTTTGGCTGCTCCCCACCCCCTTCTCCATGTCTCTACCCTTCTCTTTAAACTTGCCTCCTTCACTATGGGCAAACTTCCACCCTCCATTCTTCTCCTTCTCCCTTAGCCTGTGTTCTCAAGAACTGAAAACCTCTTCAACTCTCGCCTGACCTAAAATCTAAGTGCCTTGTTTTCTTTTGCAATACCGCTTGACCCCAGTACAAACTCGACAGTAGTTCCAAGTGGCCAGAGAATGGCACTTTCGATTTGTCTGTCCTACAAGATCTAGATAATTTTCATCGAAAAATGGGCAAATGATCTGAAGTGCCTGACGTACAGGCATTCTCTTACACATTGGTTCCTCCATAGTCTCTGCTCCCAATGAGACTCCTCCCAAATCTTTCTTCTTTCTCTCCTATCTGTTCCTTCAGTCTCCACCCCAAGCTGAGTTCTTTCAATCTTTTTCTATGGACTCATCTGACCTCTCCCCTTCTCCCCAGGCTGCTCCTCGCCAGGCCAAGCCAGGTCCCAATTCTTCCTCAGCCTCTGCTCCCCCACCCTATAATCTTTCTATCACCTCCCCTCCTCCCACCCGGTCTGGCTTACAGTTTTGTTCCATGACTAGCCCTCCCTGACATGTCCAACAATTTCCTCTTAGAGAGGTGGCTGGAGCTAAAGGGATAGTCAAGGTTAATGCTCCTTTTTCTTTATCCAACCTCTCCCAAATCAGTTAACGTTTAAGTTCTTTTTTTTTTTTTTTTTTTTTGAGACGGAGTCTTGCTCTGTCACCCAGGCTGGAGTGCATTGGCCCTCCTGGCTTTATGCCATTCTCCTGCCTCAGCCTCCCAAGTAGCTGGGACTACAGGTGCCCGCCACCTCGCCCGGCTAGTTTTTTTGTATTTTTTTTAGTAGAGACGGGGTTTCACCGGGTTAGACAGGGTTTCACTGGGTTGGCCAGTATGGTCTCGATCTCCTGACCTCATGATCCGCCCAATTTGGCCTTTTTTTTTTTTTAAATCAAATATAAGAACCCAGCCCAGTTCATGGCCCATTAGCAGCAACCCTTAGACGCTTTAATGCCGTAGACCCAGAGGGGCCAGAAGACCCAGAGAGGCCAGAAGGCCGCCTTACTCTTAATATGCATTTTATTACAAAATCCCCTCCCGGCATTAGCAAAAGCTCCAAAAATTAGATTCCAGCCCTCAAACCCCACAACAGGACTTAATTAACCTCGCCTTCAAGGTGTACAATAACAGAGTAGAGGCAACGTATTTCTGAGTTGCAATTACTTGCCTCCACCATGAGAGAAACCCCAGCCATATCTCCAGCACACAAAAACTTCAAAACTCCTGAACCGCAGCGGCCAGGTGTTCCTCCAGGACCACCTCCCCTAGGATCTTGCTTCAAGTGCTAGAAATCTGGCCACTGGGTCCAGGAATGCCCGCAGCCCGGGATTCCTCCTAAGCTGTGTCCCATCTGTGTGGGACCCCACTGGAAATGGGACTGTCCAAGTCGCCCAGCAGCCACTCCCAGAGCCCCTGGAACTCTGGCCCAAGGCTCTGTGACTCCTTCCCAGATCTTCTTGGCTTAGCAGCTGAAGACCGACGCCGCCGGATTGCCTCGGAAGCCCCCTAGACCATCACAGATGCCGAGTTTCGGGTAACTCACAGTGGAGGGTAAGTCCATCCCCTTCCGTGCCAAACCCATATCCTCTCCTATCCTCAATACCTCCCTCCACAACCCATTATTCTGTTCTGGATCTCACACATACTTTCTTTACTATTCCTTTGCACCCTTCATCCCAGCCTCTCTTTGCTTTCACTTAGACTGACCCTGGCACCCATTAGGCTCAGCGAATTACCTGGGCTGTACTGCCTCAAGGCTTCACGGACAGCCCCCATTACTTCAGTCAAGCCCAAATTTCTTCCTCACCTGTTACCTATCTCAGCATAATTCTTCATGAAAACACATGTGCTCTCCCTGCTGATCGTGTCCGGCTAATCTCCCAAACCCCTTTTACAAAACAACAGCTCCTTTGCTTCCTAGGCATGGTTAGGTACTTCCGCCTTTGGATACCTAGTTTTACCATCCTGACTAAACCATTATGTAAACTCACAAAAGGAAACCTAGCTGACCCCATAGATCCTAAATCCTTTCGCCCCCCCCCTTTCCGTTCCTTAAAAACAGCCCTAGAAGCTGCCCCCATGCTGGCTCTCCCTAACTTGTCCAAACCCTTTGCATTACACACAGCCAAAGTACAGGGCTGTGCAGTCAAAATTCTTACACAAGAGCTGGGACCGCGTGCTGTAGCATTTTCGTCCAAACAACTTGACCTTACTGTTTTAGGCTGGCCATCATGTCTCCGTGCAGCGGCTGCCGCCTCCCTAATAGTTGTCGAGGCCCCTCAAAATCACAAACTCTGCTCAACTCACTCTCTACAGCGCTCATAACTTCCAAAATCTATTTTCTTCCTCACGCCTGACACATACACTTTCTGCTCCCCGGCTCCTTCAGTTGTAGTCTCTTTGTTGAGTCTCCCAGTTACCACTGTTCCTGGCCCAGACTTCAGCCCAACCTCCCACATCACTCCTGATACCACACCTGACCCCCATGACTGTATCTCTCTGATCCACCTGACATTCACTCCATTTCCCCATATTTCCTTCTTTCCTGTTCCTCACCCTGATCACACTTGGTTTATTGATGGCCACCAGGCCTAATCGCCACACACCAGCAAAGGCAGGCTATGCTGTAGTATCTTCCACATCTATCACTGAGGCTACTGCTCTGCCCCCTCCACTACCTCTCAGCAAGCTGAATTCATTGCCTTAATTTGGGCCCTACGTGTCAATATTTATACTGACCCCATATCCTGCACCACCATGCTGTTTTATGAGCTGAAAGGTTTCCTCACTACACAGGGGTCGTCCATCATTAATGCCTCTTTAACAAAACTCTTCTCAAGGCCGCTTTACTTCCAAAGGAAGCTGGAGTCATTTACTGCAAGGGCCATCGAAAGGCATCAGATCCCATCGCTCAGGACAACACTTATGCTGATAAGGTAGCTAAAAAAGCAGCTAGCGTTCCAACTTCTATCACTCACGGCCAGTTTTTCTCCTTCTCATCTGGTAACTCCCACCTACTCCCCCACTGAAACTTCCACCTGTCAATCTCTTCCCACACAAGGCAAATGGTTCTTGTACCAAGGAAAATATCTCCTTCCAGCCTCACAGGCCCATTCTATTATGTCATCATTTCATAACCTCTTCCATGTAGGTTACAAGCCGCTAGCCTGCCTCTTAGAACCTCTCATTTCCTTTCCATGGTGGAAATCTACCCTCAAGGAAATAACTTCTCAGTGTTCCATCTGCTATTCTATCTACTACTCCTCAGGGAGTGTTCAGGCCCCCTCCTTTCCCTACACACCAAGCTCGGGGATTTGCCCCCGCCCAGGACTGGCAAATTGACTTTACTCACATGCCCCGAGTCAGAAAACTAAAATACCCCTTGGTGTAGGTAGACACTTTCACTGGATGGGTAGAGGCCTTTCCCACAGGGTCTGAGAAGCCCATCGTGGTCATTTATTCCCTTCTGTCAGACATAATTCCTCAGTTTGGCCTTCCCACCTCTATACAGTCCGATAATGGACCGGCCTTTACTAGTCAAATCACCCAAGCAGTTTCTCAGGCTCTTGGTATTCAGTGGTGCCTGGTTTTACCTCAAACTGCCACCGTTAAGTCTCTCTTTAAGTGGATGGAAGATCTTCAGTGACAAAGTACCCTCCAATACTTTTACCCTGAAGTCCTATTCCTTACTTTTATACTCACTCTTATTCTTATTCCCATTCTTACGCCACCCTCTACCTCTCCCCAGCAATCTCCACCACACTGTCAATCTCACTCTCTCCTAGCCATTTCTAATCCTTCTTTAACAAACAATTGCTGGCTTTGCATTTTTCTTTCCTCCAAATTCGACCAGGCCCTGACTTACTCACTGCTTAAAAAAAAAAAAAAAAAAAAAAAAAAAAGGTGGGGGGGATTCTGTATATTTTTAAATGAAGAGTGTCGTTTTTACCTTAATCAATCTGGTCTGGTATATGACAACATAAAAAAACTCAAGAATAGAGCCCAAAAACTCCCCAACCAAACAAATAATTACGCTGAACCCCCTTTGACACTCTGTAATTGGATGTCCTGGGTACTCCCAATTCTTAGTCTTTTAATACCTATTTTTCTCCTCCTTTTATTCGGCCCTTGTGTCTTGCTTTTAGTTTCTCAGTTGATACAAAACTGCATCCAGACCATCACCAATCATTCTATACAACAAATGCTCCTTCTAACAACCCCCAATATCATCCCTTACCCCAAAATCTTCCTTCAACTTAATCTCTCCCATTCTAGGTTCCCATGCCACCCCTAAACCCGCTCGAAGCAGCCCTGAGAAACATCGCCCATTATCTCTCCATACCACCCCCAAAATTTTTCCCCGCTCCAGCACTTCACTATTTTGCTTTGCTTTTCTTATTAATATAAGAAGACAGGAATGTCAGACCTCTGAGCCCAAGCTAAGCCATCGTATCCCTTGTGACCTGCACGTGTACATCCAGATGGCCTGAAGCCACTGAAGATCCACAAAAGAAGTGAAAATAGCCTTAACTGATGACATTCCACCATTGTGATTTGTTTCTGCTCCACCCTAACTGATCAATGTACTTTGTAGTCTCCCCTACCCTTAAGAAGGTTCTTTGTAATTTTCCCAACCCTTGAGAATGAACTTTGTGAGATCCACCCCCGCCCGCAAAACATTGCTCCTAACTCCACCGCCTATCCCCAAACCTGTAAGAACTAATGATAATCCCGCACCCTTTGCTGACTCTTCAGACTCAGCCCGCCTGCACCCAGTGAAATAAACAGCCATGTTGCTCACATAAAGCCTCTTTGGCGGTCTCTTCACACGGACGCGTGAGACAATATATCATCATATCTATGATCTATATCTAATGTAACTATTCTTATTTAATATATTTTCTTTATTATACTGAAACAGCTCGTGCCCTCGGTCTCCTGCCTCGGCACCTGGGTGACTTACCGCCCACAACACAAAGCCAGTTTGGTGGTCTCTTCACATGGACGCAAGTGAAAGAAAACAGGACGCTAAAGCGAAGAGGGAGCCTCCTACCCCTCACGCTCAGTTGAATCTGGCTCTTTTTACACTAAATTTCTTTCTTTTTTTTTTTTCTGAGACGGAGTCTCGCTCTGTCACCCAGGCTGGGGAGCAGTGGCACCATCTCGGCTCACTGCAACCCCCGCCTCCCGGGTTCAAGAAATTGTCTGCCTCAGCCTTCTGAGTAGCTGGGATTATAAGCACCCGCCACCATGCCCGGCTAATGTTTTTGTATTTTTAGTAGAGACAGGGTTTCACCATCTTGGCCAGGTTGGTCTTGAACTCCTGACCTCGTGATCCGCCCACCTTGGCCTCCCAAAGTGCTGGGATTACAGGTGTGAGCCACCGCGCTCGGCCTTTTTACACTAAATTTCTTAAGCCTGGCAAGAAATCAACCTTTTACAGCAGCAGAACAACAGTTCCCTGGAAATAAATTTGATCCACAAAAAGGAAAGTGGGTATGGTGGAAGGATGCAGAAACTGACAAATGGGAATTAGGCACTGTGGTAACATGGGGTAGGGGTTTTGCTTGCATTTTCCCGGGAGAAAGACAACAACTCATGTGGGTTCCCTCCCGGCAACTGAAATTACATTATAACTCCAAGGACGAAGTGAAGGGGGCCGGCCCCTCCACACCTGCGGGTATCTCTCCACGGACGAAGTGAAGGCGGCCGGCCCCTCCACACCTGTGGGTATTTCTCCAAGGACGAAGTGAAGGCGGCCGGCC
>NW_012120265.1:1394996-1396111 GCF_000951035.1 Colobus angolensis palliatus | reverse complement strand
CTCCACACCTGTGGGTATTTCTCCAAGGATGAAGTGAAGGCGGCCGGCCCCTCCACACCTGTGGGTATTTCTCATCAGGTGGAACAAAAGACTCAGAAAAGAAATAAGACACAAAGTATAGAGAAAGAACAGTGGGCCCAGGGGACCAGCACACTGAGCATACGGAGGACCCACACTGGCGCTGGCCTCTGAGTTCCCTCATTATTTATTGATCATTATTTTTATCTTAGTGAGGGGAGTGTAGCAGGACAACAGGTGGGGAGAAGGTCAGCAGGGAAACGTGAGCAAAGGAATCTGTATCATGAATAAGTTCAAGGAAAGGTACTGTGCCCGGATGTGCACATAGGCTAGATTTATGTTTCTCTTTACCCAAACATCTCCGTGTAGCAAACAGTAACAGAGCAGTATTGCTGCCAGCATATCTCGCCTCTAGCCACAGGGTGGTTTTCTCCTACGTCAGCATAGAACGAATGGGAATGGTGGGCTTTACACCAAGACATTCCATTCCCAGGGACAAGCAGGAGACAGAAGCCTTCCTCTTCTCTCAACTGCAAAGAGGCCTCCCTCTTTCACTACTCCTCCTCAGCACAGACCCTTTACGGGTGTCAGGCTGGGGGAATGGTAAGCTCTGTCCTTTTCCATAAGGCCATATCTCAGGCTGTCTCAGTTGGGGGGGAAACCTTGGACAATACCCAGGCTCTCTTGGGCAGAGGTCCCTGCGACCTTCCGCAGTGCATTGTGTCCCTGGATACTCGAGACTGGAGAATGGCGATGACTTTTACCAAGCATACTGCCTGCAAGCATGTTGTCAACAAGGCACATCCTCCACAGCCCTAAATTCATTAAACTAGGATTTAATACAGTACACGTTTCTGTGAGCACAGGGTTGGGGCTAAAGTTACAAGTTAAGAGCATCTCAAAGCAGAAACAATTGTTCTTAGTACAGATCAAAAGGGAGTTTCTTATGTCTTCCTTTTCTACATAGACACAGTAACAATCTGATAATCTCTTTTCCCCATAATGAAGAGCTCTCAGAAACAAAAGGCAAAGAGCCGTCAGAAATCGAAGGGTAAGGTTTGCCGCCTGACACATCAATTCCATGACCTCGACATTAC
>NW_012120265.1:1393928-1394946 GCF_000951035.1 Colobus angolensis palliatus | reverse complement strand
ATGAAGAGCTCTCAGAAACAAAAGGCAAAGAGCCGTCAGAAATCGAAGGGTAAGGTTTGCCGCCTGACACATCAATTCCATGACCTCGACATTACGACAAAATCTTGCCGTGTGGCCTACAATAAGGAATTCTGAAAACGACAGGTAATATAATTCTGGCTGCCTTTGGGGTGGTCAGTGCAGTGGTGAGTATACCAGTGGTGGGGGCAATTGAAAATTATACCTACTGGGCATATATTCCTTTTCCCCCTTTAATTCGGTCCGCCTCCTGGATGGACTGCTCAGTGGAAGTTTACACTGATAATAGTGCATTCATGCCAGTCCCTAATGATGACAGGTTTCCAGCTCACCCAGAAGAAGGTATGCACTTTGTCAGCTGGCTACAAATATCCACCACTGTGCATTGGAATGTCACCTGGCTGCTTAGTTTATTCTTATGAGAATTGGATGTGGACCGTACCATCCTCTAGTAATGATTCTTATCAAGTACATAATGTGTTCAGTAGCAATTCTTTTCAACTTATGACTGTTAAACTTAATCCACATGAGGAATGGAGGGTTCCTGTCACTACTAAAAGCACTAAAACAAAAGGACTGCCAGACTGCTCAAAGGAACCTACAAAGGGATCTTTTCTAGTGAATTCAATTGTACGGAATGCTTATAATGCTCTCAAGGCCATAGTGTTCCAAAGTCTAGCTATGCCTTGCTTCCCAAAATGCTGAGATTATAGGCATGCACCACCACGCCGGCCCCTCTCTTCTTATAACAACATCAGTCATTGGATTTAGGGCCCACTCAGATCATCCAGGATGATGTCATCTCAAGATCCTTAACTAAGTAACACCTGCAAAGACTCCTTCTTCCAAACAAGGTCCCATTAACAGATTCCGTGGGTGAGGGCATGGATTTATCTTTCTGGGGAGAGCCTGCTGTAGTTCAACCCACTACAGCACGAGGAAAGATGAGAGCTATGGTTCTCAACAGAAGCCACATGGACTGCAAAGATGAAAGTGTTTA
>NW_012120265.1:1391522-1392638 GCF_000951035.1 Colobus angolensis palliatus | reverse complement strand
TGCCCAGATAATTTTTGTATTTTTTTTTTTTAGAGACAGGGTTTTGCTATGTTGCCCAGGCTACTCTCGAACTCCTGAGCTCAAGAGATCCATCCGCCTCAGCTTTCCAAAGTGCTGGGATTACAGGCGTGAGCAAAGTTACCCCACCTAGATTGGCTTTCTTACATGGGGTCCCAACACAGAGTTTCAAGAGTAAAATGAGAGGCAGAAGGAAACTAAAGATACTCTCCAGGCCAGGCACATTGCACCTGTAATCCCAGCGCTTTGGGAGGCTAAGGTGGGAGGATCGCTGAAGACCAGGAATTCCAGACCAGCATGGGCAAAAGAGTGAGACCCGACCTCTGCAAAACATTTTTAAACTAGATGGGCATGCTGGCATGCACCTGTAGTCCCATCTACTCAGGAGGCTGAGGTGGGAGGATCCCATGAGTCCAGGAGGTCAAGACTATAGTGAGCTATAATTGCACCACTGCACTTCAGCCTGAGTGATAGAGCGAGACCCTGTCTCTGTAAAATAGAATAAAATGAAGATATCTTTGGAACTCATACATTCCACCACATTCTATTTTATTTATTTATTTTTGAGACAGAGTCATGCTCTGTCTCCCAGGCTGGAGTGCAATGGCCGATCACAGCTCACTGCAGTCTCTGCCTCCCATGTTCAAGCGATTCTCCCACTTCAGCCTCCTGAGTAGCTGGGATTGCAGGCGTGCACCACCATGCCCAGCTAATTTTTGTATTTTTAGTAGAGACAGGGTTTCACCATTGTTGTCTAGGTTGGTCTCGAACTCCTGACCTCAAGTGATGCATCCGCCTCGGCCTCCAAAAGTGCTGGGATTACAGGCTGAGCCACCACACCCAGCCCATTCCACCACATTTGATATGTCACAGCAAGTCATGAAACCTACCTGGATTCAAGGGGAACAGAACCAATCTCTACCCTTTGACAGGGTTGGAGTTGGAGATGCAAAATATAATGGCCATGACTTTCAACCTTCTACACCTACACATCTACAAGCTTAAGGTGGGGTGATCCAGACAGAATTCAGGGGGATGGAGAAAAAAAAAAATACAAGGTCATTTTCAGTAGCTCCTTCTCCTTCTCCTTCTTCTTCT
>NW_012120265.1:1390927-1391472 GCF_000951035.1 Colobus angolensis palliatus | reverse complement strand
GCCTCCCAAAGTGCTGGGATTACAGGCATGAGCTACTGTGCCCGGCCCATTTCATTAGCCTCTAACTGGAATGCATCAGGTCCTCTCACTGTGAATGCAGACGTTGGCTAGCCCCGGAACTTTGTCACCTGTAGAAATCAAAGATAACTTCATATCACATCCTGATCATAGGGGACACCCTAAAATATCACAGATGCTCACCCTGACTTAGACTTTGAAGTAATTAGTAGAGTCCATGTGAATCAATGTGACTTAATATATTTATGAAAAGGTGTGGCCAGTCACATGCTCATGCCTGTAATCCCAGCACTTTGGGAGGCCGAGGCTGGAGGATTGCTTGAGCCCAGGATGTGGAGGCCAGCCTGGGCAATATGGCAAAACCCCATCTCTACTAAAAATACAAAAAATTAGACGTGGTGGCACGCAACTCTAGTGCCAGCTAACAGGAACGCTGAAATAGAAGGATCACCCAAGCCTTGGAGATCAAGGCTGCAGTGAGCCATGACCACACCACTGCACTCCAGCCTGGGTGCCTTGACAGAGTG
>NW_012120265.1:1387003-1389302 GCF_000951035.1 Colobus angolensis palliatus | reverse complement strand
AGACAGGGTTTCACCATGTTGGCCAGGCTGGTCTCGAACTCCTGACTTCAGATGATCCTCCCACCTCTGCCTCTCAAAGTGCTGGGATCACAGGCATGAGCCACCACGCCCGTCTGTTAACGTGTTTTCTTCACGCGTTTGCAGCTCTCTCCTGAGAAGGGCCACGCAGACAGCCCCGCCCTCCACCCTTAGAGGCCCCTCAGGTCAAGGCTTAGGCAGATTAGTGAAGTCCTAAGCTGGCTTCCTAAAGATTTCTATTTCTGGGAGAGGAGCCAGTCAGCAGACCGGGGACCACACGCCGCGCTGTTCCTAGCACCCAGCCCAGGTTACCATGGCCTCCCTGTTTTCTGGCCGCATACTGATCTGCAACAACAATGACCAGGATGAGCTGGACACAGAGGCCGAGGTCAGCCGTAGGTTGGAGAACCGGCTGGTGCTGCTGTTCTTTGGCGCCGGGGCTTGTCCGCAGTGCCAGGCCTTCGTGCCCATCCTCAAGGACTTCTTCGTGCGACTTACAGATGAGTTCTATGTGCTGCGGGCAGCGCAGCTGGCCCTGGTGTACGTGTCCCAGGACTCCACGGAGGAGCAGCAAGACCTGTTCCTCAAGGACATGCCAACGAAGTGGCTTTTCCTGCCCTTTGAGGATGAACTGAGGAGGTGAGGAGGGGCAGGGAGGGCTTCCTGGAGGAGGGGGCATGTTCGCTGAAAGGGAAGCATCCATTCTAACTAGAGTGAATGAGCAGCCCCTGTGTGCCAGTCCATATACTGGGAACTAGGGGGTACAGAGAGGGGTGCCCACTTCCACATGCCAGCTTCCATGCCACCCCAGGGAGCTTAGAGCCGAGTGAGAGGAACAGGTGCAAAAGAGAGACTCAACTACGTAATAGTAAGGCCAAGCGTGGTGGCTTACCCCTGTAATCCCAGGACTTTGGCAGGCCAAGGCGGGCAGATCACCTGAGATTGGGAGTTCGAGACCAGCCTGGTCAACATGGTGAAACCCTGTCTCTACTAAAAATACAAAAATTAGCCGGGCATGGTGGTGGGCACCTGTAATCCCAGCTGCTTGAGAGGCTGAGGCACGAGAATCGTTTGAACCTGGGAAGCAGATGCTGCAGGGAGGCGAGATCACACCACTGTCCTCCAGCCTGGGCGACAGAAGGAGACTCTGTCTAAAAAAACAAAAAACAAATATATAATAGCGAACTGCAGTAGTGTTCAGAGTACAAAGCTAGGCCACAAAGTGGAAATACAATGAGGGAAACCTTGGTGAGGTTCCGGGGTCAGAGGATGCTTCCCCAAGGAGGTGGCTTTAAAGAGAGACCCCTAGCTGGGGGTGGTGGCTCATGCCTGTAGTCCCAGCCACTTGGGAGGCTACGGTAAGAAGATAACTGGAGCCTGGAGTTTGAGGCTGCAGTGAGCTATGATTGCATCACTGCACTCCAGCCAGGGAAATACAGCTAGACCCTGTCTCTTAAAAAAGTAAGGCCAGGCACGGTGGCTCACACCTATAAACCTAGCACTTTGGGAGGCCAAGGTGAGCAGAACACCTGAGGTTCAGGAGTTCAAGACCAGCCTGACCAATATGGCAAAACCCCGTCTCTACTAAAAATACAAAAATTAGCCAGGCCTGGTGGTGCACACCTGTGGTCCCAGCTACTCGGGAGGCTGAGGCAGGAGAATCGCTTGAATCCAGGAGGCGGAAGTTGCAGTGATCTGAGATGGTGCCACTGCACTCCGGCCTGGGCAACAGAGTGAGACCGTATCTCAAAAATAAAAATAAAAAATGAAAAATGTAATAAATAAAATACAGGGAGACTCCAAGGAGAAGAAAGATAGGAGGATGGAGAGTGAGGAAAGGGAGGGGTTCCAGGCAGAGGGCACAGCAGAAAGGCTTGGAGGCTGTCAGAGAAAGAATGACCCGTTCAGGGAGACTGTAAGTAATTCTGGAGAGGATTGAATTTACAATGTTCTTGTTACCGCCCACGCATTTGTCATAATCTTCTTAGGGTGTGACAGGTCTGTGGTGCAGAGCCACCTTAACGAGTATAGACATGATCCTCAGGGTAGCAGGGAGCCATGGTGGACATTAGAACTGAGAGAGAGGTAGTTGGATTCAAGCTTTATAAGGAGATGTCCAGCCAGGCATGGTGGCTGACACCTGCAATCCCAGCACTTTTGGAGGCTGAGGCAGGAGGATTCCTCGAGGCTAGGAGTTGAAGACCAGCCTGGGCAACACAGCAAGACACCACCACCCCCATCTCTAAAATTATAAAAAGAAAAATTATGAAAGGTGGCCTGG
>NW_012120265.1:1378928-1384348 GCF_000951035.1 Colobus angolensis palliatus | reverse complement strand
AGGACGAGCCGCAGACAAAACTCCTCAGACACTGGATTAAAGAAGGAAGAGGTTTTTCATTCTGCCGGGAGCCTCCGCAGACTCGCGTCTTAAGAGCCGAGCTCCCTGAAGAGGAAATACGTGGCCTTTTTAAAGGCTTACAACTTTAAGGGATCCATGTAAAAGGGTCATGATAAATCAAGCAAGCGTGGAAAATGTGATGAGGGGCTACATGCATCAGCTAACAAAAAGTTTTACAGTGCTTTCTCATACAATGTCTGGAATTTACAGATAACACTAGTAGTTTTGGTCAGGGGTTAATATTATTATTATTATTATTATTTTAACCACCAGTGCCAGGTGGTGGTGCCAAGGTCGTCTAGCTGTTTATCTTACTTTTGTTTCTTTCCAACTTTTTGCTTTCTCCCCCTTCTCCTGTCTTATAAACTAGGGAACAGGGGAGACGGGGGAAAAGCCGGGAAGGACAACAGGAGAAGTGGTGGTCCCATTCTATACTTCTACCTCGGCCTCCTGAGTACCTGGGACTACAGGAGCGCACCACCAGGCCCTGCTTTGTTTATTTATTTATTTACTTACTTACTTACTTACTTACTTACTTACTTATTTATTGGTAGAGACAGGGTCTTACTATGTTGTCCTTGTGTCTTGCGATGTGAGGTCTCCATACTACAGGGTCTTAGCCTGCAAATGTCTGAGGAGAGCGCTCCAAGCGCATGGCACAGCCAGCGCAAATGCCCCGAGGCTGGAGCATGCCTGGGGTGCTGGAGACGTAGCAGGGGGACCAAAGTGTCTGGCCCTGTTCCGGTCCTGGTGTGCACCTACCCAGTGCCCGGCAAGAGATAGTGCACACAGAGGGCGCTGCCTAAGTACTGGGAGGAGGGATGTGAGGCTCTCTGGGTCAGCATCAGGGATGTGGATCCGTCCAGACTGACCTGCCCGCTCCGCAGGGACCTCGGGCGCCAGTTCTCCGTGGAGCGCCTGCCGGCGGTTGTGGTGCTCAAGCCGGACGGGGACGTGCTCACTCGCGACGGCGCCGACGAGATCCAGCGCCTGGGCACCGCCTGCTTCGCCAACTGGCAGGAGGCAGCCGAGGTGCTGGACCGCAACTTCCAGCTGCCAGAGGACCTGGAGGACCAGGAGCCACGGAGCCTTACCGAGTGCCTGCGCCGCCGCAAGTACCGCGTGGAAAAGGCGGCGCGAGGCGGTCGCGACCCCGGGGGAGGGGGTGGGGAGGAGGGCGGGGCCAGGGGGCTGTTCTGACCCCCTAGGGTGGAGGAGAGGCGTGGGGTTTGGTGATGAACCTCTACCCTCACCCCACCCCCGCACGCCTGTAATCCCAGCACTTGGGGAGGCCGAGGCGGGAGGATCGCTTGAGCCCAGGAGTTCGAGATCAGCCTGGGCAAATGAGTGAGACCCTGACTTTACGAAAATTAAAAATTAACCCGGCGTGGTGGCGCGCACCTGTGGCTTAGCTACCCCGGAGGCTGAGGTGGGAGGATGGATTGAGTCCGGGAAGTCAAGGCTGCAGTGAACGGTGATCGCTCTGCTTGCACACCGCACTCCAACCTGAGCGACAAAGGGAGACCCTGTCCCCAAAGAAACAAAAGGAAACCCTCCTTCCCCGCCCCCGCCCCCGTAAGAGAGCGGGATGGGGGTGAGGGTGGGAGTAGGGGTGGGTGGGGCCAGGGCGGAGAGCAGGGCCAAGGGCGGCTGTTATGACCCCCCTAGGGTGGAGGAGTTGGGGTTTGGTGATGAACCCCTCCACTCCGGAGGTGGAGAGCTGGGAGGGAGTCGGGGTGCAGATGTGCGGTGGGGGTGGGGCAGGGCGGAGGGCGGGACCGAGCAGGGCTCTTCTGACCCCATAGTTGGGGAGGACTGGTGGAGGAGGGGCCGGTCTATGAAAAGCCTACCCCCCCCCCCCCCCCCACTGCGGGGAGAGAGGACTGGATGGAAGTCGGGAGGCTGTTCTGAGTCCTCCTCTGCCCCAGGTGGGCAGGCTGCGGGAGGAGAATCTGTAATGAGCCTCTTGGGAGCAGAGGAGAGGGGAGGGGGAGGGGATTGTCCGAGATCTCCGCAGGGGTAGGGCGGGACGGAGCTCAGTGTGGGAGCACGGAGTAGGGGACTGTCTGGATTCCAGGCACTCCTCCGGCGGCAGGCGGGCCTGGGGGGCTGTTCTGAGCTCCCTGATGAAGTGGGATGGAGGCGAAGTGGGAAAGGGGAGGGGTGATGTCTGTCTGGGCCCATCCCCAGGAGGAGTCAGAGCAGAGGGACTGTGATAAGATCCACAGGGAGAAGCAGGACAGGACCTGGGGAGTGTGTTCTGATCCCCACGCAGGGGAGGGTGGGAGCTAGGATGGAGCGAGTGGCAGGGGGTTCTCTGTTCTGCTCTTCCAGGTGCGCATCTGAGTCTCCCGGGTCAGGGCGATAAAGCAGGGAGAGCTTTTCAAGGATCTCTATACATATTTCTGAGACCTGGCTGAAGAGGAGTAATTAGTGGATCAAAAAATGAGAAAATCCAAACTAAAATAGAACAAACGTGCTGAAAACGCCGAGCCCATCCTACATTAAATGAGT
The DNA here is from genome assembly GCF_000951035.1 of Colobus angolensis palliatus. NCBI lineage: Eukaryota > Metazoa > Chordata > Mammalia > Primates > Cercopithecidae > Colobus > Colobus angolensis. Next base: position 1,381,774 of record NW_012120265.1, on the reverse strand, counting down.
TGCCCACTATTTTTTTTTTCCTTTGACGGAGTTTGACTCTTGTTGCCCAGGCTGGAGTGCAATGACATGGTCTTGGCTCACCGCAACCTCCGCCTCCCGGGTTGAAGCGATTCTCCTGCCTCAGCTTCCCAAGTAGCTGGCATTACAGGCACACCACCAGACTAATTTTTGTATTTTTAGTTGAGATGGGGTTTTTTCATGTTGGTCAGGCTGGTCTCGAACTCCCGAGCTCAGGTGATCCATCTGCCTCGGCCTCCCAAAGTGCTGGGATTACAGGTGTGAGCCACCGTGCCCGGCCGAGTTGCCCACATATTTCATACACAAAATCACAACAATCCTTTAACAACATATTTATATGTTACACGGGATGTATTTCAATATTTGGTACCACGTGGGCTGGGGGTTCCCGGCTGCCAGCAGGAGCCAAGAGTCTCCCAGGTTTCACTCTGTCCCTCGTGGACCGGGGCATTACCAGGGAAGACAGCAGAATATAGACATCAAAAACTCCGATCTAGAACCATCTCCTGGCTTTGAGATTGTGAGACTATCTACCTTCTCTAAACCCTAATCCCTTCCTCTGAAAAATTAGAATTAAAGCCAGATTCTCCCAGGCACGTCAGTGAAGAAGGAGGAGCAGTTGCTCGGCTCACCGTTTGGTGTGGCCTCTGGCGCCCCCTTGCGGCAGGATGAGTTGATACACCGTCGTGGCGGGGCCTAACATTCAAATGAGATGCAAACCACTCCTTTCGTGCCGCTCTCCGGAAAGAGTTTCCTGGGAAGCCACGCGTGTCCGTGGAAACTAGCAAGCGTGACTACGGTGCGCGGGAGTCTGGCTGACAGGAGGAAGGTGGTTGGGGGCCTGGGAGGCCAGAGGGTCCTGAATACTGGATGACCACCTCATTTCGTGTTCACCTCCACTTCCAACCTCCAGGTTGGAAAATTGACCTGGTGCTGCCTGATGCTTCATGTTCCAGCAGCTCTCTCTGGACCTCAGGAGGCACATCTGTGAAATAGGTGCATTGAGGCTGGGCGTGGTGGCTCAAGCCTGTAGTCTCAGCACTTTGGGAGGCCGAGACGGGCGGATCACGAGGTCAGGAGATCGAGACCATCCGGGCTAACACGGTGAAACCCCGTCTCTACTAAAAAATACAAAAAACTAGCCGGGCGAGGTGGCGGGCGCCTGTAGTCCCAGCTACTTGGGAGGCTGAGGCAGGAGAATGGCGTGAACCCGGGAGGCGGAGCTTGCAGTGAGCTGAGATCCGGCCACTGCACTCCAGCCTGGGTGACAGAGCGAGACCCCGTCTAAAAAAAAAAAAAAAAGAAGAGGAAGAATGGTTATTGGTTATGATGAGGGAGGAGGAGGCTGGGTGTGGTGGTTCACTCCTGTAATCCCAGCACTTTGGGAGGCTGAGGTGAGAGAATCACTTGGGTATAAAGAGTTTGAGACCAGACCAACATAGCAAGACCCCACATCTAAAAAAAAAAATTTTTAAATGCTTAAAAATTAGCCAGGCATGCTGTGCTTGCCTGTAGTCCCAGCTACCTGGGGAGGCTGAGGCAGGAAGATCACTTGAGCCCAGGAGGTCGAGGCTGTAATGAACTATGATCACACCACTGCAACCCAGCCTGGGTGACAGAGCAAGGCCTTGATGGAAAAAAAAAAAGTAGAAGAAGAAGGAGAAGGAGGAGGAGGAGAGAAGGAGAAGGAGGAGGAGGAGAGGAGGAGGAGGAGGAAGAGCAGGAGGGCAGAAGAAAACATGTGTTGGGGACGATGTGCAGAAAATTATTTTTAAAAACCTCAGACATTGCTGGTAGAAATGGAAAACGGTGCAGCTGCTATGGAAAAGTTTGAGGGTTCCACAAAGAGTTAAAATCAAGTAACTATGTGACTCAGCAACTCCACTCCTAGGAGTCCACACCCCACAAGAGTTGACAGCAGTGACTCAAGAAGACACCTGTGCATACATGTTTATAGCAGCATTAGTCACCTCCACCAAAAGGAAGCAACAACACAAATACCCATCAATGGATGAATGGATGAACACAATGTGTTCCAGACATGTTATGGAATATTACACAGCCATAAAAAGGAATGAGGCACTGATCCATGCTACAACCTGGATGAACCTTGAGTATATGATGCAGAGTGACAGAAGCCAGAATGCCACCTCTTGTATGACTCCATTGATATGAAATGTTCAGAATAGGCAAATCCACAGAAACAGGAAGTGGATTAACGGTTGTCAGCCGCTTGAGGAGGGGGAATGGGGAGTGACTTCTAATAGGGACGGGGTCTCCTTTACGGGGGATGAAAATCTTCTGGAGCTAGACAGAGGTGATGGTTGTACAACAGTAAATGCCACTGAATAAAATGGTTAATTTTATGTTATGTAAGTTTCATTTTGATTTTTTAAAAGTGCTGTGGGAATAACAGGGGGACTAGCTGGGGAAGGGATCCAGGATTCTCCCTAGCCTCCTGGAGGAAGCAACATTTACCCAAAGCCCTGAAGGAGGTAAGTAGAGGGGAAATCTCAGCCAATGACAGAGTTCCGGGGTTGAGATAAAATAAAAAGTGAATTTTTAAATTTTGTTATTTCTTTTTTGAGACACAGCCTCACTCTGTTGCTCAGGCTGGAGTGCAGTGACGTGATCTCAGCTCACCGCAGCCTCGACCTCCTGGGCTCAAGCGATCCTCCTGTCTCAGTCCTTAAAGTAGCTGGGTCCACAGGCCTGTGCCACCACACCAGGCTAACTTCCTTATTTTTTGTAGAGATGAGGTCTGGCTATGTTGTCCAGGCTGGTCTCAAACTCCTGGTCTCAAGCCATCCTCCTGCCTCAGCCTCCCA
>NW_012120265.1:1378434-1378878 GCF_000951035.1 Colobus angolensis palliatus | reverse complement strand
TTTATTTATTTGTTTATTTATTTATTTATGGCATGATCTCAGCTCATTGCAACCTCAGCCTCCTGGGTTCAAGCAATTCTCCTGCCTCAGCCTCCCAAGTAGCTGGGATTACAGGCTCCGGCCACCACACCCGGCTAATTTTTGTATTTTTAGTAGAGACGGGGTTTCACCATATTGGCCAGGCTGGTCTGGAACTCTTGACCTTGTGATCGGCCCGCCTTGGCCTCCCAAGGTGCTGGGATTACAGGCGAGAACGACCGCGCCAGGCCTCCTTTTTCTTGTTTTAAACAACAATAAAATCGATGCTTAGGGCGGCAGGGGGCGAGGTGGTGCCCTTTTCTGAACTTAGAGAGCTGTGGGGTTCCCACGATCCAGTCCCTCGTGGGGCCCCCCCGCCCTGTGTCCCGTGCCAGGCCCCGCCCCGCCAGGCCCAGCGGACCAAGA
>NW_012120265.1:1374041-1377040 GCF_000951035.1 Colobus angolensis palliatus | reverse complement strand
GAGTTCCTTCCTCAGGGACCTGAACTCAGGGATGTGGTCATTGAGGGACCTCTATCAGGGGCAGTGGTTGCGGAAGGAGGAACCCTCCTTGAGCTGAGGACCCCGCTGTCCCACGTGGTAGTGTTTCCCTCCAGAATGTCGGGGGAGAGGAGCCCAAATTCTAAACCAGAATTCTGTGAAACTGAGTGAAACTGAGCAGATGAGAACTTCCACCACTGGGGTAGATCCTATTTAGACCACACACCTTCCACCCAAGGGACAATGAAATGTATGGGTCCCATGGGTCAGCAAACATGTGTTGGGTGCCTGCCTGCAGCGGGGTGGGTCTGGCTCGGGGCATCAGAGACACAGCAGGGACCAAGTGTACCCAGACCTGCTCTCATGGAGTCACAGAAAATAAGGAAACATAACAAGGGCCAGGCATGATCGTTCACACCTGCAATCCCAGCACTGTGGGAGGCAGAGGCAGGAGGATCATTTGAGGCCAGGAATTGTTTTTTTTTTTTTTTTTTTTTTTTTTGAGACAGAGTCTTGCTCTGTCACCCAGGCTGGAGTGCAGTGGCGGTATCTTGGTTCACTGCAGCCTCCACCTCTCGGTTCAAGCGATTCTCCTACCTCAGCTTCCCGAGTAGCTGGAATTACAGATGCGCACCACCACAGCCAGCTAATTTTTGTATTTTTAGTAGAGGCGGGGTTTCACCATGTTGGCCAGGCTGGTCTCGAACTCCTAACCTCAAATAATCCACCCACCTTGGCCTCCCAAAGTGCTGGGAGGCCAGGACTTTGAGACCAGCCTGGGTAATACAGCAAGACCTTCCCTGTACAAAAAGAAAAAAATAATAATTAGCTAGGTGTGGTGGTGCATGCCTGTAGTTCCATATACTTGAGAGGCTGAGGCAAGAGGATCTCTTGAGCCCAGGAGGTCGAGGCTGCAGTGAGCCATGATCATGCTTATGAATAACCACTGCGCTCTAGTTTGGGCAACATAGTGAGACCCCATCTCTAATAATAATAATAGCAGATGGTAATGAGTGCTGAGAAGGAAAGAAAAGACAGAGACAGGATAGAGAGGGGATAGGACTTTGGGATTTCTCCTGCGTAGGAGGGTTGTGAGTGAGGAGGAAGGTGATCTGATTTAGGTTTTTAATGACCACCTCTAGCCACTGTGCTGAAAAGCAGATAGGAGGGAAGGCGGCAGGAAGGGAAGGCGTCCACTTTCATTATACTGGTGGGAGCTGAGTGAGGATGGAAGCTCTCAGAGCCTCCATTTCCTCCTCAATCAGTCTCACCTCTTGGGGTCGCTGTTTGTACCATCAATAACAGCACATGAAACTCAGTTTCCTCATCTCTCAAAGAAGCTTGTGGTCTGTAAAATAATGGAAGCCAGGTGTGTAGCAAGTATCTGCACATAGTAGCTGCTTCCTGAGTGTTGGGTGTTTGAGTGGACTCATGTATATAGATGGATTATAGGGGAAAGAGAATAGATGGTGGATGGATGGAAGGAAGGAGGGAGAGATGGATGGATGGATGGATGGATGGATGGATGGATGGATGGATGGATGGATGGATGGATGGATGAGGGGTGGATGGATAGTGAATGGGAGATGGATGACCAGTGGATGGGTGGGTGAGGGATGGATAGATAGGATAGCGGAGGGTGTTTAAATGAGTGGATGGATGGGTTAATAGCACATGGTTAAATGAATGGAAGGCTGTATATGAGTGCTGGTCGAATAATCAATGAATATGGATGGTAAATGGATGGTGGACACTCACTTGGAAAAATGGATGGGTGGATGGATGGAGCATAGATAAATGGATAGATATCAGATAGGTGGATGGTGGATATCTAAATGATTGTATGGGTGGATGAATGGATGGGGCTGATGGATAGATAGATAAGTGGATGGATGAATGAATTGATAAGTGGATGGATGAATGAATGAGTGGATGGATGACTGGGTTGATAGATGGATAAGTGGATGGATGGATGGATGAATAAGTGGATGGATGGGTGAACGGAAGGATGGATGGATGGATGGATGGATGGATGGATGGATGGATGGATGGATGGATGGATGGATAAGTGGATGGATGGGTGAATGGGCAGATGGATGGATGGGTGGATGGATGGATGAGTGGACAGATGGATGAATGGGTGGATAAATGGATGAATGGATAAATGGGTGGATAGATGGATGGATGGGCTGATGGATGGATGAGCTGATGGATGAATGGATGGATAGATGGAGAGTGGATAAGTAAATGGATATAAATGGGTGGGTGAGTAGATGGATGATGGTTAGGTACTCACATAGATTTTGGGTCCCTGAAAGCTGGGTCCTTGTCTCATTTAAGCTGCTCTCCCTCCCTGTCCTCACTGACCTCCCCCCCACCAGCTCCACTTCCTGAACCCTTTATCTTCCTGCTTCCCTTCATTCCAGGTCCGACTGGTTTCTCTATGACTGCCGCCTCCTCAGACACGTGGCCCTTGGCCTTTTCTGCTGTGGGATCTCTGTCTACTTAGCAGGTGTGTGCTGAAATAGAACGTGGGGCATAGGATCCTGGGTTGGGTAGAGAGCAGCAATGGTCCCCTAACTGGGATCAATTCTGCAGACAGCCTCCTTGAGTTCAGCTCCAGGCTCTGACACTTCCTTGCTTTGGTGCCTTGGGCAAATTCTCTCCGTGCCTTGATTTCCTCATCAGTACAATGGGAATAACTGTCTCTACCTCACAGAACCACTTGAGGAGATTCTGAGATTTAATCTTCATGAAAGCCCATAGGACCAGGCATAGTGGCTCACATCTGTATCCCAGCAATTTGGGAGACTTAGGCTTGGTGTGGTGGTGTACACCTGTAGTCCTAGCTACTCAGGAGGCTAAGGTGGGAGGATCACCTAAGCCCAGAAGGTTGAGGCTGCAGTGAGCCATGATTGCACCACTGCATCGCACTCCAACCTGGGTGATACAGCGAGACCCTGTCTCATTAAAAAAAAAAA
>NW_012120265.1:1371665-1373576 GCF_000951035.1 Colobus angolensis palliatus | reverse complement strand
AAAAAAAAAAAAAAAAGGATACCCCAGATGCCAGAATGTACCACACTGTCCTTCCTTCCTGATTTATAATAACTTTTCTTCAATCAACTTTCTTCATCCATCCGGGCTGGTAAAGGAACCAAATCATTAAGTGTCTTTCAAGAGACTCCTAATGCCTTATATTTGTTTTAATCTTGAAACAAATGTGTTGATGATGCTGGGGACTCAACGCTGAATCATATATAAGTCCCTGCCAGCCCTGTAAACAATCTGATTTACAGGAAGAAAAAATATCCCACTGAATGAGAAACAGGATTTGCTATTACTGTTTTTTTTTATAGTCCCACCATAGAAAAATAGAAGTTTAAAAAGATATTTAGGCTGGGCGCAGTGGCTCACGCCTATAATCCCAGCACTTTGGGAGGCTGAAGTGGGTGAATCACTTGAGGGTAGGAGTTTAAGACAATCCTGGCCAGCGTGCTGAAATCCCCCCTCTCTTAAAAATTCAAAAAAATTAGCTAGACCTGGTGGTAAGTGCCTGTAATCCCAGCTACTCGGGAGGCTGAGGTGGAAGAATCGCTTGAACCTGAGAGGTGGAGGATTCAGTGAGCTGAGATCGCGTAACTGCCCTCCAGCCTGGGCGACAGAGTGAAACTTCATCTCAAAAAATAAATAAATAAAAAGACATATTTAAAATATTTTTAATGAGATGTGAGCCTAAGGTTCACTGTGGGAATTTATATATACGAAGTGCACGGAACGCCGCATAACTTTTGTTGTTTGACTTAATGAAATGCTCCAGAGGTAGTTTTTTTTTAAAAAAGGAGAAGGGATGGATGACTTGTGCATCTGAAATTATCAGAGGAGTTGGCCTCAGGTGCGGCTGGATCCAGGTACTCAAATTAGGTTATCAGAAATGCCTCTCAGCTGGGTGTGATGGCTCGCACCTGTAATTCCAGCACTTTGGGAGGCCAAGGCGGCTGGATCACTTGAGGTCAGGAGTTTGAGATCAGCCTGGGCAACATGGTGAAACCCCATCTCTACTAAAAATACAAAAATTAGCCGACCATTGTGGCACACCCCTGTAATCCCAGCTACTCCAGAGGCTGGGGCAGGAGAATTGTTTGAATCTGGGAGGTGGATGTTGCAGTGAGCCGAGATCGCACCACTGCACTCCTACCTGGGCAATAGAGCGAGACTCCGTCTCAAAAAAAAAGAACAAAGAAAAGAAAGAAATGAGCCAGGCATGGTGGCTCGTGCCTGTAGTCCCAGCTACTCAGGAGGCTGAAGGCAGGAGAATTGCTTGAACCCACGAGGTGGAGGTTGCAGTGAGCTGAGATCGTGCCACTGCACAGCCTGGGTGACAGAGCGAGACTCTGTCTCAAAAATGATAATGATAATAAAAGAAAAAAGAAACAGAAATGCTTGTCACTTCACCTCTTCATCTGCTGTTCCCTGAGTGGGCTTCTCTCTGAGAAAGTTGACTCTATCTGTAAGCACTTTTGACACGATGCCTGGAGCCATGAGTCTTTGCACAGGCCAACAGAAATATTAAAGACCTAGGGAATAAGATCTCCTCATTCTGAAATACAAGAACAATTACAAAAGAAAAAAAAAAGGTAACATTATGTCAGCCTCACTAAGCGTAAAATTGAGAATTCATTCACCTCCCATTTAGATTGTTTTTGAGGCTAGGTGACCTCATTCAGCAAGAATTCCTAAGCACATCCAACCAATCATCCATTCATTGCTAGCTAGAACTAAAAGAATAATTACAAAATCCCTTTCAAAATGTTTCCAGCAAAAAAAAAAAGAAGTCCTTGGCCTTGCTTTCATATGTTGGACATCATGCAGTGTGTTATCTTCCAAAGCAATAGTACAGAGCCAGAGAACGCGTATAAACAGCCTGGAAAGTGCCAAAAAAAAAAAAAA
>NW_012120265.1:1361894-1371105 GCF_000951035.1 Colobus angolensis palliatus | reverse complement strand
GTTTCTGGTCCATTCTCTCTCTTTTATAGATCTTTAATTACACGTATGTTAAACCATATCACAGTGTTTTATATATCCTACTATGTTATTTATTTATTTATTTAGTTAGAGATGGAGCTGCACTCTTGTTGTTCAGGCTGGAGTGAAATGGTGTTATCTTGGCTCACTGCAACCTCCACCTGCCAGATTCAAGCGATTCTCCTGCCTCAACCTCCTGAGTAGCTGGGACTACAGGTGCCCGCCACCAGGTCCAGCTAATTTTTGTATTTTTAGTAGAGATGGGGTTTCACCATGTTGGCCAGGCTGGTCTCAAACTCCTGGCCTCAAGTGATCCGCCCACCTCAGCCTCCCAAAGTGCTGGGGTTACTGGCATGAGTCACCACACCTGGTCCCTCAAGGTCCCTTCTTATTCACATTGGCTAACTGAGGCCAGAGAGAGGCTGTGACTCTCTCAATGTCCCCCAAGCCTGGGGTGTGGCAAACCTGTGGGCACCGGAGAGTAGGCAGCAGAGGCTGGCTCTCCTACCCTGACCCTCACCCCTACCCCGACCCTCACCCCTACCCCAGGCAGAAACAGACAGAGATACAGGACCCTGAGAGCTGAGTTGCTGGGGGTGTTTCTGGTTTTGTTTGTTTAGAGACAGGGTCTTGCCATGTAGCCCAGGCTGGACTTGAACTCCTGGCTCAAGCAATCCTCCTGCCTCAGTCTCCCAATCCAAGAAGCTGGAACTACAGGTGTGCACCACCATACCCAGTTAAGTTGCAGTTTCATTGTGGCAAAGTACACATAACAAAAACATTACCACTTTAGGCCAGGCGCGGTGGCTGACACTTGTAATCCCAGCACTTTGGGAAGCCGAGGCAGGCGGAGCATGAGGTCAGGAGACTGAGACCATCCTGGCTAACAAGGTGAAACCCCGTCTCTACTAAAAATACAAAAATTTGCCAGACGTGATGGTGGGCACCTGTAGTCCCAACTACTCGGGAGGCTGAGGTAGGAGAATGGCGTGAACCTGGGAGGCGGAGCTTGCAGTGAGCCGCGATTGCACTACTGCACTCCAGCCTGGGCAACAGAGTGAGACTCCGTCTCAAAAAAAAAAAAAAAAAATTAGCATTTTAACCAGTGTATTTTATTTCTATTTTTTGAGGCAGGTTCTTACTCTGTCACCCAGGCTGGAGTGCAGTGGTGTGATCATAGCTCACTGCAGCCTCCATGTCCTGGGCTCAAGCAATTCTTCTGCCTCAGCCCTGCAACTAGCTGGAACTATAGGCAAGCACTGCCATTCCTGGATAGTTTCTTATTTTTTGTAGAGACTGGTCTACCTGTGTTGCCTGAGCTGGTGTCGAACTCCTGGCCTCAAGCAACCTCTCACCTCAGCTTCCAAAAGTGCTGGGATTACAGGTGTGACCCACCTCGCCCAGCTTTTAACCACTTTGAAGTGTACAATTCATTGGGATTTAGCACATTCACAGTCTTAGGCAACTATCGCTACTATCTGGTTCCAGAATATTTTAATCACCCAACAGGAAACCCTGTCCCCATTAGCAATCACTCCCCATTCCCCCTTCTTCATCGCTGGCAGCCACTAATCTACTGTCTGTCTATGGATTTGCTTGTTCTTTTGTTTTTCTTTTTTCTCGAGAAGCGTCTTGCTTTGTTGCCCAGGGTGCAGTGCAGCAGCACGATCTCAGCTCACTGCAACCTCCACCTGCCAGATTCAAGCGATTCTCCTGCCTCAGCCTCCCAAGTAGCTGGGATTACAGGCATGTGTCACCACGCCCAGCTAATTTTTGTATTTTTAGTAGAGACTGGGTTTCACCATGTTGGCCAGGTTGTTCTCCAACACGTGACTTCAGGTGATCCATCCACCTCAGCCTCCCAAAGTGCTGGGATTACAAGCATGAGCCACTGCGCCCAGCCGGGATTTGCCTGTTCTGTACATTTCAGATCAGTGACACCTCACACTCTGTGGCTATTTGCATCTGGCTTCTCTCACTCAGCATCATGTTTTCCTGTTTCATTCACATTGTAGAATGGAAGGGTGCCTCATTCCTTACATGCTGCATCATATCCCCTCATATGGGTATTCCACCAACAGAGAGGCTTCTTTTTTTTTTGAGACGGAGTCTCGCTCTGTCACCCAGGCTGGTGTGCAGTGGCATGATCTCGGCTCACTGCAAGCTCCGCCTCCTGAGTTAACACCATTCTCCTGCCTCAGCCTTCCGAGTAGCTGGGACTACAGGCACCTCCGCATCATGCCCGGCTAATGTTTTTGTATTTTTAGTAGAGATGGGGTTTCATCGTGTTAGCCAGGATGGTCTCAATCTCCTGACCTTGTGATCTGCCCACCTCGGCCTCCCAAAGTGCTGGGATTACAGGCGTGAGCCACTGCGCCTGGCTAGGGAGGCTTCCTAAGAGATAGAGCAGGTGGCTGGGCACAGTGACTCATGCCTGTAATCCCAGCACTTTGGGAGGCCGAGGCAGGTGGATCACCTGAGGTCAGGAGTTGGAGACCAGCCTGACCAACATGGTGAAACCCCTGTCTCTACTAAAAATACAAAATTAGCCAGGCATGGTGGTGCATACCTGTAATCCCAGTTACTGGAGAGGCTGAGGCAGGAGAATTGCTTGAACCCGAGAGGCAGAGGTTGCAGTGAGCTGAGATTGCGCCACTGCACTGCAGCCTGGGCAACAAGAGCGGAACTCCGTCTCAAAAAAAAAAAAAAGAGAGAGAGCAGGTCCCATTCCTCTCCAGCTCCAAAATCCCCCTACTCATTGCTCTTAGAAGAAAACACGGTGGGGCACCGTGGCTCATGCCTGTAATCCCAGCCCTTTTGGGAGACCAAGGCGAGAGGATCACTTGAGCTCAGGAATTGGAGACCAGCCTGGGCAACAAGGCGAAACCCCGTCTCTACTAAAAATACAAAAGTTAGGCTGGGCACCATGACTCATGCCTGTAATCCCAGCACTTTGGAAGGCTGAGGCAGGCAGATCACCTGAGATCAGGGGTTTGAGACCCGCCTGGCCAACATGGTGAAACCCTGTCTCTACTAAAAATACAACAATTAGCCGAGTGTGGTGGCAGGCGCCTGTAATCCCAGCTACTTGGGAGGCTGAAGCATGAGAATCACTTGAACACGGGAAGCGGAGGTTGCAGAGAGCAGAGTTCACACCACTGCACTCCAGCCTGGGTGACAGAGCAAGATTCTGTCTCAAAAAAAAAAAAAAAAAACAAGAAACAAAAACAAAACAAAATAAAACAAAAATTAGCCAGGCATGGTGGCATGTACCTGTAGTCCCACTTACTCAGGAGGCTGAGGTGGGAGACTCACCTGAGCCTGGGGAGGTTGAGGTGGCAGTGAGCAGTAGCCAAGCCACGCCTTCCAACCTGGGGTTGGACAGAGCGAGACCCTGTCTCAAGAAAAAAAAAAAGAAGGAGAAGAAAGAAGAGGGCCGGGTGCGGTGACTCACGCCTGTAATCCCAGCACTTTGGGAGGCCGAGGCGGGTGCATCACTTGAGGTCAGGAGATCAAGACCATCCTGGCTAACATGGTGAAACCCCGTCTCTACTAAAAAATACAAAAAAAAAAAAAAAAGAAGGAAGAAGGAAGAAGAACAAGAACAAGAAGGAAGAAGAAGGAACAAGGACAAGAAGGAGGAGAAGAAGAAGGAGGAGGAGGAGGAAGAGGAAGAAGAAGACGGAGGAGGAGGAAGAGGAGGAAGGGAAGAAGAGGAAGAAGAGGAAGAAGCAGCCTCCACCCCCATCTGGTCCCCAACATCCACTCCTTCCTTAACTCCGCCATCTCTCCCCACCTCTCTTCTGCAGTTACACAACCTATTTTTCTTTTGTTGTTGTTGTTGTTGAGACTGAATCTCACTCTGTCACCCAGACTGGAGTGCAGTGGTGCGATCTCGGCGCACTGCAGCCTCCATCTCCCAGGCTCAAGCAATTCTCCTGCTTCAGCCTCCCGAGGAGCTGGGATTACAGGCACCCGCTACGATGCCCAGCTAAGTTTTGTATTTTTTTGTAGAGACAGGGTTTCACCATGTTGCCCAGGCTGGTCTTGAACTCCTGACTTCAAGTGATCCACCCACCTCAGCCTCCCAAAATGTTAGGATTACAGGCATGAGCCACTGAGCCCGGCCAGAACCCGTTTTGCTTTCTTCTGAGCCTCAGACACTCGGGCATTTCCACCTCAGGACCTCTGCACTTGCTATGTCCCTGCAGCCGTCATCCTCCTCAGCTCTCCCAGAAGCTGCTACTTCTTCCCCCAGGGCCTCAGCTCAAATAGCTCCTCCTCAGGAAAGCCCCTGCCCACGTCTGCTGAAATGAGTCTCTTTCTGTTGTCTTCTTCGGAGGCAGACCTGGGCTTCAGAGCACAGACTCTGGAGCCGACCAGCCTGGGTTAAAATCCCGCCTCTGTCACTTCCTGGCTGTATGGCTTTGAAGAGTCTCCTAACCTGTGGGCCCCAGCTTTCTTCTCTGTAAAATGGATGTGATGATGATGCACGTGTGGGATGTGGGAGAATTAGATGCCTATTCTATGTTCCAGTCACGTGGCAGGATTTTTCATGATTTCTCCCTGTGTGCACGAACTCCCCGAGGGCTTGGAGGGCAAATGTTTGTTGACTGAATAAGTGAGAGTCCTTTCCTTCCACAGCACTGTCCATCTATGCCTTGCTACTTTTCGAGATCGAGACAGGCGCAGCAGCCGCTTCCATCCTCGGCTCTGGCGCCCTGGTTCTGGTGGCTGTACTGACCCACACTCTCCTCCGGGCTGCTCGGGCCACCCGCCGTGGGCTCCATGAGTTGTCCCCGCCATCCTTTGAAGATGACCTCACCCGCCCTGCTGAAGTCTCCAAGGCCAGCCCCAGAGCTCAGCCTCAGCAGGGTATCCATCGTCGGACCCCCTATTCAATCTGTCCAGAGCCTGGGGACCCCTTTGTGTCCATGGCCACTGCCACAGCACCTGCAGCCCTGGGGGGAGGCTGGGAGAGCAGCCTGCCTGCAACCCGAATGCACCGGACACTGTCCGGCCTGGGGCACTGGGATGGGGTTACCCATGAGATGCGTCGAATGCTAGGCCATAGACCAGGGAGCACGGGGAAGGACTCTACACTGGTGTGAGCCCAGGGATAAGGAATAGAGACCTGGTGCAAGAAAAGGATACCATACAGATAGGTTCAGGTTCAGCTGCAGTAGCAGTAGGACTTGATTTTTCTCTCATTTTATTGCATACTTAGCTTTTGTCCTCAAGGTTGCCTCCTGGCACAAAATAGTTGCCAGAGCTCCAGCCTTCACCTCCTCGTTCTGAGGGAAAGTCAGAGGCCAGCGCTCCTGGAAGTCTCCCCAGGAAGCCTTGAAACCCTTCATTTTATATCCCACTGGCCAGAACAGAGCGAAATGGCCACACCTTGCTGCAGGGAAGGCTGGGAAATGCAGCTATCCAGGTGGATGAGATTCTGTTATTGGCAGAAGGGGAGCAGGGGGCTGAGGCAGTGATTCTCTAAGTGTCTCCATCCATTTTCCAGATGAGGAAACCGAGGCCCCAAGAGAGGCAGTGACTCACCAAGGGGCCCACGGCCAGGACTGAGCACCAGAGCCAGGATCCTCACCTGAACCCCGTAATCTCCAGGCTGCTGATGTGCAAATCTCAGACTCTGCAAAATCCGCTGCGCCCCCTTGGGCCGTGAACATTTCAAACCCATGTGTGCCAAGCTTGGAGCAGCCCAGGGCCAGAGGCACGGCTGGAGGGCTGGACCCAGGTTCCTGGCTGTGGACTCATGGCTGAGGGCTTAGCCGCTTTGTGCCTCAGTTTCCTCATCTGTAATATGGGGACAAGAAGTGGCCCTCTCTCCAAGGGCTCAGACAAGACACATGACTTCATGTGAGGCATTCCGGGGACCCCCACACAATAGGTCCTCAATGCGTGTTAATTGTTCTCATGCTGCTGCTACTGCTTGGGGTGTAGACATGGGTAGTTCCTGGGGCTCAAGGAAATAACAGAGGGGTCTCCAAAGGTCTCCTGTCTTGCACAACCCACAAATAAACTCTGATGTTCACTATCTGTGTGTTACTCAATATTCAATTGTGCCTCCTGGCCAAGCCCAGGCCCATGGGTGGGACTTGGGTTGGGGGAGGGAAGGGCAAGAGTGAGCGCCAGGCCATGCCCCTTGTAGTCCCCAGTCTGGGACGTGTGCTCCACCAGTTGTTTTTGTTTGGTTTTGGTTTGAGACGGAGTCTTGCTCTGTCTCCCAGGTGGGAGTGCAGTGGCACGATCTCGGCTCACTGCAACCTCCGTCTCCCAGGTTCAAGTGATTCTTCTGCCTCAGCCTCCCAAGTAGCTGGGATTACAGGCGCCCGCCACCATGGCTGGCTAATTTTTGTATTTTTAGTAGAGACGGGGTTTCACCATGTTGGCCAGGCTGATCTCGAACTCCTGACCTCAGGTGATCCCCCGCCTCGGCCTCCCAAAGTGCTGGGATTACAGGTGTGAGCCACTGTTCCCGGCCTTTAAAAAATTTTTTTGAGATGGAGTTTTGCTCTTGTGGCCCAGGCTGCAATGCAATGGCCCAATCTTGGCTCATTGCAACCTCCATCTCCCGGGTTCAAGCGATTCTCCTGCCTCAGCCTCCCAAATAGCTGGGACTACAGGCAAGGGCCACCATGCCCGGATACTTTTTACATTGTTTGTTTGTTTGTTTTCTAGACAGAGTCTCACTCTGTCGCCCAGGCTGGAGTGCAGTGGCACGATCTCGGTTCACTGCAACCTCCGCCTCACGGTTTCAAGCGATTCTCCTGCCTCCACCTCCCAAGTAGCTGGGACTACAGGCAAGGGCCATCATGCCTGGCTAGTTTTTACATTTTTAGTAGAGATGAGGTTTCACCATGTTGGCCAGCTAGTCTCGAACTCCTGACCTCAAGTGATCCACCCACCTTGGCCCCTCAAAATGCTACAGGTGTGAGCCACTGTGCCTGACCTGAACTGTATACTTTTAAATGGTTGATTCTATGTTGATGTGATTTTCACCTCAACATCTTTTTATTTATTTATTTATTTTTAAGAGAGCGGTTTGCTCTGTCACCCGGGCTGGAATACAGTGTTGTGATCATAGCTCATTGCAGCCTCAAACTCCTGGGCTCAAGTGATCCTCCTGACTCAGTATCCAGAGTAGCTGGGACTACAGGCATGCACCACTACATCCGGTTAATTTTTGTATTTTTCATTTTTGTAGAGATGGTGTTTTGCTATGTTGCCCAGGCTGGTCTCGAACTCCCGGGCGCAAACAATTCTACCTCAGCCACCCAAGTAGCTGGGATTACAGGGGCATGCCACCATGCTCCCTTACGCACACACAAAAATAAAGCAAGGCCGGGGCAGTGGCTCATGCCTGTAATCCCAGCACTTTGGGAGGCTGCAGTGGGCGGATCACGAGGTCAGGAGTTCAAGACCAGCCTGGCCAACTTGGTGAAACCCTATCTCTACTAAAAATACAAAAATTAGCTTGGCATGGTGACGCACGCCAGTAATCCCAGCTACTCGGGAGGCTGAGGCAGGAGAATTGCTTGAACCGGGACCCAGGAGGTGGAGGCTGCAGTGAGCTGAGATCATGCCACTGCCCTCCAGTCTGGGCTACAGAGCAAGACTCCGTCCCCCCGACCAAAAAGAAAAAATTAGCTGGGCGTGGTGGTGGGTGCCTGTAATCCCAGCTACTTGGGAGACTGAGGCAGGAGAATCGCTTAAGCCCGGGAGGCAGAGGTTGCAGTGAGCCAAGATCGCGCCACTGCTCTCCAGCCTGGGCACAAAGCGAGACTGTCTCAAAAAATAATATAATAGGCTGGGTGCGGTGGCTCACGCCTGTAATCCCAGCACTTTGGGAGGCCGAGGCGGGTGGATCACTTGAGGTCAGGAGTTCGAGACCAGCCTGGCCAACATGGTGAAACCCCATCTCTACTAAAAATACAAAAATTAGCTTGGCATGGTGACGCACGCCAGTAATCCCAGCTACTCGGGAGGCTGAGGCAGGAGAATTGCTTGAACCGGGACCCAGGAGGTGGAGGCTGCAGTGAGCTGAGATCATGCCACTGCCCTCCAGTCTGGGCTACAGAGCAAGACTCCGTCCCCCCGACCAAAAAGAAAAAATTAGCTGGGCGTGGTGGTGGGTGCCTGTAATCCCAGCTACTTGGGAGACTGAGGCAGGAGAATCGCTTAAGCCCGGGAGGCAGAGGTTGCAGTGAGCTAAGATGGCGCCACTGCACTCCAGCCTGGGCGACAGAGCGAGACTCCGTCTCAAAAAAATAATAACAATAATAATATAATAAAAATAAATAAAAAGTTGCACCCTGGGCACCTCAACAACCTCACCCCAGGCTGGTCCCTGCTCTTCCTCCTGATACCTCAAACTCGAACCTTGGAAACTATAAGGTTCCAACTTGGGAGGCCCAGCTGAAAACCACCCCCCTCGTCTGCACTGCCTGGAAGGAGAGCTGAGTTACCGAGCATCTTCCTGTCTCAGCCAGAATCAGGTGAGGTGCAGGGCAAGGCTGGTCCTGGGGCTGCAGCCAAAACCTCCAGACTCCAGGCACCTGATACCGGTTTGGCGTGCGGCTTTCAGAGTGTTCCGGGAGCTGGGCAGACCTGCCTTAAGGAACAGTCATGCAAACTCAATTTCCTTCTTTATAAACAGAGGTGATCTCCCCTACCCACCAAGTCACAGGCATAAGGCCCCAGTCGAAAGGGTAGAAATGCCTCCATTAATTCCACGGGCCTCACAAACACAAGCTGTCAGCATTCTGGTATGTGCTAGGGTATGAACAGTAGCTGTCAAAGATGTTGTCTTGTGAGAAGATCACCTGAGGCCAGGAGTTCAAGACCAGCCTGGGCAACATAGGTAGACCCCATCTCTAGAAAAAATTTAAAAATGAGGCAGGCGTGGTGATTCATACCTGCACACCGCCTCAGCCTCTCAGCTACTTAGGAGGCTGAGGCGGGAGGATCAGCAATGACTGAACCAACTGCAATCCAGTCTGGGCAACAGAGCAAGACCCCATCTGTTTAAAAGAAAAGCTGGCAGGGTACAGTGGCTCACTCCTGTAATCCCAGCACTTTGGTAAGCCAAGGCAGTCGGACTGCTTGAGGTCAGGAGTTCAAGACCAGCCTGGCCAACATGGCAAAACCCCATCTCTACTAAAAATACAAAAATTAGGCT
>NW_012120265.1:1353183-1357284 GCF_000951035.1 Colobus angolensis palliatus | reverse complement strand
AAAGAAAGAAATTAGCCGGGCTTGGTTGTGGGTGCCTGCAGTCCCAGCTACTCAGGAGGCTGAGGCAGGAGAATCAGTTGAACCCCAGAGACAGAGGTTGCAGCGAGCCACGATCACACCAATGCACTCCAGCCTGGGTGACAGAGTGAGACTCTGTCTTGGAAAAAAAAAAAAAAAATTCTATAGATACTGGGGTCTCCCTATGTTGCCCAGGCTGGCCTCAAACTCCTGGACTCAAGTGATTCTCCCACCTCAGCTTCCCAAAGTGATGGGATTACAGGGCTGAGCCACAGAGTTCAGCCCCTCTGCAACCTTTGAATATAGGAAGTGTAGGGTTTGCCACTAGCAGAGGCCACTCACGGGGAGTCACATCATCCATTCTGCCTGGATGTCAGGCTGCAGGAAAATTCCAGCTTCAAAGGCCTGTCAGAGTCAAGAGATGTTTATTCAAGAGTCATCAGGGAGGCCGGGCGCAGTGGCTCACATCTGTAATCCCAGCACTTTGGGAGGCCGAGGCGGGCGGATCACGAGGTCAGGAGATCGAGACCATCCTGGCTAACACAGTGAAACCCCGTCTCTACTAAAAATACAAAAAATTAGCCAGGCGTGGTGGCGGGCGCCCGTAGTCCCAGCTACTCGGGAGGCTGAGACAGGAGAATGGCGTGAACCTGGATACTGGAGATCACGCCACTGCACTCCAGCCTGGGTCACAGAGCGATTCTCCATCTCGATAAAAGGCAGCTGAGAGACACAGCTCCTGTGCATTCTCCTGTACACGTATCCCATGCAATGAGAGGATCAATGAGGTTCCCATTGTAAAGATGGAAAAACTGAGGCACAGAGAAGTTTAAGCCACAGCTTAGGGTCAGCAGCTATTGAGTAGAGGAGCTGGGATCATGTCGCTCCAAAAATGCCACTCTCAGTACCCATGTCCCTGTGGTGCCTGGGAGTAAGCAGTAGGAGAGAAACCCACCTGGGCAACATAGCAAGACCCCATCTCTACAAAAGTAAAAACATAGCTGGGTGTGGTGGCACACACCTATAGTTCCAGCTACTAGGGAGGCTGAGGTGGGAGGATAGCTTGTGCCCAGGAGGTCAAGGCTGCAGTGAGCCATGATTGCACCACTGCACTCTAGCTTGGGTAGTAGAGTGAGAGGTTGCCTCAATAAAATAGAAATGGCCAGGCACGGTGGCTCACACATAATCCCAGCACTTCGGGAGGTCAATGTGAGCAGATTGCTTGAGGTCAGTAGTTCCAGACCAGCCTGACCAACATAGTAAAACCTCATCTCTACTAAAAATATAAAAATTGGGCCAGATACGTTGGCTCACGCCTATAATCCCAGCACTTTGGGAGACTGAGGCAGGTGGATCACTTGAAGCCAGGAGTTCAAGATCAGCCTGGCCAGCATGGTGAAACCCTGTCTCTCTAAAAATACAGAAATAAGGACCGGGCACGGTGACTCATGTCTGTAATCCCAACACTGCCGAGGTGGGCAGATCACCTGAGGTCAGGAGTTCGAGACCAGCCTTACCAACATGGTGAAACCCCATCTCTACTAAAAATATAAAAATTAGCCGAGCGTGGTGGTGGGTGCCTGTAATCCCAGCTACTAGGGAGGCTGAGGCAGGAGAATCGCTTGAACGCAGGAGGCAGAGGTTGCAGTGAGCCGAGATCGTACCATTGCACTCCAGCCTGGGCAACAAGAATGAAACTCCATCTCCAAAAAACAAACAAACAAAAAATTTAGCTGGGCGTCATGGCAGGCACCTGTAGTCCCAGCTCCTCAGGAGGCTGAGTCATGAGAATTTCTTGAACCTGGGAGATGGAGGTTGCAGTGAGCTGACATCGCTCCACTGCACTCCAGCCTGGTGACAGAGCCAGACTCCGTCTCAAAAAAAAAAAAAAAAAAACCCCAAAACTACAAAAATTAGCTGGGTATAGTGGTGCATGCTTGTAATCCCAGCTACTCAGGAGGCTGAGGCAGGAGAATCACTTGAACCTGGGAGGTGGAGGTTGCAGTGGGCCGAGATCACACCATTGTACTCCAGCCTGGGCCACAGAGTGAGACCCAGTCTCAAAAATTATAATAATAAAAGGAGACAAGGATAGGCACGGATCCTGGACTGAGTGCTGTGGTTCCCAGGGCCCTCAGCTCCTTCCTCTGTAGCCCAAGATGATGTAAGCTCAGCCTAGAAATGTCAGGATTGATGATACCCAAGTCAGAAGCAGGGGGTGGGCTCCATCGGGCCCCATCAAACCTTGCGTGATGCAGTCCCCATCCCTGCCTGGGCTCAGAGGGCTGGGATTTTTCAGGTTGAGTGGCCCTGTCATCAGTGACAATTGGTCTAGTCGGACCCAAGGCCAGGATGGGTCATCCTCAGGCCCCTGGTCACACACAGACTCCCTGAAATGAGATCTGGGGCTGCTTTTGGGGCAGTCGAGAAGGACGGCAGAGAGGACAAATGGCATTGGCTTTCTGGCTGGATCAGATTCTGTGGCCGGCGCCAGAGAAGCCTGGGCGAGACCTGGCAGATGGTCTGTGCACCGGGAGCCAGAAGATGCAGGCAGGTACCTTAGCACTAGAGACCTAGTTTTTCCGAGGCAGCTGAAGAGTTTGGGGGAAGGGCGTACATTTTGCATCATCCCCGCTCACCTCCCCTTCCAGGAGAACTCACTGTCCCCCGTCTCAGATTCCCAGGGCCAGGCCGGGTCTCTGCCCCGACAAAGACTCTCTTCTTGGCCAAACTTGAGTCAGAGTCCTCTGAAATCTCTTCTGCATTGGGCCTTGACCTTGGCTCCCATGCAGTCTTTGATCTGTCTCGCCCAGTTTTAGCCAGAATCCTGCTAAGTCAGTTTCTTGATAGCTGATCGCCCTGGCCTGGCTTCAGCAAGGATCCTGTTAAGTGAGTTTAAGGTGACTCCCCTAATTTTCTATCCACCGATCCCCACCTTGCCCTGCTCCATGGCTATAAATCCCCCCTTATCAACAACTTCGTGGATTTGGAGTTGAGCTCAATCTTGCATGCAGTAGTCTTGAATAAAGCCTTATTTGCTTTTAAAAATCATCAGAATTAGATATGTGTGTGGATTTCTTTTTTCTTTCTTTCTTTTTTTTTTTTGAGAGGGAGTATCACTCTGTCATCCAGGCTGGAATACTGGAGTGTAATGGCACGATCTCGGCTCACTGCAACCTCTGCCTCCCAGGTTTAAGCAATTCTCCTACCTCAGCCTCCTAAGTAGTTGGGACTATAAGTGCCCACCATGTCCGGCTAATTTTTTTTTCTTTTTTTGTATATTTAGTAGAGATGGGGTTTCACCATGTTGGCCAGGCTGGTCTCAAACTCCTGACCTCGTGATCCGCCCACCTTGGGCTCTCAAAGCGCTGGGATTATGGGCGTGAGCCACCATGCCCGATCATGTGTGCCTTTTTCATAGAGATGGTGTTTCACTGCTGCCCAGGCTGCCCTTAAACTCTTGAGCTCAACAGATCCTCCCAGCTTGGCCTCTCAAAGTGCTGGGATTACAGGTGTGAGCCACCATTGCACCCAGCCCCATTTTTTTTGAGACAGGGTCTTGCTCTGTCACCCAGCCAGGAGTGCGGTAACACAATCGTGGCTCACTGCAGCCTTCACCTCCCAGACTCAGGCGATCCACCCACCTCAGCCTCTCGAGTAGCATGACTACAGGCACGTATCACTATGCCCGGCTAATTTTTAATTGGTACAGACAGGGCCTTGCCGTGTTGCCCAGGCTGGTCTCAAACTCCTGGGGGCTCAAGTGATCCTCTCGCCTCAGCCTCCGATAGTGCTGGCATTACAGGCACGAGCCACGATGGCTGGCCAACTGTAATTATGTAAAAGCTTGGATGTTTCTTTAGACAATACCGTCGTCACTGTGAGAAAACGACCCTCCCATTAGGCCGGTTTCTGTACCACTACAACTACCAAAGTCTACTGCCGCTAAGAGATAATAAGCCTTAGCTTTGCTATTTATTTATTCATTTACTTAGAGATAGGGTTTTGCTCTGCACCCAGGCTGTTTACTTTTTTTTTTCAGACAGTTTCGCTCTTGTTGCCAAGGCTGGAGTGCAATGGCGC
>NW_012120265.1:1347503-1351553 GCF_000951035.1 Colobus angolensis palliatus | reverse complement strand
AACCCCAGAGGTGGAGGTCGCAGTGAGCCAAGATCCTGCCACTGTACCCCAGCCTGGGGCACAGAGGGAGACCCCGTCTCAGAAACAAACAAACAAACAAAAACCAGAGATCCAGCAGCACCGCCTCCCCATTTCACCCACTTGGCCAGTGCAAGAGTGGCCGAGTCTCAGCTCCACGTGCCTAGTGTGGAGAGGCGGCAGGATCGGGACTCCAGAGGGCGTGAACCAAGTAGTGTTTATTGCCAGGAGGACACCCGCGCTGCCTCCGGACCCCAGAGGGTTTTGACACGAATGACTTAAAGGCACTGGCTTCTGTCCAGCTCCAGCCCTGCCCCGCAGGGCCTGGGGGTGGAGACCCCATCACCACGCAGCCTCGACCCGCCCCCTCCTCCAGAGCTGCAGCTCCGCCCAGTGGCTGAAGACAGCAAAGCCTTGCAGGGCGGAGGTTCCCAGGATGCTGAGAGGCGGGGTGGCCCCAGGCTGGCCGGGGGTGGCATAAGGGGGCTCTTCCCGCGGATGAGTGAGGGACTATGAGACGCTGGGCGGCAGGCGGGCAGCCGCGGTCTTCTCCACCACGAAGCCGTAGTTATACTGGGGGAAGGGGAGAGTAAGAGTGAGCAGGTGCCAGAGTAAAGAGAGGACCAAAGCAGGGGTGACTGAGGAATGGCAGAGGGGCTACTTAGGGACTTGAGTGGTCTTCAGCCCTGGAGAGATGGGGTGTGTCTGGGGGAAAATGGGGATGGGGAAGACTGGGACAGCCTGGGGCGGAGGGGGGTTGGGGTCCCAGCCCCTCAGGCACCTCCTCCCTAGCCCTGCACCCACCTCCTCCTCAATGTCTGCCAGAGACTTGATGGTCAGGTCCCCAAAAGCAGAGAAGGCCTGGAGGGCAGAGGTGGATCAGCCTTGGGCCCGATCTCAACCTGAAACCCCCTTTCCCTCGTCTTCAAGGAGTCCTGCCCTCCCCCCCACCGCCCCCACGCTCCCCGAATATTCCCTCGGTCATCCCTCCCCCTTCTTTTTTTTTGTTTTGTTTTGTTTTTGGAGACAACGTCTCTAAAGCCACGCCTGGTTAATTTTTGTATTTGTAATAGAGACGGGGTTTCACCATGTAGGCCAGCTGGTCTCCATCTCCTGACCTCAAATGATCCACCTGCCTTGTCTCCCAAAGTGCTGGGATCACAGGCGTGAGCCATCGCGCCCGGCATCCGTCCCCCTTCTTGTCACAGCCTCTAGCTACTGGTGTCCAGCTGCTTTCCCTGGATGGACCCCTCCCCATTGTGAGACTGAAGACCTTCCAGCTGCCACCTGGAGGTGACACACTCCAGCCCCAACCCTGGCCCTGGCCCTCTGTGCTGGGGCGCTGGATACAGGGATGTCCTGGCACCCAGAATGGTGATGGCAGGCGCAGACCCAGGCTCCCTGAGACCCCAACTCACCAAGGGGCTGCAGCTCTTGCCCTCAAATCGTGGGTGGAGTGTGAAGGGAACCCCATCCATGGCTGAAAAACATATGGGAGGGGAGGAGGTGAGGTGTAGGGAGCTGTCCACCCCACCTGCAGAGGCCAACCCCACACAGCCTGGCTCTTTCCGTCTCCAGAATCTAGAGCTGGGAGAGGGAGGTAGGAAGATCCTTCCTGGTCGTGTAATCTCAAGACAATCACATCCTCCACCTCCATACCTCAGTTTCCCCACTCTGTGCTCACCTGAGATGCCATAGAGGCTAGAGGCCTCGTAGATGGAGTCATTGCGCCGCAGCGTGGATGCCCGAGAGCCCAGCCTTGATGGTGTCCGCTCCACGAGGCCGCCCTTACTGGAGGTGGGATGACTCAGGTTAGGCTTCATCCTACCCCCACGGCCACCCCCACTCCGATGCCTGAGGGCTCACCTCGGCTGGCTGGCTGCATCCAGAGAGAGGCCCTGCATGTCCCGGCTGAGACCTCGGGGCTTGGGCACTGGCCTCGGGGCCTTGGCCTTCTTGCACCAGATGGCAAAGCCGCCCATGTCCCTGGACCGGGAGGGAAGGGGGAGGGACGCTGGCCTCATGTGGGGCCAGGGTTGAGGATAGCCCCTGGGAAAGGCAGGGGACCTGGGCCTCCAGGTGACCTCCGTCTTTTGGGGGATTTTTTTTTTTTTTTGAGACGGACTTTCACTCATGTGGCCCAGGCTGGAGTGCAATGGCGTGATCTCGGCTCACTGCAATCTCCACCTCCCAGGTTCAAGCGATTCTCCTGCCTCAGCCTCTGGAGTAGCTGGGATTACAGGCGCCTGCCACCATGCCTAATTTTGTACTTTTAGTAGAGATGGGGGTTTCTCCATGCTGGTCAGGTTGGTCTTGAACTCCCGACCTCAGGTTATCCGTCCACCTCGGCCTCCCAAAGTGCTGGAATTACAGGCGTGAGACACCATGCCCTGCCCTATTTATTTATTTAGAGACAGGGTCTCACTGTGTCACACAGGCTGGAGTACAGTGGCGCAACCATAGCAAACTGCAGCCTTGATCTTCTGGCCTTAAGTGATCCTTGTGCCTCAGCCCCCAAAAGTGCCGGGATTACAGATACGAGACTCTAAGTATGACAGCCTTAGTTTATCTTTTCTTTTCTTTTTTTTTCCGAGATGGAGTTTCACTCTTGTTGCCAAAGCTGGAGTGCAATGGTGCTATGTTGGCTCACTGTGAATTTGACCTCCCGGGTTCCAGCGATTCTCCTGCCTCAGCTTCCCGGGTTCCAGTAATTCTCCTGCCTCAGCCTCCCGGGTTCCAGCGATTCTCCTGCCTCAGCCTCCCAAGAAGCTAGGATTACAGGTGTGCGCCACTACACACAGCTAGTTTTTATATTTTTAGTAAAGACAGGGTTTCACTACGTTGGCCAGGCTGGTCTCGAACTCCTGACCTCAGGTGATCTGCCTGCCTCGGCCTCCCAAAGTGCTGGAATTACAGGTGTGAGCCACCGTGCCTGGCCAGCTTTTCTAAGCCACAGAGATCTGGTGGATGTTTACAACTACAGCAGAATGTGGGCCACCACAAGGCTACAAAAGCCCAGAGGAGAAACAGGAAAAACAGCAGCATAGCAGCTGTTGCACATGTTCATGGGCATGCACTCATGGGAGATGGAAGGTGTGAGTTTAGGGTGGTGAATTTCTTTTTTTATTTTATTTTATCACTCTTGTTGCCTAGGCTGGAGTGCAATGGCGCAATCTCAGCTCACTGCAACCTCCACCTCCTGGGTTCAAGTAATTCTCCTGCCTCAGCATCCCAAGTAGCTGGGACTACAGGCACCTGCCACCACGCCTGGCTAATTCTGCATTTTTGGTAGAGATGGGGTTTCACCATGTTGGCCAGTCTGGTCTTGAACTCCTGACCTCAGGTGATCCACCCACCTTGGCCTCCCAAAGTGCTGGGATTACAAGCGTGAGCCACTGTGCCTGGCCACATTCTTGTGGTTTTTGTTGGTGATTTTGCTATTGAAATTCCCCCAGACACTGAAATGCTGTCCAGGGTTCCTAAGTACCAAAAGGCTGTGATAGCTGGGCTTGGTGGCTCACGCCTGTAATCCCAGCACATTGGGAGCCGAGGCAGGAGGACTGCCCAAGGCCAGGAGTTCAAGACCAGCTTGGGCAATATAGTGAGACCCCCAGCAGTACAAAATTTTTTTTAAAATTAGCCCAGTGCAGCCTGTAGTCCCAGCTACTCAGGAGGCTGAGACTGGAGGATCACCTGAGCGCAGGAGGTCAAGGCTGCAGTGAGCTATGATCACACCAAAAATAAAATACTTAAAAAAAAAAAAAAAGTCTGTGATGCACCTCATGGAGAAAATCCGTTATAGAGAAGCTTCATGCAGACATGAGTTTCAGTGCCGCTGGCTGTGAGTTCAGTGTGAATGAATCCACCATAGATATTAAAGAAGATGTCTTTAAACAAACATACATAAAACAAGGTTGTATGAGTCAGTGGATGAAAATGGTGTGGCCTGGGCCGGGCGCAGTGGCTCACACCTGTAATCCCAGCACTTTGGGAGGCCAAGGCGGGGGATCACTTGAGGTCAGGAGTTTGAGA
>NW_012120265.1:1332440-1346000 GCF_000951035.1 Colobus angolensis palliatus | reverse complement strand
AAAAAAAAGAAAATACAAAAAATTAGCCGAGCGTGGTGGCAGACGCCTGTAATCCCAACCACTCGGGAAGCTGAGTGAGGAGAATCGCTTAAACCCCAGAGGTGGAGGTCGCAGTGAGCCAAGATCCTGCCACTGTACCCCAGCCTGGGGCACAGAGGGAGACCCCGTCTCAGAAACAAACAAACAAACAAAAACCAGAGATCCAGCAGCACCGCCTCCCCATTTCACCCACTTGGCCAGTGCAAGAGTGGCCGAGTCTCAGCTCCACGTGCCTAGTGTGGAGAGGCGGCAGGATCGGGACTCCAGAGGGCGTGAACCAAGTAGTGTTTATTGCCAGGAGGACACCCGCGCTGCCTCCGGACCCCAGAGGGTTTTGACACGAATGACTTAAAGGCACTGGCTTCTGTCCAGCTCCAGCCCTGCCCCGCAGGGCCTGGGGGTGGAGACCCCATCACCACGCAGCCTCGACCCGCCCCCTCCTCCAGAGCTGCAGCTCCGCCCAGTGGCTGAAGACAGCAAAGCCTTGCAGGGCGGAGGTTCCCAGGATGCTGAGAGGCGGGGTGGCCCCAGGCTGGCCGGGGGTGGCATAAGGGGGCTCTTCCCGCGGATGAGTGAGGGACTATGAGACGCTGGGCGGCAGGCGGGCAGCCGCGGTCTTCTCCACCACGAAGCCGTAGTTATACTGGGGGAAGGGGAGAGTAAGAGTGAGCAGGTGCCAGAGTAAAGAGAGGACCAAAGCAGGGGTGACTGAGGAATGGCAGAGGGGCTACTTAGGGACTTGAGTGGTCTTCAGCCCTGGAGAGATGGGGTGTGTCTGGGGGAAAATGGGGATGGGGAAGACTGGGACAGCCTGGGGCGGAGGGGGGTTGGGGTCCCAGCCCCTCAGGCACCTCCTCCCTAGCCCTGCACCCACCTCCTCCTCAATGTCTGCCAGAGACTTGATGGTCAGGTCCCCAAAAGCAGAGAAGGCCTGGAGGGCAGAGGTGGATCAGCCTTGGGCCCGATCTCAACCTGAAACCCCCTTTCCCTCGTCTTCAAGGAGTCCTGCCCTCCCCCCCACCGCCCCCACGCTCCCCGAATATTCCCTCGGTCATCCCTCCCCCTTCTTTTTTTTTGTTTTGTTTTGTTTTTGGAGACAACGTCTCTAAAGCCACGCCTGGTTAATTTTTGTATTTGTAATAGAGACGGGGTTTCACCATGTAGGCCAGCTGGTCTCCATCTCCTGACCTCAAATGATCCACCTGCCTTGTCTCCCAAAGTGCTGGGATCACAGGCGTGAGCCATCGCGCCCGGCATCCGTCCCCCTTCTTGTCACAGCCTCTAGCTACTGGTGTCCAGCTGCTTTCCCTGGATGGACCCCTCCCCATTGTGAGACTGAAGACCTTCCAGCTGCCACCTGGAGGTGACACACTCCAGCCCCAACCCTGGCCCTGGCCCTCTGTGCTGGGGCGCTGGATACAGGGATGTCCTGGCACCCAGAATGGTGATGGCAGGCGCAGACCCAGGCTCCCTGAGACCCCAACTCACCAAGGGGCTGCAGCTCTTGCCCTCAAATCGTGGGTGGAGTGTGAAGGGAACCCCATCCATGGCTGAAAAACATATGGGAGGGGAGGAGGTGAGGTGTAGGGAGCTGTCCACCCCACCTGCAGAGGCCAACCCCACACAGCCTGGCTCTTTCCGTCTCCAGAATCTAGAGCTGGGAGAGGGAGGTAGGAAGATCCTTCCTGGTCGTGTAATCTCAAGACAATCACATCCTCCACCTCCATACCTCAGTTTCCCCACTCTGTGCTCACCTGAGATGCCATAGAGGCTAGAGGCCTCGTAGATGGAGTCATTGCGCCGCAGCGTGGATGCCCGAGAGCCCAGCCTTGATGGTGTCCGCTCCACGAGGCCGCCCTTACTGGAGGTGGGATGACTCAGGTTAGGCTTCATCCTACCCCCACGGCCACCCCCACTCCGATGCCTGAGGGCTCACCTCGGCTGGCTGGCTGCATCCAGAGAGAGGCCCTGCATGTCCCGGCTGAGACCTCGGGGCTTGGGCACTGGCCTCGGGGCCTTGGCCTTCTTGCACCAGATGGCAAAGCCGCCCATGTCCCTGGACCGGGAGGGAAGGGGGAGGGACGCTGGCCTCATGTGGGGCCAGGGTTGAGGATAGCCCCTGGGAAAGGCAGGGGACCTGGGCCTCCAGGTGACCTCCGTCTTTTGGGGGATTTTTTTTTTTTTTTGAGACGGACTTTCACTCATGTGGCCCAGGCTGGAGTGCAATGGCGTGATCTCGGCTCACTGCAATCTCCACCTCCCAGGTTCAAGCGATTCTCCTGCCTCAGCCTCTGGAGTAGCTGGGATTACAGGCAACCACGCCCAGCTAATTTTTTTTTTTTTTTTAGTAGAAACAGAGTTTCACCATGTTGGCCAGGCTCATCTCGAACTCCTGACCTCAGGTGATCTGGCTGCCTCGGCCTCCCAAAGTGCTGGGATTACAGGCGTGAGCCACCGCACCCAGCCTTTTGAGGGATTTTTGTTTTAGCATCTTGACCCGCACCCTAAGCACCATGCCAAACTAATACTGCTGGGTTCAAATCATCATTCTGTCTACTTTATTTTTATTTATTTTATTTTATTTTTGAGACAGAGCCTCACTTTGTTGCCCAGACTGGAGTGCAGTGGCACGATCTCAGCTCACTGCAACCTCCACCTCACAGGTTCAAGCGATTCTCCTGCCTCAGCCTCCCAAGTAGCTGGACTACAGGCGTGTGCCACCACGCCCGGCTAATTTTTTGTATTTTCAGTAGAGATGGAGTTTCAACATGTTAGCCAGGATGGTCTCGATCTCTTGATCTTGTGATCCGCCCATCTCTGCCTCCCAAAGTGCTGGGATTACAGGTGTGAGTCACCGCGCTCAGTCCTGTTCTGTCTACTTGAGACACCAAGTCACTGACTCCTAATGACAGTCCTACAAGACGGTATACATGTCTCGGTTTTAACATGCAGAATCTGAGGCTCAGAAGGTGGCAGAAGGAACAGGAGACCTCAAGGTTGTCCCTGAGGGTCAGATTCGCGAGCTCATGAGTTGGGAGGGCAGGGAAGGTAGCTAGACACTGGGGGGTGGCCCTACCCTATTCGAAGGTATCCAGGCACTGTCTTGGTCTTTCCACTCAGCCGGACATCAAACACAGCTGTGTCTGCAGCTCCCAGGGGCAACAGCTTCACACACATGCGTTTCTTCTTGGACACAGAGGCCTCTGGGAGTGGGGGGCAGGGGAGTAAGAGAGGGAAGCCAGGAAGGGGTGGGAGGGCCCAAAGATGACTCCAGGATGAGGCTCACCAGGGTGCTGTTTAAGGCAGCTGCATGGACAGCACTGGGAATGGGGGGTGGGAGGAGTGGTTAAATCATGAATGGTATAGATGAAGGAGGGGGATTCCAGGCAGCCTTTAGGAGCCACTGGGGTAGGCTGATCTTTGGTGATACGAAGGTGCATTCATGGGGTGGCTAGCTGTGGAATCAGACAGAGCTGGGTGCCCATCCTGGCCCTCAAAGCTTACTTTCTCTGAGTCCTCTAATCCTATAGACGTTGGCCAACTAGCACCTGTGAGCCAAATCTGGCTCAAGGCCTGTTTTCTTTCCTTTTTTTTTTTTTTTTTTGAGATGGACTTTTGCTCTGTCACTCAGCCTGGAGTGCAATGACACGATCTCAGCTCACTGCAATCTCCGCCCCCCGGGTTCAAACAATTCTCCTGCCTCAGCCTCCCGAGTAGCTGGGACTACAGGCACCCGCCACTATGCCCAGCTAATTTTGTATTTTTAGTAGAGACAGGGTTTCATCATGTTGGCCAGGCTGGTCTGGAACTCCTGACCTCAGGTGATCTGCCCACCTCAGCCTCCCAAAGTGCTGGGATTACAGGTGTGAGCCACCAGGCCCGGCCTAAGGCCTGGTTTCATACAGCTCATGAGTTAAGAATGATTTTTACATTTTTAAGGAATTGTAAAAAAAATGAATATGAACACACGTCATCTGGCCTGTAAAGCCTAAAAGATTTACTATAGGCCCTTTACATAAAAGTTTGCCAACTCTCAGAAAAAAATAAACAAAAAAAATGTTTGGCCGGGCGCGGTGGCTCAGGCCTATAATCCCAGCACTTTGGGAGGCCCAGGCGGGCAGATCACCTGAGGTCAGGAGTTTAAGACTAGCCTGACCAACATGGAGAAACCCCGTCTCTATTAAAGATACAAAATTAGCCGGGCGTAGTGGCGCGTGCCTGTAATCCCAGCTACTCGGGAGGATGAGGCAGGAGAATCGCTTGAACCCGGTAGTGGGAGGTTGGGGTGAGTCGACATCGCGCCATTGCACTCCAGCCTGGGCAACAAGAGCAAAACTCTGTCTCAAAAAAAAAAAAAAAAAAGTTTGCCAACTCTAGTATGAATGAATATAGCCTGAGTCTAATAAAAATGACAAGAAAGGGTGGGAAAGTTCAGGTGGGGCTGGGAAGGTCGCACTAGGGTTTTGGGCCCCAGAAAAGGAGGGGTAGGAAAGGGTGAAGGTGACATCTCAGGGAGGAGGCAGAATGAGCTATAAAGAGGAGAAAAAAAAGTGCTCCAGGCAGAGAAAGCGGCGTGTGCAAAGCCTGGAAATGAAAAAGAGAGCTGCGCAGTGGTTTTGCTTGGCTATGGTGTAAAAAGACACAAGTAGCACAACAGTAGTGAAACAGGGGGCGTGGACTGAACTCTTAACTCGAGGATGGAGGCTGTGCCAATCACATCACACATTTGAATCAGGACAAGGAATGTCGGTCCACCCTAGGGCAGGGCTCTGAGTCCTCAGCCAACCCTGTCATCACCCCGTGTGCCGGGGGCAGCCGAGGCTCAGATACCGCGCGGCCGTCGTTCCTCCTCCCCCGCTCCTCCCTGCAAGGGGCCCGGACAACTCTCGCCTCCGACGCAGGCCTTACTGGAATCCATGGGGTCGCAGACCGGGGAGAAGCCCAGCGGCAGGGGGCTCTTGTCTACCACGATCTGGATATCGGCCACCACGTTCTCCTGGGGGTTCTGGGGGTGGAAGGGGGACACAGCGAGGGTGGCCTAGCAGCGGGGACAGCGCAGCTGGCATAGGGCACCGTGAACGGGCAGGGGAGGTGGGCAGACCCTGGTGGTCCCGAAGGTGGGCACCCCTTACCTCTAGGCTGCCCAGAGAACTAAGGCACAAGAAGTAGCCAGATTTCTGCGCGAAGCTCTTGCCAAAGCTGGCGGGTGCCCCCTCGACGGTGCAGGAGATCTACCGGGAGGACGCGGGTCAGCGCCGGACTCCCACCCCACAGCGGCTGCCTCCCCCATTCGACCCCCGCCCCTCGACGTCGCTCACCGCGCTGAACCCCCGCGGCGGGGGTGCAGAGGCCGACGACCAAGCCAGGCCAGCCAGCGGCGCCGAGTCTGTCCCGGGTACGGGATCCATCCTGTGAGCGGAGCGCCGAAGGCAGGGTCGTGGGGGACAGCCTGGAACCTCGCAGCAGCCTCCCGACGGCAGCGCTCGCGGTCGAACTACAACTACCAGAAGGCCATGCGGGACGGAGAGTGCCCGGAAGCGCAGTATACGCGTGCCCGAGGGGCTACTGGCCAATGGCGCGGGGAGGTGGAGCCACGCCCCCACTCGTCGCCCGGGTTGCGCGCGTGAGCGACGATTGCGGAAAAAAGGTCTTGCCGGCTTTCCTCGCCCAGCAACTTCCGCCGGAAATGCTACGGCAGAGGTCCAGAAGACTCGTTCTCTGCAAAGCTGCACTACGTTCCCCAGAATTCCTTGCGGCCTCAACAGCTAGTCTAGAGAAAAGCTCGGTGCTTAACGCAAAAGTTGGGAGATTTGTGGCCGCAAGCAGTGGCTCACGTCTGTAATCCCAGCACTTTGGGAGGCGGAGGCGGGCGGATCATGAGGTCAAGAGATCGAGACCATCCTTGGACAACGTGGTGAAACCCCGTCTCTACTAAAAATACATTGTGAAAAATCTACAATTCCAGTTCTGGGAAATCATCCCAAAGGAAATCATCGTGAGATATGCAGCTATTGATTTAAAGAGCGAACACTGTGGGCCATCATGAGCCATGAAATCTTGGGTATAACTTAAAGAGTTGTTCATAGGAACAATACCTTTAAAAGGTGTAGTATAAAAAAAGGGAAATATTAAAAAAGGGAAGTATAAAAGCATTTATTGCCTGTAGTCCCAGCTACTGGGGATGCCACCAGCAAACCGAGTTACTTCCTCACTTTGTGTAGGTGGCGAAGAAGAAACATCCAATCGGAAAAGGCAATCAGGTTTTATTCAGTGGCCAGGAATGGAGGAGAGGCTCTCGCTCTAACTGCCCCTTCTCCCTCAACAGTAAAAAACATGACGTTTTATTGTTTCTTCCCCTGGGTACAGGAAGGGAGAGGAATGTTAGCATGTGCAGGGTGGGACTCCAGATCTTCATACAACCCGTCTACACAAAAGGGAGATTTTCTTTTAAGAGAAGGAATTTTAGTATTATAATTATATATTGATGAATATATATTGATGATCTAAAGTCAACTAGAGGTGTCTGTTCCAGTTTGTGCCGATTTAGGGATCTTATCTTCCTCTGGTATCTGGTCAGGGGTCAAGAAGCTCTGGTGACATCCCTGGCCATCTGCAGTCTTTAAGCAGCTGTGTGTGTGTGTGTGTATGTTTTTTTTTTTTTTTTTTTTTTTTTTTGGACTGAAAAACAGTAAGAAAAGAACTTTCCCAGTTATTTTATCAGGGCTGTCCTGGTAACAGGGAGGCTGAGGTGGGAGGATCGCTTGAGTCCAGGAGTTTGAATCTAGCCTGGACAACACAAGGAGACTCCGTCTCTAAAATGAAAAAAAGGGAAAAAAAAGTATTTACTATAATAATATGCTTTTAGGCCAGGTGCAGTGGCTCACACCTGTAATCTCAGCACTTTGGGAGGCCGAGGCGGGCGGATCATCTGAGGTCAGAAGTTTGAGACCAACCTGACTAACATGGTGAAATCCCGTTTCTACTAAAAATACAAAAAATTATCCGGGCGTGGCAGCACACGTCTGGAATCCCAGCTACACGGGAGGCTGAGGCAGGAGAATCACTGGAACCCAGGAGGTGGAGGTTGCAATGAGCCGAGATCGCACCACTGCACTCCAGCTTGGGCAACAAGAGAGAAACTCGTCTCAAAAATAATAATAGTAATAATAATATGCTTTTTTACACCCATCGGGGGAAAAGTTTAGAAAAATAGGGAACGGGCCGGGTGCGGTGGCTCAAGCCTGTAATCCCAGCACTTTGGGAGGCCGAGACGGGCGGATCACGAGGTCAGGAGATCGAGACCATCCTGGCTAACACGGTGAAACCCCGTCTCCACTAAAAAATACAAAAAACCAGCCGGGCGAGGTGGCGGGCGCCTGTAGTCCCAGCTACTCAGGAGGCTGAGGCAGGAGAATGGTGTAAACCCGGGAGGCAGAGCTTGCAGTGAGCTGAGATCTGGCCACTGCACTCCAGCCTGGGCCACAGAGCGAGACTCCGTCTCAAAAAAAAAAAAAAAAGAAAAGAAAAATAGGGAACAAGTGCCCTGCGCTGCCCAGACTAGTGAACAATACAGTCAGGATGGCTAATGATGACCCCAAGAAACCAAAGGTCAAAATGTTTGCTTATGGTTTCTTTGTGCAGATGTGCAGAGAAGAACATAAGAAAAACCGGCCAGGTGCGGTGACTCACGCCTGTAATCCCAGCACTTTGGGACGCCAAGGCAAGCGGATCACAATGTCAAGAGATCAAGACTATCCTGGCCAACATGGTGAAACCGCGTCTCTACTAAAAATACAAAAATTATCTGAGTGTGGTGGCATGCTCCTGTAGTCCCAGCTACTCGGGAGGCTGAGGCAGGAGAACTGCTTGAACCTAGGAGGAGGAAGTTGCAGTGTCTGAGATTGTGCCACTGCACTCCAGCCTGGGCGACAGAGTGAGACTCCATCTCAAAAAAAAAAAAAAAAGAAGAAGAAGGAGAAGGAGAAGGAGAAACCCAGAGGTCCCCATCAATTTCGCAGAATTTTCCAAGAAGTGGCCGGGCGCAGTGTCTCACACCTGTAATCTCAGCACTTTGGGAGGCCGAGGCAGATGGATCACCTGAGGTCAGGAGCTCGAGACCAGCCTGACCAACATGGAGAAACCCCATCTCTACTAAAAATACAAAAATTAGCCCAGCACTCGGGAGGCTGAAGCAGGAGAATCACTGGAACCCGGGAGGTGGAGGTTGCAATGAGCCGAGATCACAGCATTGCACTCCAGCCTGGGCAACAAGAGTGAAACGTCGTCTCAAAGAAATAAAAATAAAAATAAAGAATTTTCCAAGAAGTACTCTGAGAGATGGAAGACAATGTCGGTGAAAGAGAAGTCCAAATTTGATGAAATGGCAAAGGTGGATAAAGTACGCTAGGATTGGGAAATGAAGGAGTATAGACCAGCTAAAGAGGAGGCAAGAAAGAGCCTAATGTCCCCAAAAGGCCACCGTCTGGCCTTTTATTTTATTTCATTTTATTGAGACGGAGTTTCGTTCTTGTTGCCCAGGCTGAGTGCAGTGGTGCGATCTCAGCTCACTGCAACTTCCATCTCCCAGGTTCAAGTGATTCTCCTGCCTCAGCCTCCGGATTAGCTGGGATTACAGTCATGTGCCACCATGTCTGGCTAATTTTTTTATTTTTAGTAGAGGTGGGGTCTCACCATGTTGGCCAAGCGCGGCCTCAAACTCCTGACCTCAGGTGACCCACCTGCCTTGGCTTCCCAAAGTGCTGGGATTACAGGCATGAGCCATCACACCCAGCCAACCATCTGGATTCTTCATGTTCTGTTCAGAATTCCACCCCAAGATCAAATCCACAAACCCTGGCATCTCTATTGGAGATGTGGCAAAAAAAAAAAAAAAAAGCTGGGTGAGATGTGGAATAGCTGAAGTGACAATGAAAAGCAGCCTGATGTCACCAAGGCAGCAAAGCTGAAGGAGAAATATGAGAAGGAGGCTGCTGACTATAAGTTGAAAGGAAACTTTGACAGTGCAAAGGGTCCTGCTAAAGTTGCCTGGAAAAAAGTGGAAGAGGAAGATGAAGAAAGAAGAGGAAGAGGACAATGGATGATAAAAACTGTTTCTATGCCAGGAGTGATGGCTCATTCCTATAATCCCAGCACTTTGGGAGGCCAAGGCGAGTGGAGATCAGGAGTTCACAACTAGCCTGGCCAACATGATGAAACCCCATCTCTACTAAAAATACAAAACATTAGCGTAGCGGGGGGGTGTAGGGGGGTGTGTGCCTGTCGTCTCAGCTACTCCGGACACTGAGGCAGGAGAATCACTTGAACCCAGGAGGCGGAGGTTGCAGTGAGCCGAGATCACGCCACTGCACTCCAACCTGGGTGACAGAGCAAGACTCTGTCTAAAGAAACAAAGAACAACAAAAAAAAAAGGTGGTTGAGGCCAGGCACAGTGGCTCACACCTGTTACCCCAGCACTTTGGGAGGCCGAGGTGGACAGATCACTTGAGGTCAGGAGTTGGAGACCAGCCTGGCCCACATGGTGAAACCCCGTCTCTACTAAAAATACAAAAAAATTAGCCGGGCGTGATGGCAGGTGCCTGTAATCCCAGCTACTCCAGAGGCTGAGACAGAAGAATCACTTGGGCCTCGGAGGTGGAGGTTTCAGTGAGCAGAAATGGTGCCTCTAAGCTCCAGCCTGGGTGACAGAATGAGACTCTGTCTTAAGGAAGAAAAAAAAAAAGTAGGTTGGGCACGGTGGCTCAAGCCTGTAATCCCAGCACTTTGGGAGGCCGAGGTGGGTGGATCATGAGGTCAGGAGTTTGAGACCAGCCTAACCAACATGGTGAAACCCTGTCTCTACTAAAAATACAAAAATTAGCCAGGTGTGGTGGCATTCACGTGTAATCCCAGATACTCAGGAGGTTGAGGCAGGAGAATTGCTTGAACCCAGAGGCAGAGGTTGCGTTGAGCCCAGATCACACCACTGCACTCTGGCCTGGGCGACAGAGCAAGACTCTGTCTCAAAGAAAAAAAAAAAAAGAAAGAAAGAAAAAGTGGTTGAGGTTTTGGCAAGTCCTATTAGTTAAACCATAGCCTAAATGTCTTACAAAGTTAGCTTGGCCCAATAGCCCAGGAATAATTAAGGGAAAAGTAAGGTGGGGTTTGGGTTAACTTAGCTTACCGTTCTAATGTTCTCACTGATATAATTTTTGCAGTGGTGGTTTCATCAGTTGGGTGCAGGAAGATTGTGAGGGTTTTTTTGTTTTGTTTTTGTTTTTTGAAACGGAGTTTCACTCTTGTTGCCCAGGCTGGAGTGCAATGGTGTGATCTCGGCTCACTGCAACCTCTGCCTCCTATGGTCAAAGGATTCTCCTGTCTCAGCCTCCGCTGGGATTACAGGCTCGCACCACCACGCCCAGTTAATTTTTGTATTTTTAGTACAGACAGAGTTTTGCTAGGTCAACCAGGCTGATCTCGAACTGCTGGACTCAAGCGATTTGCCAGCCTCTGCCTCCCAAAGTGCTGGGATTACAAGGGTGAACCACCCCACTGATCAAGGGGAACATATTAATACTTTGTTTCTTTGTTTTGAGACGGAGTCTCACTCTCTTGCCCAGGCTGGAGTGCAGTGGCATGATCTCAGCTCATTGCAGCCTCTGCCTCCGAGGTTCAAGCCATTCTCCTGCCTCAGCCTCCCAAGTAGCTAGGATCATAGGCACGCACCACCATACCCGGCTCATTTTTGTATTTTGAGTAGAAACGGGGTTTTACTATGTGGGCCAGGCTGGTCTTGAACTCCTGACCTCAAGTGATCCACCTGCCTTGGCCTCCCATAGTGCCAGGATTACAGGCATGAGCCACTGAACCCAGCCAGAAACATATTAATACTATGAACAACACTCAGCCCTGGGCTGGTTAAGAGGCTGGAGACTGAAAGGTGGTGTTGATTGACCGTGGACCTGGGGAAATACCTGCAGTGGGTTAAGGATACTCTTGTGTGTCTTACAAAACAGAGACACAGATGCTGCCTAAGAACCAGGTCCTCCTGGACCCGGCGCCAGGGAAGGATCTGAAAGAAAAGAAGAATGCCTGTGATAGGTGTGAGAGAGGAGTGCCACTCACCGTTCACTGCAGCAGCAGGGGACAGGTGAATTCTGAATTCTTTTTTTTTTTCTTTTTGAGACAGAGTCTGTTGCGACCAACCGAGTTATAGAGAAACACCACACTTTGAGACAAATTAAAGAGTCCTTTATGAGCCGGTGACCGAGAGGCAGCTAACGCCCAAAATTCTCTCGGCCCCGAGCAAGGGGCTAGTTTTGTTTTTATACTGTGGTCTAAATAGGGGAGGGGGATTTTAGCTGAAGCAATTTTTACAGAAGCAGAACTGGCAAAAAGTTAAAAAATTAATTGGTTACAAATGCAGTTACAAAAAATAAACAGTTCCAGGTGCAGGGGCTTAAACTATCACAAAGAGATAAATGTAGGGGTTTTTGGGTGCCATCCGCCGAGCACGCCCCAGGAGCTGCTGTGCAGCTTGCCTCAGTATCTTATCAGCAGGTGCATTCCTGGACGTGCTTTGAGTCAGTTTTACACTAGCTATGCCTGGAGGGAGGTGAAAGGGGTTACAAGTGAAGAAACTAAAATGGAGTCTGTCCGGCTCTCTGCTAGGAGAGAGTCACTCAGGTTAAAACAAGGTAGGGTATCACAAGTCTTGCTCTGTCATCCAGGCTGGAGTGCAATGGCGCGATCTCAGCTCGCTGCAAGCTCCGCCTCCCGGGTTCAAGCAATTCTGCTGCCTCAGCCTCCCAAGTAGCTGGGATTACAGGTGCCCGCCAGGAAGTCCATCTAGTTTTCTATTTTTAGTAGAGACAGGGTTTCACCATTTTGGCCAGGTCTCGAACCCCTGACCTCAGATGATCCACCCGCCATGGCCTCCCAAAGTGCTGGGATTATAGGTGTGAGCCACCACTCCTGGCCAAATTCTGAATTCTTCAGGGGAAGTGAGAGCCTGGGACATAGGCATCCCCTTGGACCCAGTAACCCCACTTCTGGGAGTTCAGTTTAAGGAAAGCCTGCAGTCAAGTCTGAAACTTACCAAATGACAAGGGCAAACTCAGACGGGGAGCTGTAATGTACAAAGTGCTAAGCTAAGCACTTTCTATATATTGCTTTTTCCTGTCAAAGAAAATAAAAATACGAGGATCTTCCAAAGGCAATTTGCCCAAGGAAAAGTTGTTGTTGTTGTTTGTATTGGTTTGTTTGTTTTTGAGACATGGTCTCATTCTGTTGTCTAGGCTGGTGTGCGGTCATGCAAACATGGCTCACTGCATCCTCGACCTCTTGGGCTCAAGGGATCCTCCTACTCAGCCTCCTGAGTGGCAGATGACCTGAGGTCGGGAGTTAGAGCTCAGCCTAGCCAACATGGTGAAACCCTGTTTCTACTAAAAATACAATTAGCCAGGTGTGGTGTCAGGTGCCTGTAATCCCAGCTACTCAGGAGGCTGAGGCAGGAGCATTGCTTGAATGTGGAGGCTGCAGTAAGCCAAGATCACACCACTGCGCTCCAACCACCACAGGCGCAGCCACCATGTCCAGCTAATTTTTAAATGTTTTGTTGAGGTGGGGGGTGGGGGTGGGGGGAAACTCACTTTGTTGCTCACGCTAGTCTTAACTTCTGGGCTCGAGTGATCCTCCTGCCTCGGCCTCCCAAAGTGTTGGGATTACAGGCAAGTGCCACCGCGTCTGTACCAAAGGGAAAGTTAGGTCTGGAGACTGAGCCACACAATACTGAAATTCATTTCCCAAATGCATGGCTGTTGCTTCCTGATTGTCTTAAGTGGTTAGGCATTGTACATTACCCAGATGCCTACAAAAAGAAAAGAAAAAAAAAAAGCCCTCACACATCTCCAGATGATCGCCCTCACAAATTGTTCATATGTAAATTATTTGCTTACCCCTAAATCTTTCCAAGATGTCCAGCCTCCCATAAACAAAGAAAGGTAACCTTAGGTTTGCAAGCTCTATCTGACCCCTTGTCCAGGCTGTTGAATTTCATCCTGACAGCACTGATTACAAGCTTACTTTCCCTGGTGCAAAACAAAGACAGGATGACATCCATCAGCCCTCCACCAGACCCTGACACAGCTGCAAAATTAATCTTTCCTTTACTCCTTCTTTAAATGTTTGCCTTATCTTAGGTATAACCATAGTTTCAGTTTCCCTGGCACTAATTAAAGTCAGAAGAATGTAACTGATGAGAAATGTCATCGCCTACTTTCTTTTTACTGTTTTCTCTGAGTTGATGGAGATACTGTTTCAGTTTTTAATTTGTGTGGACATTCCAGTCGACTGGGAAGCAGCTGTTATTACACCCCTACTTTTTTTTTTGAGAGGGAGTCTTGCTCTGTGGCCCGGGCTGGAGTTGCTGGAGTGCAGTGGCGGGATCTCAGCTCACTGCAAGCTCCGCCTTCCGGGTTTACGCCATTCTCCTGCCTCATCCTCCGGAGTAGCTGGGACTACAGG
>NW_012120265.1:1329430-1332141 GCF_000951035.1 Colobus angolensis palliatus | reverse complement strand
TGGCTCACACCTGTAATCCCAGCACTTTGAGAGGCTGAGGTGGGTGGATCACTTGAGACCAGGAGTTTGAGACCAGCCTGGCCGACATGGTGAAACCCTGTCTCTACTAAAAATACAAAAATTAGCCGGGCATTGTGGCGCACACCTTTGATCCCATCTACTCGGCAGGCTGAGGCAGGACAATCACTTGAACCTGAGAGGTGGAGGTTGCAGTGAGCCGAGACTGCACCACTGCACTCCAGCCTGGGCAACAGAGTGAGACTCCATCTCAAAAAAGAGAGAGAGAGAGAAAAGCAGAGGCCTGGGGGAAAGGAGCTGGTCCACCATGATGGAATTTGAGCCCAAATCTGACTCCAAACCTGCACTCAGTTTCCCCCAGGGCAGGGCTTGTCACGTTTGGTGGCACCTCTGACACTTGGGGCTTGATCATTTACTGTGGGGGGCCATCCTGTACCCTGTAGTGTGTTGAGCAGCGTCCCTGGCCTACATCCCTAGATGGCAGGGGCACTCCCAGCCCCCACGGTGACAATAAAAATGTCCCCTGGAGCAGAATCGCCCCTGCCCAGTGAGCGCCCCAGGGCCAGCGACTTCCT
This sequence comes from Colobus angolensis palliatus, assembly GCF_000951035.1. Lineage (NCBI taxonomy): Eukaryota > Metazoa > Chordata > Mammalia > Primates > Cercopithecidae > Colobus > Colobus angolensis. Next base: position 1,331,548 of record NW_012120265.1, on the reverse strand, counting down.
ACAGGCATGGAGTTGTCCTCAGATGCCCACCTGGGGCCACATCTCAGTATCCCAGAGTAAGTGAAATATACATGTAGTGTAATAAACAGAAATGAAACAGCTAAGGGACGATTGTGGATGATCTTTGCGCCTTATTATTATTATTTTTTTCCTTAGCGAAGTGCAGTGGTTCACACCTATAATTCCAGCACCTTGGGAGGCTGAGGAAGGAGGATCACATGAGCCCAGGAGTTTGAGACCAGGCTGGGCAACATACGGAGATCCTGTCTCTACAAACAATACAGCTGGGCGTGATGGTGGTGAGTGGCTGTAGTCCCAGCTACTCAGGAGGCTGAGGCAGGAGGATCGCTTTGAGACAAGCCTGGTCAACATAGTGAGACCCCATCTCCACAAAAAATAAAAAATTAGCCAGGTGTAGTACTGCGCATCTGTGGTCCCAGCTACTTGGGAGGCTGCAGTGGGAGGATCACTCGAGCCCAGGAGGTCAAGGTTGCAGTGAGCTGTGATCACACCACTGCACTCCAGCCTGGACAACAGAGCAAGAGCCTGTCTTTAATAAATAAATAAAAGAGGGGAAATTGAGTGTAGGGAATGTGGGAAATTCTTTCTATTATCCTCACTGTTTTTTTTTTTTTTTTTTTGCAAATCTAAAACTATTCTAGAATAAGATGTTGGCCAGGCATGGTGGCTCACGCCTGTAATCCCAGCACATTGGGAGGCCGAGGTGGGCAGATCACAAGGTCAGGAGATCAAGACCGTCCTGGCCACTTGGTGAAACCCCATCTCTGCTAAAATACAAAACTTACCTCGGCGTGGTGGCACATGCCTGTAATCCCAGCTACTTGGGAGGCTGAAGCAGGAGAATCGCTTGAACCAGGGAGTTGGAGATTGCAGTGAGCAGAGATCGTACCACTGTACTCCATCCTGGGTGACAGAGTGAGACTCTGTCTCAAAAAATAAATTAATTAACTAAATAAAATAAAATGTTTCTTTTTTTCTTTCCTTTTTCTTTTTTTTGTTTTGAGAGAGTCTCACTCTGTCACCCAGGCTAAAATGCACTGGCACAAACTCAGCTCACTGCAACCTCTGCCTCTGGGTTCAAGCGATTCTTCTGCCTCAGCCTCCCGAGTAGCTGGGATTACAGGCACCCACCACCACACCTGGCTAGTTTTTGTATTTTTAGTAGAACCAGGGTTTCACCATGTTGGCCAGGCTGGTCTCAAACTCCTGACATCAAGTGATCCACCCGCCTCAGACTCCAAAGTGTTGGGATTACTGGCATGAACCACCGCACCCAACTGAAATGTTTCTCTAAATAATAATAATAATAACATAATAATAAATAAAAATAAAAAGTAAATTAAAAAAAAAGCTAAAACCAAAAGAATGCCAGGGGCTGGTGCAGTGGCTTACTCCTGTAATTCCAACACTTTGGGGGCCTGAGGCAGGAGGATCTTTGGAGCCCAGGAGTTTGAGACCAGCCTGGGAAACATAGTGAGACCCCCATCTCTACAAAAAATAAAAAATTAGCTGGGTGTGGTGGTGCACACCTGTAATCTCAGCTACACCGGAGGCTGAGGTGAGAGGATTGCTTGAGCCCCGGAGGTCAAGGCTGCAGTAAGCTATGTAAGCCTGGGCAACAGGACAAGATTCTGTCTGAAAGGAAAGGAAAAGAAGGGGAGGGGAGGGGAGGGAAAGAGAAAGAAAGGGGAAGGGGAAGGGGAAGGGAAGGGAAGCAAAGGAAAATAGCATAACAGTTTCCATTTCTAATTTTATTGCAAAAGTAATTGGGGTTTCTGCCATTACTTTTAGTTAACATAATTAATGTAATTATATGCCATTAAAAGTCATGGCAGGCCGGGCGTGGTGGCTCATGCCTAAAATGCCAGTACTTTGGGAAGCTGAGGTGGGCGGATCATGAGGTCAAGAGTTCGAGACCAGCCTAGCTAACACGGTGAAACTCCATTTCTACAGAAAATACAAAAATTAGCTGGGCGTGGTTGTGGGTGCCTGTAATCCCAGCTACTCAGGAGACTGAGGCAGCAGGATTGCTTGACCCCAGGAGGCGGAGGTCAGAGGTTGCAGTGAGACGAGATCATGCCAATGTACCCCAGCCTG
>NW_012120265.1:1319746-1328547 GCF_000951035.1 Colobus angolensis palliatus | reverse complement strand
GGCCGAGGTGGGCGGATCACCTGAGGTCAGGAGTTCGAGACCAGCCTGGCCAACATGGCAAAACCCTGTCTCTACTAAAAGTACAAAAATAAACCAGGTATGGTGGCAGGCGCCTGTAATCCCAGCTACTCTGGAGGCTGAGGCAGGAGAATCTCTTGAACCTGGGAGGCAGAGGTTGCAGTGAGCCAAGATTGTGCCACTGTACTCCAGCCTGGGCATCCGTCTCAAAAAAAATTTAATGAATTAAATAAAATAAATATGTATGTACTAAAAAAAAAATATATATATATATATATATATATATGTATTTTTAAGTAGAGATAGGGTCTCGCTATGTTGACCAGGCTGGTCTTGAACTCCTGACCTCAAGCAATCCTCCCATCTTGGCCTCCCAAAGTACTAGGATTGCAGGCATGAGCCACCGCACCCATCCCATCATTTGTAATTTTAAAGGGAAGAGCAACAAACTTTCAGTTTGCAGGGCTGGGACTGTTTGCAGCTGCAAAATTTAGAGAGGACATCAATCTTTTATTATCCACATTTTGCAGCTGGGGAAATCAATGCTAAGAGAAGAAATTCATTTGCCCAGGGGCGCACCACCCCGGTCTCCAATGTGCAATTCATGCAATTGTGATTTCCGACCTGGTCCCAAACTGACTCTAAAGTTTGCAGGCCAGAACACTGCTGCTCAAATAAGTCAGCTTAGTCAAATAAGTCAGGCAAAGGTCGTGTCTTTTCACCTGGAGTCCTGGCCAGGCTGGTAGGTCCCTCCTCCTGGGACAAGTTCACCCTCAGACTTTTCAGCAAGATCATCTCCCACAGCTTGTTAATTGGTTCTTGGTTGAAGGGGTGGCCTGCCCCTCCACACCTGTGGGTGCTTCTCGTTAGGTGGAACGAGAGACTTGAGAAAAGAAAGAAAGACACAGAGACAAAGTATAGAGAAAGAAAAGCGGGGCCCAGGGGACCAGTGCTGTGCTTACAGAGGACCCACACTGGCACCGGTCTCTGAGTTCCCTCAGCATTTATTGCTCAAAAGATAAGGGAGTAAATCAGCAGTAAGACATACAGATACACGGAGATGTTCCATTTGCCCAGGGACAGGCGGGAGACAGATGTTTTTCTTTTACTGAGATTTAAGAGAACGGTACTGACCTTCAACCACAAGCAGGCTTTAAGCATTTGCCTAACAAAGCACATTCCTTACAGCCCAAAATCCTTTAAACCTTAATTACCACAGCGATGTCTCTAGCAAGGACAAGATTGGAGGTAGAGTCACAGATTAACAGCATCTCAAATACAGAGCCAAATGGAGTCTCTTAAACTTACTTCTATCTATAATAACACAGTAACAGGCTGACCTCTCTTTTCCCCACACTTGGTTCTTATTTTTTTTTTTTTTTGAGACGGAGTCTTGCTCTGTTGCCCAGGCTGGAGTGCAGTGGCCAGATCTCAGCTCACTGCAAACTCCGCCTCCCGGGTTCATGCCATTGTCCTGCCTCAGCCTCCTGAGTAGCTGGGACTACAGGCGCCTGCCACCTCGCCCAGCTAGTTTTTTTGTATTTTTTAGTAGAGACGGGGTTTCACCATGTTAGCCAGGATGGTCTCGATCTCCTGACCTTGTGATCTGCCCGTCTCGGCCTCCCAAAGTGCTGGGATTACAGGCTTGAGCCACCGCGCCGGGCCAGTTCTTGGTTCTAAGTGTTTTTTGTTTGTTTGTTTGTTTGTTTTAAGAGATGGGGTCCCACTTTATCACCCAGGCTTGAGTGCAGTGGCACAATCATAGCTCGCTGCAGCCTCAAACTCCTGGGCTCAAGTGATCCTCCTGCCTCAGCCTCCCGAGTAGCTGGGACCACACGCACATACCACGATGCCTGGCTCTAAGTGGCTTTAATGGAGTCCTTCTGAGGGATGTTGGAGTGAGGGCCTGAGGGGAGTTCCCCAGGCCTTCTGGGAGGCCTGGGCTCTGGCCTTGACCTCGCCTGCTGTCTGGTCCTGCTGAAAACAAAAAAAACATGGAAATGGCAGACCTGACAGAATCTGGGCTGTGGTCAGGATGTGGTTGAAGAAGCCACAAGAAACACACTCAGTCCCCTTTCAGCCGTCATGCCCAGCAGTTGGGCGCTGATAACGGGGCTGATTTCCTGTAGGAAGCCCTGGCTCTCTTGGCCACACGGACAGCAGGTCGGTGCAGCCTGAGTGCTCCCCCAACCCCGGTGTTCAGCAACCCTAGCACCCGCCCCATCCCAGGCTTCTTCCAGGGATGTCTCCCAGGACCGTTGGGTTTAGCACATCCCAAATGGAGTCAACTATCTTTCCTCAAAGAAAAATCCCCACTAGGCCAGGCACTTTGGCTCACACCTGTAATCCCAGCACTTTGGGAGGCAGAGGCGGGCAGATCACTTGAGCTCAGGAGTTCGAGACTAGCCTGGTTAACATGGCGAAACCCCGTCTCTACTAAAAATACAAAAAAATTAGCCAGGCGTGGCTGGGCATGGTGGCTCATGCCTGTAATCCCAGCACTTTGGGAGGCCGAGGCGAGTGGATCATCTGAGGTCAGGAGTTCGAGAGCAGCCTGACCAACATGGAGATACTTAAACCTCTCTACTAAAAATACAAAATTAGCTGGGCATGGTGGCACATGCCTGTAATCCCAGCTATTCAGGAAGGCTGAAGCAGGAGAATCGCTTGAACCCGGGAGGCAAAAGTTGCAGTGAGCCAAGATGTAGCCACTGCACTCCAGCCTGGACAACAAGGGCAAAACTCGGTCTCAAAAAAAAAAAAAAAATTAGCCGGGCGTGGTCGCCCACACCTGTAGTCTCAGCTACTGGCAAGGCTGAGGTGGGCAAATCAGTTGAATCTGGGAGGTAGAGGCTGCAGTAAGCCGAGATCGCGCCACTGCACTCTGCACTCCAGCCTGGGTGACAGAGCAAGACTCTGTCTCAAAAAAAAAAAAGGGAAAAGAAAAAGGAAAGAAAAGAAAAGAAAGATCCTCGCTATATGTCCATGTTCAAGCATTATCTTCCCATCCATCTGCCCTGAGCCACAGGCCTGGCAGGTGGCATGCGCATCCATTGAGCACCTACTGGATACCAAAGCACTTTACTGGCATCTTCTCCCTGGCCACTCCTGGAGAGGCTGGCCCTGTTATTCCCCTTTACAGATGAAGAAACAGGCTCAGAGAGTTTACTTGGTATCCTGGAGTCCCAGGAGCACTTTTTCTGAAAGAAAAAAGTTGAAGCCTGTTTCCTGCGGGTGCCAGGACAGAGTCCAACATTGTTTGTTGACTGGAGTATCCTCTCACCTGGGCTGTATGTGCCTATCCAGTCCCCCAGTTTTCAGCTGGCTCCAGTCTCACCTGCTGCTCACACACCTTCCATGGCTCCCATAGTCCCCTCGGTGGGGACAGGGGCACTGGATGAAGCCCTGCTAGTCACCACAGAGACACCTGAACACAAAACCAAGTCCCTGGGGTCAGACCCAGGCCCCGCCCTCACTCAACTGTGCAATCTCAGTTTCCCCAGGTGGAGACTGGACCAACAATGATGGCCTCTGCCTCTTCAGGTCATGGTACAGATGAATACCACGGCCTAAGCACTCAGTAACACACAGCAGAGGCACAGGGCCTTAAGATGGAGTCTCCCAGGCAGCCACAGTTGACTGGCACCCAGTTGGGAAGGGCCCGAAGCCTTTTAAAGCAGGGTGAAAAAAAAGCCCACCTCCTTTCTGGGAAACTGAAACTGAAAGCCTAATTAATCCTCTGCCTGTAGGTGCCTCATGCAAGAGCTGCCGGTCAGAGCACTTCCTGGAACTTGCTATTGGTCAGGACGGCTCCTATGCTAATAGGGGGGTGGCCCATAGAAGATTCCAGTACGCTCCCCTAACTTCAGGCCAGACTCCCTTCAGCTAGAGGGGAGATCTGGATGGCACCTATTTCATATGACTATTGCAAGATGTCCATGGATGACATTTGTAAGGAAGACGGGGGCAAGCGCTGTAAGCTGGTGGTAGGAATTCTGGGGCTCCTGGTCATAGTGCTTCTGGGGGTGCTCCTGATTTTCTTCATCATCAAGGCCAACAGCGAGGCCTGCCAGGATGGCCTCCGGGCAGTGATGGAGTGTCACAATGTCACCTATCTCCTGCAAGAAGAGCTGACCAAGGCCCAGCGGGGCTTTCGGGATGCAGAGGCCCAGGCTGTCACCTGCAACCAGACTGTGGTAAGCACCTCAACTCCTTTGGATGGCCTAGTACTAAGGGGTGGGGTGGACAATAATCTCTCCCCAGAAATCTGACACAGGGTGGGTCTCCAGGGAGATGCAGGGGAGGTCCCGAAACTGTTCCTGGGCCCCCACATCAAGGGACCTAGGTTCCCCTACCAGGGTATGGGGGCCTCTAACCCAGTCCAGGACACTGGTGTAGGGGCAGGGTGTTAAAACTGTCCAGAGCCCCCAAATCAGGGACGTCAGTATTCCCCCCGGGACTTAGGTGAATTGATAAATTCTTTCCAAGGCACTGGTGTCGGAAGCCTCCTAGTGGGCACCAGTCCTGGGGGAGTAGAAACCCCTATTCAGGGTTGAAGGGGGACCTCATCAGACCCTGAAAAGGGGGGCTTTTGAAATTTTCACTTCATCACTAAGAAACTGAAATATTCACCTGGGTCCTGATATGGGGGATCTTGAAACTCTTGCTGAGCATGTCACTTGGGCTGGGAAATCCCACTGCGTTCTGGATTTGGTAGGGCCCTCTAACTTGTCTTGAGCCATAGACCAGGCAATCTGGAAACGTCTACTAAAGTCTGATTATCGACATCCTACAACTTGTCACTTGGGGGGAGGGTCTCAAAACTCCCATTCTGAGGACCCACATGCTTATGGGTGGCCCTGGGAGAGTATGTGGTTGTGGCTGTTCTTTAAGGTTGGAGAACATGGTGCAGAGAGGGTTGGAAGAAAACCTGAAAGGGTTTACATTTAAGGGCAGCAGCCAAACTCCCCAGGCCAGAACCCCAGATTCTGACTCTTCTTAGATGGCCCTAATGGCTTCCCTGGATGCAGAGAAGGCCCAAGGACGAAAGAAAGTGGAGGAGCTTGAGGGTGAGAAACAGAGAAGGGAGAGGGCTGGGGAGGGGTGACTCAGCTATGGAAGACGGGGTGGGGGCAGGGAGACCAGGGCTGGAGGTTGGGGGAAGGGGGAGGTCCTGTCCCCGAGTGGGGCAGGGCCCCAGCATGGCCACATGCTGCCCCGCCCCCCTGATTCTGTCCTTCAACCCCACCAGGAGAGATAACTACATTGAACCACAAGCTTCAGGACGCGTCTGCAGAGGTGGAGCGACTGAGGTCAGAGATAACCTTCCCCGCTACCCTCCACCCGCCACACTCCTCTCACCCCCACGTCCCTACCCCGAGACCCAGGATCTCCTTTGCTCCCAAAATCCCCATTGCCCCAAGGGGTAAGGTTTGAGTCCCACAAAAGGACAACTTAGCCCCTAGGGTCACAGAGCCATGGGTGGCCCCTGTCCATTCCCTCCCCAGTGACTTGGATTGGGGCGGTGCAGGGGGAACTCCCGGGGGCGATGGGCTTACAGGGAGGGCGGCAGGAGCCAGGACGAGCAGATGCCTGATTTGCCCCCATTTGCACCGCAGAAGAGAAAACCACGTCTTAAGCGTGAGAATCGCGGACACGGACTCCGCCAGCTCCCAGGACTCCAGCTGCGCGGCAGAGCCCCCGCTTCTGATTCTGCTGCTGGGCTTGGGCGCTCTGCTGCTGTGAGATCCCAGGAAGCTGGTCAGTGAGGAGGGGGCGGCCCCGGGAGGGAGAAGAAAGCTGGGGAAGGGGGTCGGGGAAGCAGGGACTCCGAAGTCTGGAGAGAGGGGCTGCAGGGGGAGGGACTGGGTGCAGAGGAGACGGGCCTTGGGGAAGGAGGGAGAATCCAGTGAGATGGGCGCCCTGGAGCGGGGGTGGGGCTTATAGCTATATGGGGCGGGGCTATGAATGAGGGCGGGTCTATCGATGGAGGGGAGGGGCTTGTGGATGGGTGGGGCGGGGCCAGTGTCTGCTGCCTCCGGTCTGCCCTGAGTCCCTCTTCTGGTCCTTTAGGCATATCTTGGAAGATCCGGTTCCTGCTCGACTTTTCGCTTGGACATGCCCTTGATCTCATCAGTTCTGAGCGGGTCAGGGGGTAGCACGGTTAGCGGGGAGGGCACGGGGTAGCCAGAGAAGGGTCTCTGGAGCAGTTCTTGAGGGGCCATGGGGCAACCCTGGGTGTGGGGACACAGTCGGGTTGACCCAGGGCTGTCTCCCTCCAGAACTAGGCAGGGAATGAGTCTCCCCTCTTGTTTCCCGCCCTGAGATTGGGCATGGGGTGCGGTGGGGGGGGGGCACGTGCTGCCTGTTGTTACCGGTGTTTTATTTTTTTGCGGGGGGGTGTGCTTTTTCTGGGGGTCTTTGAGCTCCAAAAAATAAACACTTCCTTTGAGGGGGAGCACACCTTACTCTTGAGTTCCTGACGTGTCATTGTGTTAGTCCCTAAGCGTCGGGGCCACCCCTGCCGGTGAGAGTGGACTCCCCATTAATGACAACACCTCCCTTCCCTGCTCCAGGACATTTTCAGGAGCCCACGGAGTTCGGGGAGGCACCACCCCAGTTCCTCCCAGCCCTCGTCTCTGCTGGGATCAACATAAGGACGGTGCACCCTCATCAGGGCTCACGTTTCCCGGGTGTTTTATTCTCATCTCCTCCCTAGAGCCTCTCCTGATTCCTGGGGATCCAGTGTGGAAGCTGAGGCTGTAACTGAGAGTAACCTCGCCTTGCTTCCCCTCCGGCCTGCAGAAAATGCTAGGCTGGGATTTAAACTAGGATCTGTACACACACAGGCCATGCATTGTCAGAATGTGTCCCCCTCCTTCATCCCCCAAACTTTCTCTCTTTTTTTTTTGAGACAGAGTGTCACTCTTGTTGCCCAGGCTGGAGTGCAGTGGCGCAATCTCAGCTCACTGGAACCTCTGCCCCCCGGGTTCAAGCGATTCTCCTGCCTCAGCTTCACCAGTAGCTGGGATTACAGGCACGCGCCACCATGCCCAGCTAATTTTGTATTTTTAGTAGAGATGGGGTTTCTCCATGTTGGTCAGGCTAGTCTCGAACTCCTGACCTCAGGTGATCTGCCCGCCTCGGCCTCTCAAAGTGCTGGGATTACAGGCGTGAGCCACTGCCCACAGCCCTTTTTTTCTTTTCTTTCTTTCTTTTTCTTTTTCTTTTTATTTTTTGAGACAGAATTTCGCTCTGTCACCCAGACTGGAGTAGAGTGGCACGATCTTGGCTCACTGCCAACTCTGCCTTCTGAGTTCAAGTGATTCTCTTGCCTCAGCCTCCCGTGTAGCTGGGATTACAGTACTACACCACCACATCTAGCTAATTATTGTATTTTTAGTGGAGATGGAGGTTTCATTATGTTGGCCAGGCTGGCCTCAAACTCCTGACCTCAAGGGATCTTGGGCTCCTTGGGCTCCTAAAGTGCTGGAATTACAGGCATGAGCCATCACACCTGGCCCGATTCCCCAAACTCTTATTTATTCTGCAGTACCCAGCTCTGGGAACCTCTCCTCCGAGAGTCTCTGTGCTTCTTCACAGTTGAGGGCTGCAATCCCAACAGACCCTTCACCCACCTTCTTGGACACTGGAAGACCTCTTAGTCCCTTCCTTATCTGTTATCTTACTTCCTCCAAGTTCTCTCCGAATCCCGGCCATTGTCTCTGCAACTGCAACTCCTGTTTGTGGTAATGGGGCCAGGAGCCTCTTGTCCCAGATTTCTGTACTGTCCTAAGGTCCCACAGTCCCCGGCCCAGATGGTCAGTGGGATTAAAAAAAAAAACAACTCTCTGGCCAGGCACAGTGGCTCATGCCTGTAATCTCAGCACTTTGGGAGGCCGAGGTTGGTGGATCACTCGAGCTCAGTTCAAGACCAGCCTGGTCAACATGGTGAAACCCCATCTCTATTAAAAATACAAAAAAAAGGCCGGGCGCGGTGGCTCAAGCCTGTAATCCCAGCACTTTGGGAGGCCGAGGTCAGTGGATCACAAGGTCAGGAGATCCAGACCATCCTGGCTAAGTCGGTGAAACCCTGTCTCTACTAAAAATACAAAAAATTAGCTGGGAGTGGTGGCATGCACCTGTAGTCTCAGTTACTCGGGAGACTGAGGCAGAAGAATTTGAACCCGGGAGGTGGATGTTGCAGTGAGCCGAGATCACGCCACCGCACTCCTGCCTGGGTGATAGAGCGAGACTCCATCTCAAAAAAAAAAAAAAAAAAATAGCTGTGAGTGGTGTCTCGTGCCTATCGTCCCAGTTACACAGGAGGCTGAGGCAGGAGAATCGCTTGAACCCAGGAGGTGGAGGTTGCAGTGAGCTGAGATCACGCCACTCTACTCTAGCCTGGGTGACAGAGCAAGAGTCTGTCTCAAAAAAAAATAAAATAAAACCAGGCCTCCACCTCCATGGTTCCTACTGCTCTCCCAGGGAAGGGTCCCCAAATACCTCCCCTGCCACAGACCCCCCTGGCCCTCTTACCCCCTCACTTCCTCTTGCTCACCACCTCCACCTTTCCTGATCCCAAGCTCCTTTTTGCCTCAAGGCCTTTGCCCAAGCTCTGCCTGCTTCCTGGAGCACCCGTTCCTCACTCCCAAGGTCTAGGGCAGGCTCTCAGCCTCAGCAGCGTTGGTAGTTTGGGCTGAATGGTTCTCTGGGTGTGGACCATCCTGTGCGTTGTAGGATTTTTGTTTTTGTTTTTGGTTAGTTTTTTTTTTTTTTTTTTT
>NW_012120265.1:1314233-1319331 GCF_000951035.1 Colobus angolensis palliatus | reverse complement strand
CTGCCTCCCGGGTTTAAGCGATTCTCCTACCTCAGCCTCTCAATTGGCTAGGATTGTAGGCACCTGCCATCATGTCAGGCTAATTTTTGTATTTTTAGTAGAGAAGGTGTTTCACCATGTTGGTCAGGCTGATCTTGAACTCCTGACCTAAAGAAATCCACCCGCCTCAGCCTCCCAAAGTGCTGGAATTACAGGCATGAGCCATGGCGCCCAGCTCCATTGTAGGATGTTAAAGGGCATCCCTGGCCCCCACCCATAGATGCAAGTAACACCCTCCCAAGTTGCGACAATTAAAAATGTTCCCAGGCGGGGCATGGTGGCTCACGCCTGTAATCCCGGCACTTTGGGAGGTCGAAGGGGGAGGATTGCTTCAGCCCAGTAGGTCAAGACCAGCCTGGGCAACATAGGGGAACCTCCATCTCTACAAAAAAATTTAATAATTAGCTGGGCATGGTGGCACATGCCTGTAGTCGCAGCTACTTGGGAGGCTGAGGCAGGAGGATCGCTTGAGCCTGAGATGTCAAGGCTGCAGTGAGCTGAGATGACACAACTACACTCCAGCCTGGGCAACAGAGCCAGACTCTGTCTCAAAAGGAAAAAAAAGTCTCTAGATGTTGCTAAGTGTCCCCAGGAGCAGGGCGGGCCTTCACTTCTGTGGCCCTGGCTTGCAGAAAAGCTAAAGCCGCTTTGCAACTACTAAGCTATTTCATCCCTATCAACAGCCCTGGTGAGGCCTAGGGTAGTTAGTGAACTTTTTCAGGTTTTTTTTGTCTTTTTTTGTGGTTTGTTTGGGTTTTGTTTTGTTTTGTTTTGTTTCAGATGGAGTCTTGCTCTGTTGCCCAGGCTGGAGTGCAATGGTGCGATCTCGGTTCATTGCAACCTCCACCTCCCAGGTTCAAGTGATTTCTCCTGCCTCAGCCTCCCAAGTAGCTGGGATTACAGGCACACATCACCACACCTGACTAATTTTTATATTTTTTAGTAGCGAATGGGTTTCACCATGTTGGCCAGGCTGGTCTCAAACTCCTGACCTCAGATGATCCGCCCACCTCAGCCTCCCAAAGTGCTGGAATTACAGGTGTGAGCCATCGCGCTGGCCAATGTTTGTGTTTTTAGTAGAGATGGGGTTTCACCATGTTGGCCAGGCTGGTCACAAACTCCTGACCTCAGGTGATCCACCCACCTCAGCCTCCCAAAGTTTTGAGATCACAGGCGTGAGCCACCGTGCCTGGCCCTAATTTTTTTTATATTTTGTAGAGATGGGGTCTCACCATGTTGCCCAGGCTGTTCTCAAACTCCTGGGCTCAAGTGATCTTCCCACCTCAGTCTCCCAAAGTGCTTAGGTTACAGACATGAACCACCATGCCAAGCCTGGTTAAAAGAGCTTTTTCCAGGGCAAAGTGTGAGGGCAGAGTCTATCCAGGGCCACAGAGACACTGAAGAATGAGGATGAATGACGCCCATGCAGGGAAAAGTGTGGATCGCTTGTTTGTTTGTTTATTTGAGAAGGAGTCTTGCTCTTGTCACCCAGGCTGGAGTGCAATGGCACGATCTCAACTCACTGCAACCTCTGCCTCCCGGGTTCAAGCGATTCTCCTGTCTCAGTCTCCTGAGTAGCTGGGATTACAGGCGCCCACCACCACGCCTGGCTAATTTTTGTATTTTTGGTAGAGACGGGGTTTCAACATGTTGGTTAGGCTGGCCTTGAACTCCTGGCCTCGTGATCCGCCCGCCTAGGCCTCCCAAAGTGCTGGGATTACAGGCGTGAGCCACCTCTCCTCCCAGCCTGGATGGGTTATAAAGCCACAAACAGAGTTGCTGAACTTTTACATTTCCCATACAAAGGCTAGCATACAGATAGGAGATTAGATTGACTACTATTGACTATGTCCTAAGGGGGTTGCTTAAACATTCTATTGTAAAGAGGCGACAGTCACAAGAGTCTCTATCTCCAACAACATTTAGTCTAGGGTTGAATGAAGACTAGGAAGTCTAGTCAATGTGGAATAGCTCCCCACAGAGAAAGGTCAGGGGCTGGGCATGGGGTGGCTCCGTGGCTCCCAGTGGTGGTAATCCCAGCATTTAGGGAGGCCGAGATGGGGGCATCGCTGGAGGCCCAGGTGGGGCATTGCTTGAGCCCAGGAGGTCAAGGCTGCAGTGAGCCGTGATGGTGCCACTGCACTCCAGCCTGGGTGACAGAGTGAGATCCGGTCTCAAAAAAAAAAAAGAAAGAAAGAAAGAAAGAAAAGAAAAAAGAAAGAGGCTGGGTGCGGTGGCTCACCCCTGTAATCCCAGCACTTTGGGAGGCCGAGGTGGGCAGATCACTTGAGGCCAGGAGTTCGAGACCAGCCTGGCCAACATAGTGAAACCCCATCTCTACTAAAAATACAGAAGTTAGCTAAGTGTAGTTGCAGGTGCCTGTAATCCCAGCTACTTGGGAGGCTGAGGCAGGAGAATCTCTTGAACCCGGAAGGCAGAGGTTGCAATGGGCTGAGATCGTGACATTGTACTCCAGCCTCGGCAACAGAGCAAGACTTCATCTCAAAAAAAGAAAAAAAAAATTCGCTAGGAGTGGTGGCAGGTGCCTGCAATCCCAGCTACTCAGGAGGCTGAGGCAGGAGAATCGCTTGAACCCAGGAGGCAGAGGTTGCAGTGAGCTGACATTGTACTCCAGCCTGGGTGACAGAGAGCAAGACTCCATCTAAAAAAAAGAAAGAAAGAAAGAGAGAGAGAGAGAGAGAGAGAGAGAAAGAAAGGAAAGAAAGAAAGAAAAAGAAAGAAAGAGAGAGAGAGAAAAAAAGAAAGAGACAGAGAGAAAGAAAGAAAGGTTGATTCAGTTTCCAGGGCTTAACTATTACCCCTTGACATAATAAATCTGGAAGTTCCTAAAATTTTATTTTTTTTTACACGCCTAAATTCTGGACCCGCAAAAAAGAGAACAATTACCCTGATTCTTTGAGTTTTCATTAACTGAACTCGTATCACTGGCAGAAAGACTAAAGTCTATCAACATACCTGAATAGAGTTTTTTTGTTGTTTTTTGAGGCATGGTCTCACTCTGTTGCCCGGGCTGGAGTGCAGTGGTGTGATCTCGGCTCACTGCAGCCTCCACTTCCTGGACTCAAGCAATCCTTCTGCCTCAGCCTCCTGAGTAGCTGGGACTACAGGTGCACACCACCACATCAGGCTCATTTTTAAATTTTTTGTAGAGATGGGGTCTCACTGTGTTACCCAGGCTGGTCTGAAATTCCTGGGCTCAAGTGATCCTCCCACCTCCGCCTCATTTCTTCTATTAATCTTCCTTTTGTGAGTTGATTTTTCAAGGAACCTTCAGAGGGTGAATGGGAAGATCACCCAGTTTGATGGGAAAGGCGGGGATGGGGGGGAGAATCAGTCACACACATAAAGATACAATCACTTTTTATTTTTGAGACAGAGTCCCACTCTGTCACCCAGGCTGGAGTCCAGTGGCACCATCTCTCTGTTCACTGCAACCTCCGCCTCACCCTCCTGAGTACCTAGGATTACAGGTACCAGCCACCACACCTGGCTAATTTTTTTTGTTTTTTAAAATAAGAAGGAATCTTGCTCTTGTCGCCCAGGCTGGAGTGCAATGGCGTGATTTCAGCTCACTGCAACCTCCCCTTCCTGGGTTGAACCCCTTCTCCTGCCTCAGCCTCCCAAGTAGCTGGGATTACAGGCGCCAGCCAGCAAGCCCGACTGATTATTGTATTTTTAGTAGAGATGAGCTTTCACCGTGTTGGCCAGGCTGGTCTCAAACTCCTGACCTCAGGTGATCCACCTGCCTCAGCATCCCAAAGTGCTGGGATTACAGACGTGACCCGTAGCGCCTGGCCTACAATTATCTTTTTAATGTCAGGGCCCTAGGAGCTGATCAAAAGCAGGTAGTGTTGGAGAGGGGGACTTTCTGTAGGAGGGGACCTGTCAGCAGAGCAGCAATTAGCCAGGAAGAGGAGGAGAAGGTGTAAAGGCCCTGCGGTGGGATAGGAATGCACTTGGAAGAGCGTTGGGGAGGCCACAGGAAGGCGTGAAGAGGAAATGACCATAAAGGTGTGATCAAGTCCTTTGTAGGTGTAAGGAGGGAGAGAAGGGGGAGGGGGAGATAGAGAAGGAAAAACAGGAAGAGGAGGGAGGAGGGGGAGAAGGGGGAGTAGGAGGAAGGAAGGGGAGGGAAGAACGGATTGTATTTTTTTTTTTTTTTTGAGACGGCGTCTCTCTGTGGCCCAGGCTGGAGTGCAGTGGCCGGATCTCAGCTCACTGCAAGCTCCACCTCCCGGGTTCACGCCATTCTCCTGCCTCAGCCTCCGGAGTAGCTGGGACTACAGGCGCCCGCCACCTCGCCCGGCTAGTTTTTTGTATTTTTTAGTAGAGACGGGGTTTCACCGTGTTGGCTAGGATGGTCTCGATCTCCTGACCTCGTGATCCACCCGTCTCGGCCTCCCAAAGTGCTGGGATTACAGGCTTGAGCCACCGCGCCCGGCCGAACAGATTGTATTCTAAGAGGGAAGTGGAGCCAGAGCTCAATTGTAATCATGTTGTAACATCGCCCCCTGGCGGCCCAGTGGGGAGCAGGCGGGAAGACGGGGCCGGTCCACTCTTGTGTCTACCCTCTGGTCCTCTTCACAGCTAGTGTAGCAGAATAAGCTCCACCAACCGTAAGTCAGTGGCGTGTCCTCCCATCTCCCAACTCGGTTACCCCATCAACAGAATGGGAACCACAGGCCGAATTCGGTGGCTCACGTCTTTAATCCCAGCACTTTGGGAAGCCGAGGTGGGAGGATTGCTTGAGCTCAGGAGTTCAAGACCAGCCTGGGCAACATAACGAGACCCTGTCTCAAAAAAACAAACAAAAAAATTAAAATTAGTCAGGCGCAGTGGCTCATGCCTGTATTCTCAGCACCTTGGGAAGCCGAGGTAGGCAGATGATTTGAGGTCAGGAGTTCGAGACCAGCCTGGTCAACATGGTGAAACCCCGTCTCTACTAAAAATACAAAAACTAGCTGGGCATGATGGCGTGCGCCTGTAATCCCAGCTACTCAGGAGGCTGAGGCAGGAGAATCGCTTCAACCGAAGAGGC
>NW_012120265.1:1310717-1313362 GCF_000951035.1 Colobus angolensis palliatus | reverse complement strand
CCGGAGCCGGGAGTCAATGCCACGGCGCCGCCCGGGGACCCGCCGCCTGAGGTCGACGATCTGCGGCGCCTGCTGGCAGAGGCTGCCGAGCGGGAGGAGGCCCTAGCCAGGAGGCTGGACCAGGCAGAAAGTATCTGGCGAGAGTTGGAGAAGGCATTAAAGGCCTGTGAAGGCCGTCAGGTAGGTGGGCCGGGTGGAGGGGGAGCTCGGGAATCCAGAATGTTGGGATAAGAGAGGGCCTGCCCACACATCCCCAGGATTCCCTCCCTGTGCCTCAGTTTCCCTAGTTCCTAGACTTGAGAAGGCATTGAGAATAGCGCCCTAATGCCTTCCAACCCTTAGATGTCAGTTCACCATGGAGTCTACCTTCTGATCAGAAAAGCGGATCACCTGAGGTCAGGAGTTTGAGACAAGCCTGGCCAACATGGCGAAACCTTGTCTCTACTAAAAATGCAAAAATTAGCCTGGCGTGATAGTGAACGCCTGTAATCCCAGCTACTCAGGAGGCTGATGCAGGAGAATCGCTTGAACCCGGGAAGTGGAGGTTGCAGTGTTCTGAGGTTGTGCCACTGCACTCCAGCCTGGGAGACACAGCAAGACTCCATCTGAGAAAATAAAAAAGTCTCATTGTCCTCTGCTTTTTGCCAGATAAATGGTGTCTGGAGAAACCCCAGACCACCGGAGACCCTCCCGCATGTGCCCACTCAGCCCTACTCCAGCCAGTTTCCAGCAGCCCTATTTTGAGAGAGGAACACACATGTCACCTGTAATTAGGAGGCTAAAGTTGGCCTCTTGGGGGAGGTACCTGCTAGGTTCTCCTTTTCCTCTGACTAACCCTTCAGACTTTTCTTTTTAACCATTTCCAGCCCTGAGCCTTTCAAAAGAACTGTCCTCAAAATCCCAGCCATTTCCATTTATGGAGTGACTACTGTATACCTCTGGGCACACCCCCCATTCCACCCCAAACTCCCAGCCCAGCCGAGGTAGTGCAACATCTGAATATTAAAAATCAAAATGCAGCCGGGCGCGGTGGCTTATGCCTGTAATTCTAGCACTGTCAGAAGCCAGGGTGAGTGTATTAGTTGAGGTCAAGTGTTCGAGACCAGCCTGGCCAACCTGGTGAAAACCCATCTCTACTAAAAATGCAAAAATTAGCCAGGTGTGATGGCGCATGCTTGTAATCCCAGGCGGAGGTTGCAGTGAGCTGAGATCCCACCACTGCACTCCCGCCTGGCTGACAAAGCATGACCCCATTTCAAAATAAATAAATAAATAAAATCAATCCAAATAAATCCCTACCCCTTTTCTGCCCCCACCAAGAGAAGGGACTGGGGCAGTCGAGGTTAAGAGCAGCCTACTCCAAGTTCAAATTCTGGCTCTGCCCCCTTACTGTAAGATGCACTGAGGAAGCCGGACCAGTCGTTTTGCAGAATGTCCAGAGGAAACCTACACATACCCCAGAATTTCAATCATTGTCAACCATCAAATTGCCCCCTGTTGGTTTTTGTTGTTGCTTGGTTTTGTTTTGTTTTGAGACGGAGTCACGCTCTGTTGCCCAGGCTGGAGTGCAGTGGCGGGATAGATCACTACAACCTCCACTTTCTAGGTTCAAGCGATTCTCCTGTCTCAGTCTCCCAAGGAGCTGGAATTACAGGGGCCCACCACCACACCCGGCTATTTTTTTTTTTTTTTTTTTTAAAGGAGAGATGGATTTTTCACCATGTTGGCCAGGCTAGTCTCAAACTCCTGGCCTCGAGTGATCCACCCGCCTCAGCCTCCCAAAGTGTTGAGATTACAGGTGTGAGCCACGACGCCCGGCTCACTGTGTTGGTTTGAAATCCCCTCAGCGAGTCCCAGATGGAGCTGAAAGTGGAACTTGAATCTGACAGCAGAGCTAAGCACTCTCCACTATCCAGTGGCTTAGGGTTGGTGGCACTGGACCTGGGCAGAGATCTCCCCTCAGGCAGGCAGCTGTCACTACTCGGTGCCCCAGGCTTCAGAAGCCACTTCTGTGTTTTACAACTACAAGGCCCCAAAGGACGTTCCACACAGCTTAGGACACAGGGTTGCAGGTGGCTTCTCACTCTCCCCAAAAGGGCCAGGCCGATTCACTCCTCCCCTCCTCTGCCTACACCCCCTCCCACTTCCCCTCCACTCCTCAGAGCCGGCTTCAGACCCAACTAACGACACTGAAGATTGAGATGGACGAAGCCAAGGCACAGGAGACCCAGATGGGGGCCGAGAACGGGGCACTGACAGGTGCGTTGTGGTATAAGGGAGTGGGCAGGGATAGAGGTGGGAGGAACCTAGGTGAATCCTAGTTATCCAAACCAGCATAATTGCAAACGTAATGCAAATAACACAGAAATAAACGCAAAAACTTGTGAAACGAATGCAAACAACATGCAGAGGCCATGCAAATGTCACAAAAACAACGCAAACATCACAAAACATGCAAACGCCTTGTAAACGACTCACAAAAGCAATGCAAACCTATGAAAAGCTATGCAAATGACACGTGGAAGCCATGCAATGGTACGCACAAATTTAATTCAAATAAAGGAAACCGTGCAAACGGCATGCAGACTATCAACTTGGATTCCGGCGTGCGTGGGGCGGGCGGGCGCGGACTCTCCCGCCTGACC
>NW_012120265.1:1310209-1310667 GCF_000951035.1 Colobus angolensis palliatus | reverse complement strand
TGGCGGAGGCAGAGGGCGAAGCCTGTGCGGCCCGGGAGGCGGTGCTGCGCGAACGCTTGTGAGTGAGGGGCGGGCCCGAGGGCGGGAGCGGATGGACGGGGAGGGCGCGACCAATGCCTGCGCAGGGCTACATTCTTTAGGCCAATCATTAATTTGGGCGTGGCATTGTGGGCGGGGCATTGCTATTTAATAGGCGGTTCCTGGAGTTGGAACCTAAGGATGGAGAGGGGAGCGGTCTCTCTTGGGATTTCAGGCTGGGGCGAACATTCTAGAAACTTAGGTCTCCAGGATCCAGCGTCGGTGGGAGCCCCGAGAGGGACGGGGAACGGAAGAGAAGGGTGCAAAGAAAAGGAAGTATCGAGGGAGAGGCTGGTGGTCTGGGGACAGAGCTTCTGGGGATGTAGCTGGGAGTCTTTAGGGAGGCGTCCCGGGAATGACTGGTGGTGGCGAACAGATGC
>NW_012120265.1:1300903-1309649 GCF_000951035.1 Colobus angolensis palliatus | reverse complement strand
GCACGAGGGTGAGTCGACCCCCAGCCGGAAGGGGGCTTCGGCCAGGAGGACAGACATGGGGGGGGGATGTCTGAGGGGACGTGTATAGAGGCGCCCCCACGCTGGATGCGACGCTCGGCTTTAGACCGTGGAGACGCCCTGAACGGAAACTGCACAGAAAGGAGCCTCAGCCTCCTTTCTCTCCCCGACCATGTAAAGTGCTTATTCTACAGACAGGGAAACTGAGGCCCAAGTGATCATGCAGTGAGCTAGTGCTTAGCTCGGATTTGAAGTCCCCTCTAACAACAATGTTACCGACATCCCACAGATATGAAGACTGGAGGTCTAGCCCTGGCTCAGGAGTAACGGGAAAGGGTCACTTTCCCTCTCTGGGTCTCAGTTTACCCTATCTGTAAAATGGGTGATTGGACTCATGATAGGGAGCTGATTTGACAACAAAAGCTGACAAAGGTGGCACAATAGGAAAACCACAAATCCCTCACCCTGTGAGAAGGGTACAAAACTTCCAGATGGAATTTAAACAAAAAGAACCAAGTAACATGTTTGTTTGTTTTTGATTTGGTTTTGAGATGGAGTTTTGCTCTTGTTGCCCAGGCTAGAGTGCAGTGGCACAGTTTGGGCTCACTACAACCTTCATCTCCCAGGTTCAAGCAATTCTCCTGCATCAGCCTCCCAGGTAGCTGGGACCCACCACTACGCCCAGCTAATTTTTGTATTTTTAGTAGAGACGAGGGTTACACCATGTTGGCCAGGCTGGTCTTGAACTCCTGAGCTTAGGTGATCCGCCTGCCTCGGCCTCCCAAAGTGCTGGGATTACAGGCATGAGCCACTGCTCATGGCCCATGTTTTTAACCTACACTGCAACAAAGGTGACTTATGCCTGACATGGAGCAATGGTTCAATATTCCCAAGTCTGTTAATTGCTATACTAATAGATCAAATGAGGAAGTTTATAAATTGTAGGGAAAAAAACGCATCAAAATCAGTGCCAAGGTGAGGACGTCCACTGTCAAGTATTTTTTTCTCTGAGAGTACTAGCCAATGCAATCACACAAGAAAAATAAAAGCTACGACTAAAAGGAAGAGAATCTATAGGTTGAATCACAAGAAAGTGCTGTTTATATGGGTAAAAAACATTGAAATATGGACAATTTTATATTGCTCAATTTCACATGAATGTATTAGTGGGTTTTCTTGTTTTTCTAACCTTTAAACATTTTTAGCTTGTTATCTAAATTTAACCTTTATGTTTGGCATAACTTCAGACTTACAGAAAATTTGGTAGATTGATCTCCAACTTCTGAACAACACGAAGGTTATGGACGCCAGTCCCCCATGCGGTTGAAAATTCGCACATAACTTTGACTCCTCCAAACTCAAGGCTGGCCAGGTGTGGTGGCTCATGCATGTAATCCCAACATTTTGGGAGGCCATGGCAAGAGAATCACTTGAGCCCAGGAGTTCAGGACCAGCCTGGGCACCATAGCAAGAACCTGTTTCCACAAATAATATCAGTAATTAGCTGAGCATGGTGACATGCATCTGTAGCCCCAGCTACTTGGGAGGCTGAGGCAGGTGGATCACGTGAGCCCAGGATGTCAAGTTTGCAGTGATCTGAGTGACAGAGCAAGACCCTGTCTCAAAAATTAAAAATGAAAAATTAAAGCTAGAAAAAATTATTAAGAAAATCATGCTGGGCACAGTGGTTCATGCCTGTAAGTCCAACACTTTGGGAGGCTAAGGCGGGAGGATCTCTTGAGCCCTGAAGTTCAAGACCAGTCTGGGCAACGTAGGGAGACCCTGTCTCTACAAATAATTGTTTTAAAATTCTTTGGGAGGCTGAGGCGGGTGGATCACTTGAGCTCAGGTGTTTGAGACCAGCCTGGGCAACATGGTGAAACCCATTCTCTACCAAAACACAAAAAATTAGCTGGGCATGGTGACATGCACCTGTGGTCCCATCTACTCAGGAGACTGAGGTGGGAAGATTACTTGAGCCTGAGAGGCAGAGGCTGCAGTGAGCCAAGATCATGCTACTACACTCCAGCCTGGGTGACTGGAGCAAGACACCTTCAAGAAAAGAAAGAAAGAAAAAGAAAGAAAGAGAGAGAGAGGGAAAGAAAGAAGGAAGGAAGGAAGGAAGGGAGGGAGGGAGGGAGGGAGGGAGGGAAAGAGAGAAGAAAGTAGCCAGGCTTGGTGGCATGCACCTGTGGTCCCAGCTACTTGGGAGGCTGAAGCAGGAGGATCACTGAAGCCCAGGAGATGGAAGCTGCAATGAGCCATGATCATGCCACTGCACTCCAGACTAGGTGACTGACTGAGACCCTGTCTCAAAAAGAAAGAAGGAAGGAAGGAAGGAAGGAAGGAAGGAAGGAAGGAAGGAAGGAAGGAGAAAAAAGAGGCCGGGCACGGTGGCTCACACCTGTAATCCCAGCACTTTGGGAGGTTGAGGTGGGCAGATCACGAGGTCAGGAGATCGAGACCATCCTGGTTAACACAGTGAAACCCTGTCTCTATTAAAAATACAAAAAATTTGCCGGGCATGGTGGTGGGCATCTGTAGTCCCAGCTACTCAGGAGGCTGAGGCAGGAGAATGGTGTGAACCTGGGAGGCAGAGCTTGCAGTGAGCCGAGATTGCGCCACTTCCCTCCAGCCTGGGCAACAGAGTGAGACTCCGTCTCAAAAATAAAAATAAAAATAAACAGAAAAGAAAGAAAGAAAAAGAAAAAGTGTCTGTCCATCCACAGTGGGACGCTATGCAACCACCATTTAAACGCCAAAGCAGATCTTCTCTAAGGTATGGTAATGTGAAAAGCAGGAGTGTGATAGGTTGTGTACTTCTTCTTTTTTTTTTTTTTTTTGTTGAGACAGAGTCTTGCTTTTGTTGCCCAGGCTGGCGTGCAATGGCACAGTCTTGGCTCACTGCAACCTCCGCCTCTCGGGTTCAAGCGATTCTCTTGCCTCAGCTTCAAGTAGCTGGGATTACAGGCACCCACCACCATGCTCAGCTAGTTTTTTGTATTTTTTAGTAAAGATGGGGTTTCACCATGTTGGCCAGGCTGGTCTCGAATTCCTGACCTCGTGATCCACCCTCCTTGGCCTCCCAAAGTACTAGGATTACAGGTGTGAGCCACAGTGCCCGGTCCCCCTGCTTTTTTTTTTTTTTTTAAATGCAGGGCTTGGGGAGGTAACTTTTATCCAAATATCTCTGAAGGAGACGCTGGTCACAGCCTCCATCACTGGGGAGCAAACCAGGGCTCTGGTAATTGGCGGGGGACATACTCTCATGTTTCTCTATGTACCTTTTGTAAAAATTGCATTTTTTAAAACCATGCACATGTATTACTTATTAAAAATTAAAAATTGTTTTTAAAAGTGTCTGGGCTGAGTGTGGTGGCTCATGTCTATAATCCCAGCACATTGGGAGGCTGAAGCAGGAGGATCACTTGAGCCAAGGAGTTGGAGACAAGCCTGAATAATGTAGGGAGACCACTGTCTTCACAAAAAGTTTTAAAATTAGCCAGGTGTAGTGGTGTACACCTGTAGTCCCAGCTACTTGGGAGGCTGAGGCAGGAGAATCGCTTGAACCCTGGAGATAGAGGTTGCAGTAAACCAAGATCATGCCACTGCACTCCAGCCTGGGCGACAAAGTGAGACCCTGTCTCGAAAACTAAATAAATAGGCTGGGCACGGTGGCTCACACCTGTAATCCCAGCACCTTGGGAGGCCGAGGCAGGTGGATCATCTGAGGTCAAGAGTTTGAGACCAGCCTGGCCAACATGGTGAAACCCCATCTCTACTAAAAACAAAAAAATTAGCAGGGCGAGGTGGTGAGCGCCTGTAATCCCAGCTGCTCGGGAGGCTGTGGCAGGAAAAT
Source organism: Colobus angolensis palliatus (assembly GCF_000951035.1). Taxonomy (NCBI): domain Eukaryota; kingdom Metazoa; phylum Chordata; class Mammalia; order Primates; family Cercopithecidae; genus Colobus; species Colobus angolensis. The sequence continues at coordinate 1,305,772 of NW_012120265.1, read as the reverse complement.
CGCTTGAACCTGGGAGGCAGAGGTTGTAGTGAGCCCAGATTGTGCCACTGCACTCCAGCCTGGGTGACAGAGCAAGACTCCATTTCAAAAAAATAAATAAGTAAATACAAATAAAAATTAGCTGGGCGTGCTGGTGCACACCTGTAATCTCAGCTACACAGGAGGTTGTGCCAGGAGAATTGCTTGAACCCTGGAGGTGGAGGTTGCAGTGAGCCGAGATCATAGTCACTGCACTCCAGTCTGGGCGACAGAGTGAGATCCCTGACTCAACAACTAAGTAAATAAAAAGAAATTTAAAACATTCCTAAGAGGCTGGTATAGAGAGGGGATTGGAAGCTCTTGGAACTCTGTCCGAGTTCCACTCCCTTTAGCCAGTCCTGCTCATGCTCCTCCCACACACCTGGGGTTTGTAGGTGCCTGATCAGGACCTTCACCTGAGAGGGGGCTCACCTGGAGGCTCTGCCTATGGGGAAAATGAGGCTGCGGGAAGGTGAGATCTAGCTGTTGTGTTCTTCTAATGGCCACCAGGGGCCGCCCCAGCCAGCAGATCCAGTTGCCGCCTCCTGAGGGCCCAGAGTTTTGAGAGTCGGACAGGGTGGGTCTGAGACCCCCTCCCCCGGCCCTGGCGTCAATCCAGAAGCCAGCAGGAAATGGTTCCTCCTTCTGGAGTCAGCCAGAGCTGGAAGCCTGGAGACTGGCCTTGCTCCAGCCAGGACCCTAGGGACGCAAGACCCCCTCACCACAGGGCTGTGTGGTCCAAGAACTGGCCCGTGTAAAGGGCAGGGCACAGGGCTGTCCACAGGAACTAAGTCATTGTCACCATTGTGTATTTATTTATTTCCCCTGCTGGCTCCATCTTGGCCATACCTGAGGGACTCCTGAAAATGAGTTCTGAGCCAGCCGTGGTGGCTCACTCCTGTAATCCCAACACTTTGGGACGCCAAGGTGTCCTGATCACTTGAGATCAGGAGTTCGAGACCACCCCGGCCAACATGGTGAAACCCTGTCTCTACTAAAAATACAAAAAATTAGCTGGGTGTGGTGGGGGCATCTGTAATCCCAACTACTCGGGAGGCTGAGGCTGGAGAATTGCTTGAACCCGGGAGGCGGAGGTTTCAGTGAGCTGAGATCGCGCCACTGTACTCCAGCCTGGGTGACAGAGCGAGACTCCGTCTCCCCCCAAAAAAAAAAAAATGAGTTCTGAGGATAGAGGGTGACAGGGAGCCGTGGCAGATGTGTGAGCAGGAGGGGCACAAGTAGAACTAGTGTCAAAGAATGTTGGGAAGCGGGGAATTTGAGGCTGGAGGCTTTGAACCCCAGGGAAGTCATAAGGTGGAGAGTCGGTGAGTATTCGAGGTGACTTGAGAAGGACAGGCCGAGAACTAGGTCTGCATTGAGGCTCCCCAGACGCCCAGAGAGGCAAACAGCACTTCTCAGTGACAACTGCCTCCCACCCTACAGAGCCAGCCACTGAGCTGTCCTTGTTCTGTCTCCCTGCCTCCACCTGTCTAATGATCCCTCTTGGTCTCTGTTGGTCATCTCTCTCTTTCTTTCTTTCTTTCTTTCTTTTCTTTTTTTTTTTTTTTTCGAGAGGGAGTTTCACTCTTTTTGCCCAGGCTGGGCTGCATTGGCGCGATTTTGGCTCACTGCAACCTCCACGCCCGAGTTCAAGTGATTCTCCTGCCTCAGCCTCCTGAGTAACTGGGATTACACGTGTGCACAACCACACCTGGCAAATTTTTGTATTTTTTTTAGTAGAGATGGGGTTTCACCGTGCTGGCCAGGCTGGTCTTGAACTCCTGACTTTGTGATCTGCCCACCTTGGCCTCCCAAAGTGCTGGGATTACAGGTGTGAGTCATCGCGCCTGGCCAATTTTTGTATTTTTAGTAGAGACAGGATTTCACCATGTTGGGCCAGGCTGGTTTCAAACTCCTGACCTCAGGTGATTCACCTGCGTCGGCCTCCCAAAGTGCTGGGATTACAGGCGTGAGCAACAGCACCCGGCCTCTGCTGGTCATCTCTCTAAGTGTCTTTCTGTCTCTGGTTATCTCTGTCTGTCTACCCCTGTCTTCAGGGCACCATCCTGGGTAATCCCTACCCATGGCCACACTGCAGCTCCCCTCCCATAGTTGGAGGGACAGGGGTAGGGGACAAAAATGGAAAGTCCATAGTAGCCATGGCAGGAGGGGACATGGGCTGGCTGCAACCTGACCATTCCGGCCCCTGAATCACAGGCAAGGAAGTGGGTCCCTGTTTTCCTTTTCTTTTGTTTTTTATTTATTTTTTATTTTTTGAGACGGAGTTTTGCTCATGTTGCCCTGGCTGGAGTGCAATGGCGCAATCTCAGCTAACTGCAACCTCCACCTCCTGGGTTCAAGCGATACTCCTGCCTCAGCCTCCCCAGTATCTGGGATTACATGCATGCGCCACGATACCTGGCTACTTTTGTATTTTTAGTAGAGATGGGGTTTCCCCATGTTGGTCAGGGTGGTCTCGAACTCCCGGCCTCAGGTGATCCACCCGCCTCAGCCTCCCAAAGTGCTGGGATTACAGGCGTGAGCCACTGTGCCTGGCCTAGGTCGCTATTTTTCAGCAGGGAACACCGAGTCCCAGAGATCACAGGTTTCCTCCACCCCACAGAGGGACTCTCTTTGCTGCCTCTGTCACCTCCAAAAGCACAAAACTTAATTCACTTCCATTAACCAAAAACCAAACACGTGCACATAAAAGTGGAGGGTTGGCTGGGCGCAGTGGCTCATGCCTGTAAAGCCAGCATTTTGAAAGGCTGAGGCGAGAGGATCACTTGAGGTCAGGAGTTCAAGCCCAGCCTGGCCAATATGGTGAAACCCAGTCTCTATCAAAAATACAAAAATTAACCGGGGGTGGTAGTGTGTACCTGTAGTCCCCGCTACTCAGAATTGCTGTAACCTGAGAGACAGAGGTTGCAGTGAGCTGAAATGGTGCCACTTCACTCCAGCCTGGGCGAAAGAGCGAGACTCCATATAAAAAAAAAAAAAGAGAGAGAGAGAGAGAAAGAAAGTCAGGCGTGGTAGCTCACGCCTGTAATCCCAGCACTTTGGGAGGCCGAGGCGGGCAGATCATGAGGTCAGGAGATCGAAACCATCCTAGCTAACACGGTGAAACACCATCACTATTATAGGCACAAAAAACTAGTCAGGCGTGGTGGCGGGTGCCTGTATTCCCAGCTACTCGAGAGGCTGAGGCAGGAGAGTGGCATAAACCCGGGAGGCGGAGGTTGCAGTGAGCCGAGATTGTGCCACTGCACTCCAGCCTGGGCAACAGTGCAAGAGTCTGTCTCCAAAAAAAAAAAAAAAAAAAATAGTGGAGGGTTTTCTGAACTTCACCGAAATCTTTCTTCACCAGAAATATCACTTCCTTAAAGACCTTCCTGAAGTTCTGAGTGATTTTTTTTTTTTTTTTTTAACTCGTGTCTCCATGAGGACTTCAGTGTCAGTTTTCAGGGAGTGACACAGAGTTGACTTCCTCATGACAGTTTTTCCTTCTCCACTCAAACAAACAAATGAAACCAAATCAATTGTTTTCTGTTTAGGAAAACAAAAGGGTTTAAAAAGCACGCCTGATTTTCTGATGCCCCCCCAAGGGAATTTGAAGGGATTCATTTGCAAAATTTCCTGTGAACATGACAAATTGTTTTCAGGAAAAAACCCAACACTCACATCAGGGCCGAGGCATTTGACTTCATGTAGATTCTCGATCAGGCACTCACGTTCTCCCTCCAGATTTTTCTGGCCAAGGACACAAACAGAACATTTTCATAAAGTCCATGTTGGAGATTTCAGACCTCGCAGGCAAGTATGTCAATGAAAACAACCTCTCTGAAGGACAAATTGGTGACAACTATCAAAATGTAAAAATGTGCCCACTTTGAGACCCAGTAATTTCATTCATTTCTGGAAATTTGACTTTCTTTTATTCTTTATTTTTTTTTTTTGAGACCATCTCACTCTGTCATCCAGGCTGGAGTGCAGTAGTGTGATCTTGGCTCACTGCAACCTCCGCCTTCTGGATTCAAGCAATTCTCCTGCCTCAGTCTCCCAAGTAGCTGGGATTACAGGCGCCCACCACCACGCCTGGCTAATTTTTGTATTTTTTATAGAGACGGGATTTCAACATGTTGCCCAGGCTTGTCTTGAACTCCTGGACTCAAGCGATCTGCCTGCCTTGGCTTCCCAAAGCGCTTTGGATTACAGATGTGAGCCACTGTACACAGCCAGGAAATTTGATTTTAAATCTTCTTGTATTTATTGAAACAAAAAACTCAGAAACAATCTCAGTGCCCATGCGTAATTTTATTGTAATGTATCTGGTGAAAACCTAAACAGCCGGCCAAAGGAATCAGTGAATCTCAAAGACATAATACTGTGCAAAAACAGGAAAGTCTATCTTTACCTTTTTTTTTGGAGACGGAGTCTTGCTTTGTCGCCCAGGCTGGAGTGCAGTGGCATGATCTGGGCTCACTGCAACCTCCGCCTCCCGGGTTCAAGCGATTCTTCTGCCTCAGCCTCCTGTGTAGGTGGGAGTACAGGCAGCCACCACCACATCCAGCTAATTTTTGTATTTTTAGTGGAGATGGGGTTTCACCATATTGGCCAGGCTGGTCTCGAACTCCTGCCCTCGTGATCCGCCCGCCTCAACCTCCCAAAGTGCTGGGATTACAAATGTGAGCCCCCACGCCCGGCCTACCTTTTTTGTTAGGGAAAAAAAAAAAAAATCAGGCCTGGTGCGGTGGCTCACACCTGTAATCCCAGCACTTTGGGAGGTTGAGGTGGGCAGATCACGAGGTCAGGAGATCGAGACCATCCTGGTTAACACAGTGAAACCCTGTC
>NW_012120265.1:1296635-1300717 GCF_000951035.1 Colobus angolensis palliatus | reverse complement strand
GTGAGCCGAGATGGCGCCACTGCACTCCAACCTGGGCGACAGTGCCAGACTCCGTCTCAAAACAGAAAACTGGCTATGTTGTCTTCACTTGATTTTTGTTCTGTGTTTGTTTTTTGGGGCTTTTTTTTTTGAACGGGCTTTCAAACTTGTGGGCTCAAGCGATTGATTCTCCCACCTCTGGCTCCCTAATTGCTGGGATTACAGGTGTGATCCACTGCGCCTGGCTATCTCCACTTCGGACAGGAGAAAACTGAGGCCCAGGGAGGGAAAGTCACTTCTCCAAGGCCACAAAAGCTGGTAGGTGACACAGTCAGAACTCAACTCCCGAACTCTAAATTGTAAAGCTGGGTTCACTCAGACTACATAGCCCCCATTATGGAGGATGTTCTCCTCCTGCCCAGCTCTGGGGGGCTCTGGGTGGGGCTGGCCAACCTGGAGAAATGGCTGGTTGGGCACCCATGGCAACCCCCAGCCCTCCTTCCCCCACTAGCAGCCGCTGCCGACGCTGCTGGGAAGGGTCCGGAATCAGGATCAGGAACCACCGGGTAACTGCAAAGGTCAAAGGTCAGACATGGGTTTCCTGCCCACCCCTGGGAACTTCCTTCTTCTCAACTCTGCTCTCGCCTCACTGAGCACCACCCTGGAGTACCCCTCCGCTCTGTCAACGACCCTCCCCACTCTGTTCCGCTGGCTAATGGGAGGACGGGTCTGCACGCCCCAGCCTTCACACTGCCACAGAGGACAGCAATTGCAGGATTGTCACCTGTCCGGAGTCCAGCCTCCTTTCCAGCTCCCTGCTCCTGTCCCTCTAGCCCACCCTGACTCCATGGGGTGGGGGGATACCTGTCCCAGTCTGTCTCCCAAGACTGGGAGTTGCTTGTGGCTGGGCTTGGGACTGATGCGTCTTGGGGGGGCCTGGCATCACCCAGCGTGGAGCAAACAAAGAAGGGACTCCATGGAGCGTTTTTCTGGAGCTCCTGATTCTGGGAGATAGGCAGGACACACAGAATTCTTTGCTTCCTGGTCCCCAAGACCCCTCCAGCCCAACTTGGGGGGTGACCCACAGCGACGCCAGAAAACTCCCATGGTTTTTTGGTTTGTCTGTTTTTGTTTTTGAGACAGAATTTCTCTCTTATCTCCCAGGGTGGAGTGCAGTGGCCTGATCTCGCCTCACTGCAACCTCCGCCTCCTGAGTTCAAGTGGTTCTCCTGCCTCAGCCTCCCCAGCAGCTGGGATTACAGGTGCTCGCCACCATACCTGGTTAATTTTTGTATTTTTAGTAGAGATGGGGTTTCACCCTGTTGGCCAGGCTGGTCTGGAACTCCTGACCTCAGGTGATCCGCCTGCCTTGGCCTCCCGAAGTGCTGGGATTACAGGTGTGAGCCACTATGCCCAGCCCCCCCATAGGGTTTTGAGTGTTGAGGGAGGAATCTCAGTCCCCCCATCCACCACTTCTCATTCACCATCTCACTCCCAGCAGTGCCTCCAGCAGGAAATGATCCTAATTGTAACAACAGCCACAGAGTGACCAGGCACCAAGTATACCCTGTCTCACAAGGGGGAAAAGTGAGGCACAGACATGTGAGGCCTCTTGCCCAAGCTCTCACGGGGCAAAGCCAGCTCTTCCCAGCTCTAAGTTCATTATTCCTTGTGCTGCAGTTTCCTGGAGCATTTATTGAGCACCTAAGTGAACAGGGCTTTGTGGGCAATGACAGAGCTTGGGGAGCCAGCGCCACCACCATCCATGGCTCAGCCCTCCGTGATGCCCTCCTGTGCAATTACTGATCACCTACTGCTTGTCCACCCCTAGGCTAGCTAAGCGTTTCCCACTTTTTTTTGTTTTTTTGAAACACAGTCTTGCTCTGCACCCCAGGCTGGAGTGCAATGGGCACGATCTCTGCTCACTGCAACCTCCACCTCCTGGGTTCAAGCAACTCTTCTGCCTCAGTCTCCTAGGTAGCTGGAATTACAGGCATGCGCCACCACACCCAGCTAATTTGTGTATTTTTAGTAGAGACGGGAGTTTCACCATGGTGGCCAGGTTGGTCTCGAACTTCTGACCTCAGGTGATCCGTCCACCTCGGCCTCCCAAAGTGCTGAGATTATAGGTGTGAGCCACCGCGCCCAGCACATTTCCCACGTTTTGTGGCATTTAATCAGCACCGCCCCAGTGAAGTGGGTGCACATCTGTAGCCAGCCTGTCTCGAGGTAAGTCAAGCCCCCTGAACTAACCGCGTGAGACCCCGAGGCAGCCCCTTCTCCTTCCTGTGCCTCAATTTCCTCTGCCACCCAAGGGAGACAGCAACACACCTGGCGTGATTCGGTGATCTAATCACAGCAGGTACTGAGAACAGCACCAGCCACCGAGGACAGGCGAACGCGAGGCTCAAAGAGGCGGAGAATGCCTGACCAGCCAGCCAGCGCCCCACCCAGCATTAATCAGAGGGGTCCAGCCGGTGCCCTGGCTCTGCGCCCCCAGCCCCACCCCCGTCCTCTCACAGCCAGAGTGGGAGTGTTATGATAACCCGCAGCCCCCGTTTCCTCCGGGCCAGGAAGGAGCCAGGCAGAGGAAGTATTAAGAGGAGTAATATAAGCACTCCCCCCTGCGAGGCGGGGGCCAGAGCAGGCCGGGTGGCGAGCAGAGACGGTGCACTAGACGGCGGGAGTGAGCAAATGGGTCTGGCCATGGAGCATGGAGGGTCCTACGCTCGGGCGGGGGGCAGTTCTCGGGGCTGCTGGTATTACCTGCGCTACTTCTTCCTCTTCGTCTCCCTCATCCAATTCCTCATCATCCTGGGGCTTGTGCTCTTCATGGTCTATGGCAACGTGCACGTGAGCACAGAGTCCAACCTGCAGGCCACTGAGCGCCGAGCCGAGGGCCTGTACAGCCAGGTCCTGGGGCTCACGGCCTCCCAGACCAACCTGACCAAGGAGCTCAACCTCACCACCCGCGCCAAGGATGCCATCATGCAGATGTTGCTGAGTGCCCGCCGCGACCTAGACCGCATCAATGCCAGCTTCCGCCAGTGCCAGGGTGACCGGGTAAGATTGTGGGCAGGACACTCGTCCTGGGGACCCTGGGCAAGCCCCCTCACCTCTCTGAGCCTGAGTTTCCTCATCCAAGAGAGGGAGACAATCACAGGACAAATATTCTATTTTCTTATGAGACACAGTCTCGCTCTGTCTCCCAGGCTGGAGTGCAGTGGTGCAAATCTCGGCTCACTGCAACCTCTGCCTCCTGGGTTCGAGTGATTCTCCTGCCTCAGCCTCCCGAGTAGCTGGGATTACAGGCACGTGCCACCATAACCGGCTAATTTTTGTATTTTTAGTAGAGATGGGGTTTCACCATGTTGGCCAGGCTGGTCTCAAACTCCTGACCTCAAGTGATCCACCCACCTTGGCCTCCTGAAATGTTGGGATTACAAGTGTGAGCCACCACACCCAGCCAACAGATTTTTTTTTTTTTAAGAGCCAGGGTCTCCATCTGTATCCTGGGCTGGATGGAGTGCAATTGCTATCATAGCTCACTGCAGCCTCAATCTCCTGGGCTCAAGTGATCCTCTTGCCTCAGCCTCCTGAGTAGCTAGGACTACAGGCATGCACCACCACACTCAGCTAATATGTTTACCTTTAGCAGAGATGAGGTCTCACTATGTTGCCCAGGCTAGTCTCGAACTCCTGGGCTCAAGCAATCCTCTCACCTCAGCCTCCCAAAGTGCTGGGTTTACAGGGGTGAGGCACTGCGTCCAGCTAATTTTTTTTTATTTCTTTTCTTTTTTCTGGATATAGGGTCTCACTCTGTCACCCAGGCTGGAGCACAGTGATGTGAGCATAGCTCACTGCAACCTTGACATCCTGGGCTCCAGCTATCCTCCTGCCTCAGCCTTTCGAGTAGCTGCCACTATGGACGTGCCACTATGCCCAGGTCATTTTTTATTTTTAGTAGACATAGGGTCTTGCTATGTTGATCAGGCTGGTCTTGAACTCCTGGGCTCAAGCAGTCCTCCCTCCTGGACCACCCAAAGTGCTGAGATTACAGGTGGGCACCACCACACCTGGCAATTTTTTTTTTTTTTTTTTTT
>NW_012120265.1:1293379-1295400 GCF_000951035.1 Colobus angolensis palliatus | reverse complement strand
GCAAAAATTAGCCAGGCATGGTGGCACATGCCAGTAGTCCCAGCTACTTGGGAGGCTGAGGTGGGAGGATCGCTTGAGCCCAGGAGGTCAAGGCTTCAGTGAGCCAAGATGGTGCCACTGTACTCCAGCCTGGGAGACTGAGTGAGATCCTGAATGGAAAAAAAAAAACAAAAAAAGGATGGACTGAATAAAAGTTCAGAGTGTTTTCTTCCTATTCAATTCTAGCATGTATAAACAGTCCGTATTTGCCGTATGCTGGGTGTTGAATTTAGAAATATTAACTCATTGCCAAATCCCAGGAAGTAGGGAGAAGCTTTCGTTGTTTTGTTTTGGTTTTTTTGAGATGGAGTCTTGCTCTGTCACCCAGGCTGGAGTGCAGTGGCGCGATCTCGGCTCACTGCAAGCTGTGCCTCCTGGGTTCACTCCATTCTTCTGCCTCAGCCTCCTGAGTAGCTGGGACTACAGGCACCCGCCACCACAACCAGCTAATTTTTTGTGTTTTTAGTAGAGAAGGGGTTTCACTTTGTTAGCTAGGATGGTCTCAATCTCCTGACCTCGTGATCCCTCTGCCTTGGCCTCCCAAAGTGCTGGGATTACAGGCGTGAGCCACCGCGCCCAGCCCAGCTAATTTTTCTATTTTTAGTAGAGACTAGGTTTCACCGTGTTAGCCAGGATGGTCTCGATCTCCTGACCTTGTGATCCACCCGCCTCAGCCTCCCACAGTGCTGGGATAACAGGCGTGAGCCACCACGCCCGGCTGTTTTGTTTTGTTTGAGACAGGGTCTCCCTCTGTTGCCAAGGCTGGAGTACAGTGGAAGGTCTTGACTCATATGCAACTGCTGCCTCCCAGGCTCAAGCAATTCTCTTGCCTCAGCCTCCCAAGTTGCCAGGATTTCAGGTGTGCCCCACCATGCCCGGCTAATTTTTGTATTTTTAGTAGAGACAGGGTTTCTCCATGTTAGCCAGGCTGGTCTCAAACCCCTGACTTCAAGCAATCCGCCTGCCTTGGCCTCCCAAAGTGCTGAGATTACAGGAGTGAGCCATTGTGCCCGGACAGCAGAAGTTTTAAACCCTTTGCAGGCAGGAAAGTGAAGGCATGAGAGGGGAGTTGACTTTCTTGAAGGGTCAGAAACAGGTGGGCTCTCTGGGCACAGTCACAGCTTTAAATCTGGGGTCTCCTGGAGACCTTTGCGCCACTCTCGCACCCTAGCTTGTGTCGAACACACTAGACAATTATCCCCATGTTCTCAGACACAACTTCATCCTGGGGGTGTCCTGCCTGCCCTGAGACATTGTGGGGAGCAGGTGTGGGGTTCTCTCCTTGAGGGTAAGGTGGATGAGAGATGAGAGGGTGGGGTGAGGAAAGGCTAAAGAGGCAGCTTCGAGGTCTTCCAAGGAGGTGACCTGGCTGGCCAGGGCCAAGGCAGTGGCAAAGACAGGCCTCCCGTAGGACCTCAGACCTCCCAGCCCTCTGCACTGGGCAGGAAGGTAAGCTCAGCCCCCTCAAACCTGTGCAAGGCAGAACTTGGTCTCCTCACCTCAGACCCCTAATGGCAGGGCCCTACTTCCACCTCAACTCCCTCACTCAGAGCCCCAGGGGTAGGGAGGGCCCTGTCTCCATCCCCAAAACCGCAGGGCAAAGCACTGTCTCCCCAGATGCCCAGAGTAGGGTCTCACCTCAGTCTCCCAAGATGGGGTGGAACACCCCTCAGTCCCCAGGGCATAACTGTGCCCCTTCCTTCAGACCCTCCTAATGGGGTCCTGCCTGCCGCCTCAGATCCTCAGATTAGAGCCCTGCCTCCCCTCTCAGACCAGAACCTGGCTAACTGGTATCTTTTCTTTTCTTCTTTTTTTTGAGACAGAGTCTAGCTCTGTTGCCAGGCTGGAGTGCAATGGCACAGTCTCCGCTCACTGCAACCTCCACCTCCTGGGTTCAAGCAATTCCCCTGCCTCAGCCTCCCCAGTCGCTGGGACTACAGGCGCCTGCCAATGCGCCCTGCTATTTTTTTTTTTTTTTTTTT
>NW_012120265.1:1283253-1285286 GCF_000951035.1 Colobus angolensis palliatus | reverse complement strand
CCCAGTGACTAAGGCTTTTGAGAACAGAAGGCATTCCCCATGTCCCCCCAGGACATTCATCCAGGGCCAGCTTCAAAAGGACGAAGGACAGAGAGTTGCAGAAAGACAAACTCTCCTCATTCTTCATATCTTCTTATATTTCTGCAGAGGGTTCTCTTCCAAAGTTTGAAAGGCACAGCTTTAGTTTGTTAAATTGTGAACACTTTCTTTAAAAACAGCTTTGCTGGCCAGGCGTGGTGGTTCACACCTGTAATCCCAACATTTTGGGAGGCCAGGGTGGGTGGATTGTTTGAGCTCAGCAGTTTAAGACCAGTCTGGGCAACATGGTGAGACCCCATCTCTATAAAAAATACAAAAATTAGCCAAGAGTGATGGCATGCACCTGTAATCCCAGCTACTTGAGAGGCTGAGGTGGGAGGATTGCCCGGGCCTGGGGAGGTTGAGGGTGCAGTGAGCTCTGATGGCACCACTGCACTCCAGCCTGTGTGACAGAGTGAGACCATGTCTCAAAAAATATAAAATTAAATTAAAATAAAAACAGCTGGCCGGGTGTGGTGGCTCACGCCTGTAATCCCAGCACTTTGGGAGGACAAGGCAGGTGGCTGAGGCCAGTGGATCACTTGAGGTCAGGAGTTCGAAACCAACCTGGCCAACATGGTGAAACCCCATCTCTACTAAAATACAAAAATTAGCTGGGCATGATGGTGCGCCCCTGTATTCCCAGCTACTTGGGAGACTGAGGCATGAGAGTTGCTTGAACCTAGGAAGCAGAGTTTGCAGTGAGCTGATATCACGGCATTGCACTCTAGCCTGGGCAACAGAGCGAGACTCCAGCTCAATAATAATGATAATAATAATAATTAATAATTTTTAAAAACAGCTTTATTGATATATAATTTACATATTATACAATCCACCTATTTAAAGTGTACAATTTGATGATTTTTTTTTTTTTTAGACAAAGTCTTGCTCTGTCGCCCAGGCTGGAGTGCAGTGGGACAATCTCAGCTCACTGCAAGCTTCACCTCCCGGGTTCATGCCATTCTGCTGCCTCAGCCTCCCAAGTAGCTGGGACTACAGGCTCCCGCCACCACACCTGGCTAATTTTTGTATTTTCAGTAGAGACGGGGTTTCACCGTATTGGCCAGGATGGTCTTGATCTCCTGACCTCGTGATCCACCTGCCTCGGCCTCCCAAAGTGCTGGGATTACAGGCGTGAGCCACCGCGCCCGGCCAATTTCATGATTTTTTGTACATTCACAGAGTTGTACATTCATCACCATGATCCATTTTAGAACATTATTTTAGAACATTTTCACCTTCCCAGAAGAAAACCCACGTCCCCATCAGCAGTCACGCCCCATTCCCCTCCCCCAACCCCTGGCAGCCACCAACCTGCTTCCTGTCTCTATGAATTTGCCTGTTCTGGGTATTTCATGTCAATGGAATGTCACACAATGTGGCCTTTTGTGTCTGGCTTCTCTCACTTGCACATCATGATTTTGGGGTTCACACACATTGCAACATGGATCTGTGCTTCCTTCCTTTTCACGGCTGAATCATGTTCTATGTATGGAAGGAACACATTTTGTGCCTCGATTCATCTGCTGACAGGCATTTGGGTTCTTTCCACCTTTTGGCTACTGTGAATTGAGCTGCTGTGGACATTACTGGCAAGTTTATGTGAGAATATGTTTCCATTGCTCTGGGTATATGCTGAGAAGTAGAATTGCTGGGTCACGTGGTAACTATGTTTAACATTTTGAGGAACTGCCAGACTTTCCCGGAGCAGTTGCAACATTGTACATTCTCATTAGTGCTGTCTGAGAATTCTGATTTCCCCATATCCTCATCAACACCTGTTACTGTTCATTTTGGGGTTTTTAAAATAGCCATTCTCGTGGGTGTGAAGTGGCATCTCACTGTGGTTTTGATTTGCATTTCCGTAATGGCTAATGATTTTGAGTATCTTTTGATATACTTGTTGGTCATTTGCATATCTTCTTTATTTTTAATTTTAATTTTTTTTTTTT
>NW_012120265.1:1276557-1278283 GCF_000951035.1 Colobus angolensis palliatus | reverse complement strand
CCACTGCACTCCAGCCTGGGCAACAGCAACAAGAATGAAACTCCGTCTCAAAAAAAAATAAAGAAAAAAAATTCAATTGACCATAAATGTGGATGTAATATTTTTTAAAGTTCATCCATGTTGTAGCATGTATTTATTTATACTTTGTGTCTTTTTATTTCTAGATAGTAGTAGCTGTAAAAGTTTTGAAAATCAGACAAACATCCACTATATTTTTATTTATTTATTTTTGTTTGTTTTATTGAGATGGGGATCTCGCTATATTGCCCAGGCTGGTCTCAAACTCCTGGGCTCAAGTGATCCTCCCACCTCAGCCTCCCGAGTAATTGGGACGACAGGTGTGAGCTGCCACACCTGGCTTCCAACATCCCCTCAATAAAGGGACCGTGCCCTTGTGAATTCAGCTCACTCTGGCCACCAGGGTGCTCGATCTGGGTCCAGGCAGTCCCGGGGGCAAGACACTAAGCTCTGTCCTGTGCCCTTCCCCTCCCTTCCGGGCAGGTCATCTACACGAACAATCAGCGGTACATGGCTGCCATCATCTTGAGCGAGAAACAATGCAGAGAACAATTCAAAGACATGAACAAGAGCTGCGATGGTGAGTACTAAGGCCGCAGGGAGCCGGGATGGTGGACTCCCCGCCCAGTGCTCGCGGCAGCCCCCAATCTTCCTGGGTCTCCTGGTCCTGTTTCCTTAGCCTTGCTCCTCATGCTGAATCAGAAGGTGAAGACGCTGGAGGTGGAGCTAGTCAAGGAGAAGACCGTTTGCACTAAGGATAAGGAAAGCGTGCTGCTGAACAAACGCATGGTGGAGGAACAGCTGGCTGAATGTGTGAAAACCCGGGAGCTGCAGCATCAAGTGCGCCAGCTGGCCGAGGAGCAACTACAAAAGGTTCAAGCCCTCTGCCTGCCCCTGGACAAGGACAAGTTTGAGATGGATCTTCGTAACCTGTGGAAGGACTCCATTATCCCACGCACCCTGGACAACCTGGGTTACAACCCCTACCTTCCCCTGGGCTCGGAATTGGCCTCCATCCGCAGAGCCTGCGACCACATGCCCAGCCTCATGACCTCCAAGGTGGAGGAGCTGGCCCGGAGCCTCCGGATGGGTATCGAACGCGTGGCCCGCGAGAACTCGGACCTCCAACGCCAGAAGCTGGAAGCCCAGCAGGGCCTGCGGGCCAGTCAGGAGGCAAAACAGAAAGTGGAGAAGGAGGCTCAGGCCCGGGAGGCCAAGCTCCAAGCCGAATGCTCCCGGCAGACTCAGCTAGCGCTGGAGGAGAAGGCAGTGCTGCGGAAGGAACGAGACAACCTGGCCAAGGAGTTGGAAGAGAAGAAGAGGGAGGCGGAGCAGCTCAGGATGGAGCTGGCCATCAGAAACTCGGCCCTGGACACCTGCATCAAGGCCAAGGTGGGCTTGCGGGCCCCAGAGGGAGGCTGCAGTGGAGTTAGGTCCAGATGCCAAGGGGGTGGTGGTGATGTTGAACATGGAGTTGGCTTTGAGGATGGCTTCCTGGTCTAGGTTGGGTGAGTTATGACTCTCTAGGATCAGGCATTAAGATCAGGATAGAGCTTGGAATGGGGATGGGCATTGGGAAGAGTGTAGGGTTAAGAATGGAATTAGAGTGCCGGGCGCAGTGGCTCATGCCAGTAATCCCAACACTTTGGAAGGCCAAGGCAGTTGGATCGCCTGAGGTCAGGAGTTCGAAACCAGCCTGGCCAACATG
>NW_012120265.1:1268823-1274527 GCF_000951035.1 Colobus angolensis palliatus | reverse complement strand
GCCTGTAATCCCAGCTACTTGGAAGGCTGAGGCATGAGAATCACTTGAACCCAGGAGGCAAAGTTTGCGGTGAGCCCAGATCGCACCACTACACTCTAGCCTGTGTGACACAGCAAGACTCCATCTCAAAAAAAAAAAGAAACCCAAACCTCTGCATCATGCAATATACTCAGTGTAACAAACCTGCACACATCCCCACTAAATCTAAAATAAAATAAAATCTGCTCCAAATCCTAAAAAAGGAAAGTGAAAGAATTGAGGCTGGGTTTGAGTGTAGGGAGCTGGTGGGTTATTCTACTGTTGGGATTGGGATTGGGGTTAGGGTCAGAGTTAAAATCCTGTATTTGAGTTGAGTTGAGGAACCAGGGGAGTTGGTTTAGCATTGGGAGTGATACTGGGGTGAGGATGCCTAGAGGAAGAGTTGATGTGAAGATTGAACTCGTGTTTAAATTGGGCTGTGATGAGTTTTTGGTCACTGCTGTATCTAAAGTTGATTTGAGTTAAGGTTAGGATTTCACTTAGGATTTCGTTGATTTTAGAACGGGGTTGAATTTGGAATTTGGATGGTGAGTAAAGCTTGCAAATTGTGTCAGGGATGCTTGTAGGGGGTGAGGTTGGGTGAAGAATGATCTAGGATCTCATTTGCTTTGGGACTGAGTTGAAGCACTGAAGCCAGATTTGAGGCTCGGGTAGTTGGAGGTGACTGGTGCATCTAGAGATGCTTAGAGGTTGCGGCCAAGGGTGAATTTCAGATTTCACTGGCATTGACATAGGGATTGGTATTGACAATGGGTTAGGAGTTGAGCTCAGGTTGGTTTAGGGTGACTGGTGGAAGGCTGAGTGGGCTTGGAGTTGAGTTGAAGGATTGGGTGACCCTGGGTTATGGCTGGGGAGACATTGGGGTTGAGTGACGATCAGGGCTGGGTTGAGAGTAAAATCTGGGGTAGATGCCAATCTTGGGGTGGAACTGGGTTGAGGTGGATTTGGGGTAACTGACCAGTTTAGGACGGTTTCCGGTTAATATCAGGGGCTTGATAGGGCCTTAGGATTAGGGTGAAGTTTGGGTTGGGATTGGAACTGAGTGTGGGTTTAGGATGGGAGCTGGGTAGAGGCTGGGGTCTGGGGTTGAGTGGGTGTTGAGCATGGCATTGCACAAGTGTTTGTAGGAGGGCATGGTGGTGGCCAGGGCTGGGGCTGGGGAAATGGATATTTTCTCTCCTTTTTTTTGAGACAGAGTTTCGCTCTGTCGCCCAGGCTGGAGTGCAGTGGTGCAATCTCAGCTCACTGCTACCTCCACCTCCCAGGTTCAAGTGATTCTCCTGCCTCAGCCTCCCCGAGTAGCTGTGATTGCAGGTGCCTGCCACCACGCTTGGTTGATTTTTTTTTTGTATTTTTAGTAGAGATGGGGTTTCGCCATGTTGGCCGGGCTGGTCTCGAACTCCTGACCTCAGGGGATCCGCCCTCCTCGGCTTCCCAAAGTGCTGGGATGACGGGCGTGAGCCAGCACGCCCTGCTGGAAATGGATATTTTCATTGTGGTTGGGTCAAGAGAATGGTTGGAGTCAGAATGAGATCTGAAGATATGGTCAGATCCAGTTTATAATTAGGATTGGGTTTAGGTTGGGTCTTGATTCTAAGTGAGATTGACTTTTCATGTTGGGATCAGATTTTAGGTGATTGAGTTCAGAATTGGCCTTGGATTTCAGGTTTTGGGGGATTGGCTCAGGGATATTCCAGGGGTGGCATTTAGGATCGGGGTCCAGTTGGTCTACAGGGTAGGCTGACTTCAGCCTGAAGGGGGCTGTGGTGGGTGAGTAGACTCCAATGGGGTCATGGGTTGGAACTGGATTCACCTTGAGGCTCTGATGGAGATAGGGGTAGGCCAGCTCTGCAGCATGGGGCCTCAGGACTGCTGAGGTGAGCAGTCCCACAAGTCCTCAAGCCATCTGAAGTCTTGCGGTTGGTGCAGGTGATTCTATGTTCATGACCATGTGTGTCTTTCTGCATGGGGTCTGTTATGCTGCCCTGGAAGGACTTTAGAGACACTGGTCTTGAAGGGCATGAAACGGCAAAACCCGGCCGGGTGCAGTGGTTCATGCCTGTAATCCCAGCACTTTGGGAGGCCGAGGCAGGTGGATCACCTAAGGTCAGGAGTTCGAGACCAGCCTGGCCAACATAGTGAAACCCCACCTCTATTAAAAATACAAAAAAGTAGCCAGGCATGGTGGCACATGCCTGTAGTCCCAGCTACCTGGGAGGCTTAGGCAGGAGAATCGCTTGAACCTGGGAGGCGGAGTTGGCAGTGAGCCAAGATCACGCCACTGCACTCCAGCCTGGGCAAAAAGAACGAAACTCCATCTCAAAAAAAAAAAAAGGCAGAAGTCTGTCTGGGAAGCCCTGGCTTCTACCAACCTCCCTTCATCTTTCTTTCACAGTCGCAGCCGCTTATACCAGTGCCACGGCCCATGGGCCCTGTCCCCAACCCCCAGACCATCGGTGAGTGACAAAAGACAGAGCCAAGTAGGGGAGGGGCCCCTTTCCACCTCGAACCCCACCCCAGCCCAATTCTCCAACTCCCCTGGGCTGCCAGCCCATCCCTAGCCCAGGGGCAGGGGCTACTGAAGCTGTAGGTCAAGCCTCACCTCTCCCTCCCTCCACAGACCCAGCTAGCCTGGAGGAGTTCAAGAGGAAGATCCTGGAGTCCCAGAGGCCCCCTGCAGGCATCCCTGTAGCCCCATCCAGGTAAGGCACTGGGCAGGCTGCAGTTGTTCAGTCTTAGGGCTGTGGGCAAAGCTAGGACCAGGACTGAGGGTGGAGGGAGGCTGATCTCACACTTGCTTCTTCCTTAATTGAGCACCTGCTGTATACATGTATGGTTGGGTGTGAGGGACACAGCAGTATCCAAGACACACCCAGTACTGACCTCATGAAACTCCCTGAGTAGTGGGTGAGACAGTGTCATGATGGGACTACTAAGGAGCCTACAATTATTAGGGACCTACTGTGAGCCCCACGCAGTTCTAAATACTTTGCAAGATTAATTCATATAATCTTCACAACTAAACAACAATAGTAGGGCAAACCACTATTCTACCCACTTTCCAGATGAGGAGCGTGAGGCACAGAGAGGGCATGCATTATACCCCAGGGAGCACAGCACAACTGGGACACGAACCCAGGCCATCGGACCCCAAACAGGCAAGAGAGAGCCTTGGTGAGGAGGAGCTGGAGCATGCGGAGCTGGCCTTAGGGAAAGCAGGGGGAACAGTGTTCCAGGCAGCAGGAACAGCCAGGTCAAAGGCCTGGAAGCTGGATAGGGGTGAGGGAAGGTAATGAGCAAAGGGAGAGAGGGGGGAGTGGCATCCAGGAGTGATTCCTGACCTTTAATTTCTAGAAAATGAGTCTCAGCTGGGCATGGTGGCGCATGCCTGGAATCCCAGCTACACAGGAGGCTGAGGCATGAGAATCGCTTGAACCTGGGAGGCGGAGGTTGCAATGAGCCGAGATTATGCCACTGCACTCTAGCGTGGACAACAGAGTGAGACTCTGTCTCAGGAAAAAAAAAAAAAGAGGCCAGGTGCAGTGGCTCACGCCTGTAATCCCAGGCCGAGGCGGGCGGATCACAAGGTCAAGAGATCAAGAGCATCTGGCCAACACGGTGAAACCCCGTCTCTACTAAAAATACAAAAAGTAGCTGGGCATGGTGGCGGGCGCTTGTAGTCCCAGCTACTCGGGAGACTGAGGTAGGAGAATCACTTGAACCCGGGAGGCGGAGATTGCAGTGAGCCAAGATCGTGCCATTGCACTCCAGCCTGGCAACAGAGTGAGACTCCATCTCAAAAAAAAAAGAAAAAAAAATCCAGTTACGGTGGCTCACGCCTATAATCCCAGCACTTTGAGAGGCCAAAGCGGGTGGATCACCTGAGCTCTGGAGTTCAAAACCAGCTTGGCCAACATGGTGAAACCCTGTCTCTACTTAAAAAAAAAAAGAAAAATACAAAAATTAGCCAGGTGTGGTGGTGGGCACCTGTAATCCCAGCTACTCCGGAGGCTGAGGCAGAAGGACCGCTTGAACCCAGGAGGTGGAGGTTGCAGTGAGCCGAGATCGCACCACTGCACTCCAGCCTGGGTGACAAGAGAGACTCTGTCTCAAAAAAGAAAAAAAGAGTCTCAACTAGGCACTGTAGCTCATACCTGTAATCCCAGCACTTTGGGAGGCTGAGGTGAGAAGATAGCTTGAGTCCAGGAGTTCAAGACCAGTCTGGGCAACATAGTAAAACCCCCTCTGTACAAAAAATACAAAAATTACCCAGGTGTGGTGGTGTGCACCTGTAGTCCGAGCTACTCAGGAGGCTGAGGTGGGAGGATCGCCTGAGCCCAGGAGGTAGAGGCTGCAGAAAGAAGCAAAGATCGCATCCCTTCACTCCAGCCTGGGAGACAGAGTGAGACCCTGTCTTGGAAAAAAAAAAAAAAAGACAGTCTCTGAAGTCAAGGGCCTGGAAATGCTTTGCTAATTGCAAGGTGCCATCCAAAAATGGCCAGAGCAAGGGGCTAGGGGCCTCTGTAGGAAGCAACAAGGGCTCCTGGCACACGCTCAGGTCATGGCTTGATGCCTGTGCCCCCGGCCTCCTCCCAGAGTCAGTCACTTCTCAGAGGGCGGCCTGTGCGTCACAGGGATGGTGACTCAGGCCACCGCCCCAAGAACTGCTTGTGCTCTCTCTGGGGTCCTGCTGCACCACTGACAGAGTCAGGGCTGGCACTGCCATTTGCAGTTTAGGACCCGAGGCTCAGGAAGGCACCAGGACTTTAAGTCAGATCCCTTTGACCCCAAACACTGTGCCTATGACCATTTTGCCACAGGGTTATTGTCAATCGGGGTCTATTGCAGCCTCAGAGGAATAATACGGGATTTCTGGCCAAGTAGATTTCCGAAAGCTTTGCCGCCAACTCCCCAGGATGCAGCATGTCCAGCTCCGTTTCCACCTCTTCTTTTTTTTGTTTTTTGTTTTTCCTTCTTGCATACCCTCTCCAACAGGGAGCTCACTCCCTTGCCAAGCTGTCTCTCAACCCCTTTGCTCTAGATGGCTCAGTTCTCAGCCCTGAGCAGCCCACAGGGAGGGAAACAAAAGGTGAGGAGGAGATTCCCCACTCCAAGCAAACACAATTTTCCTCTCTCCATCTTGGCCCAAAGCCCTCATGGCAAGGAAGGAGGTTCTATTATTATCCCCACTTCTCAGAGGAGGAAACTGAGGCCCCAGGGAAGTGAGCAGCCCGGGGTCACACAGTGGAGAATCAGGGCCAGGCCCGGGCTCCCAGCCCAGGACTGTCAGGGCCTCGGCTGAGAACCGGGGAAGCTCTTGACATTGTTTACCCCAAAATGACGTCCATCTGCTGCGAAAACAATGTGTGCTTAAGCCTGGATCTCACCTCCTTCTCTCCTCACGGTTGCAGGAAGGGCCTCTGGCCTGCTGGCTTCTGCCCTTGACTCGCCTTCCCCTGAGAGACGCTGGGGGCAAGTGGGCTGGGGCTGTCTGCTCTGGGTTCGCTGGGCAACTTGGGGAGAGTCACTGGAATTTTTAATCATTATTTCTTTTTTTTGAGACAGGGTCTTGTTCTGTCACCAGGCTGGAGTGCAGTGGCACGATCATAGCTCACTGCAGCCTCGAACTCCTGGGCTCAAACAATCCTCCTGCCTCAGCCTCCAC
>NW_012120265.1:1261041-1262297 GCF_000951035.1 Colobus angolensis palliatus | reverse complement strand
AGCGAGACTCTGTCTCAAAAAAAAAAAAAGCAGCTGGGATTATAGGCACGCGCCACCATGCCCGGCTAATTTTGTATTTTTAGTAGAGACAGGGTTTCTCCATGTTGGTCAGGTTGGTCTCGAACTCCCGACCTCAGGTGATCTGCCCACCTTGGCCTCCCAAAGTGTTGGGATTACAGGTGTGAGCCACCACACCTGGCCCACTCTTATTCCTTCTAAGCCTTGATAAATCTCATTTTAGCGGGACGCAGTGGCTCATGCCTGTAATCCTAGCACTTTGGGAGGCTGAGGAGGGCGAATCGCCTAAGTCTAGGAGTTCAAGTCCAGCCTAGGCAACATAGCAAGTCCTCGTCTCTAAGAGAGAAAAAATAAAATCCTCATCAATATAGTATAGTGTTTAGTTTTAAAAAATAAAATAAACAAAGCCTCAACTGGTATTTACTTGTTCTAACGGCTTCCAGACACTTGTGCGTCTCCCATGTTCCCAAGTTGATGGCCGACGCAGGGCCCCGCTTCACCTGGGATTCAGCACGAGGTCTTGCTCTTATGGAAAAAAAATCTTTATTTTTCTTTTGAGATGGAGTCTCGCTTTATCACCAAGCTAGAGTGCAGTGGCGCAATCTCTGATCACTGCAACCTGTGTCTCCCAGGTTCAAGCAATTCTCGTGCCTCAGCCTCCCGAGTAGCTGGGATTACAGGCATGTGCCAGCATGCCCCGTTATTTTTTGTATTTTTTAGTAGAGACAGGGTTTCACCACGTTAACCAGGCTGGTCTCGAACTCCTGACCTCAGGCAATCCGCCTGCCTTGGCCTCCCAAAGTGTTGGGATTACAGGCATGAGCCATGGTGCCCAGCCTATGGAAAATTTTAAAGTCATTTTCTGTTGGTGGTATGTGCGCCAGCTTTCCTTTACTTGATGAGACTGAGTGTCCCTTCCTGAAGATCACATGAGGCAGAGCAAAAACAAACAAAACAAAACAAAACAGAAGTAGAGACTGAGTGTCTTTGGAAATCAATGTAAGTTTCTTTAAACACGATATAAAGACAATAATGGCTGGGTGTGTTGGCTCACACCTGTAATCCCAGAACTTTGGGAGGCTGAGGCAGGTGGATCACGAGGTCAGGAGTTCAAGACTAACATGGCCAGTATGGTGAAACTCTGTCTCTACTAAAAATACAAAAAATTAGCTGGGCATGGTGGAGCGTGCCTGTAATCCCAGCTACTCGGGAGGCTGAGGCAGGAGAATCACTTGAAC
>NW_012120265.1:1241493-1259552 GCF_000951035.1 Colobus angolensis palliatus | reverse complement strand
CTCCCAAGTAGCTGGGATTACAGGCATGCACCACCACGCCCGGCTAACTTTTGTATTTTTAGTAGAGATGGGGTTTCACCACATTGGCCAGGTTGGTTTTGAATTCCTAGCCTCAAATGATCCGTCCGCCTCGGCCTCCCAAAGTGCTGGGATTACAGGTGTGAGCCACCGCGCCTGGCCATATGGGCTTAAGATGGGAGTCCAGGCCTGGCTCTGAGCCGGGCACGTGGTTAATGTTGTTCAAGTTCCTGTTACGACTCTCATGATTCGTTTGTCCATTCGAGCCGTATTTATTGAGCAGGTGCTGGGAACTGGGCATGGTACTAGGTGCCGGGAACAAGGCACAGAAACCGCTGCCCTCAAGGGGCTCACAGTCTAGTGGCAGAGATGGATGACAAATCAGATGAACGGGTCACTCAAGGGCCCTTTGGTGATGGGCGAGACAGAGAAAGGGGCAGGAAGCGTAAGAAGTTTGGAACTTTCTACCAGAGATAGGGCAGGCTACACCGAGACGGTGATATTGAAGCAGAGACCCAAAGGAGGTGAGGGAGGAGCCATGGAGGGATCCCGGGAAGAGTGCGCCAGACAGAGGACACAGCCAGGGTAAAGGCCCCAAGGTGGGACCGTGCCATGTGTGTTTGAGGGGAGGAGGCCAGTGTGGCTGGAGCGGAGTGATTGAGGGGAACGGGAGGAGAAGGTAAGGGCAGGGAAGTGATGGGAGCTGATCAAGCCCTGTCTGTGGCTGCTGTGAGGACCTGAGCAGACGGGGGACGTGCATGACCCAGTTCGAGCATCCACAGGTTCCTCTGGTCACTGTTGGGGAACAGACTGGGGGACAAGGAGCTGGGGACCAGGACAGAGGCGGTTGCACTAGTTCAAGCAATGATGGGGGCTTCGATGCCTCCATCTCTGAAAGATGGAGCCTTACAGGCTGGCAGCAGGGACCAGAGCTGGGTAAATGCTGGTTGAGGATGGAGTCTGGGGCCAGGGCCAGGGACCAGAGCCAACCAAGGAACGTGAGGCCGCTCGGGCCCCAGGGAAGAGCCGGGGAAGGAAGGGAGAGGACCAGCGGAAGCGGGACTTGGCCACAGCCCCCTCCTCCCCCAGCAGGAAACAGCCTCTAAGCCAACCCCTGACCCCTCACAGGAACCTCTGCCAGGCCCAGGAGGGGGAGGGCATCCCGGATAGCAAGACAACTCCGCTCGTGCAAAGGCAGCGAGACTGGGGGTGCGGAAGCAGTGTGATGGCTCTTGAAATTGTTGGGTCTTTGGCATAGTAGGAGTCCCTGATGGGGATGCCTGGGAGGCGCAGAGGGGTGGAGCCCTGAATGCCGTGTTGTAAGGCTTGGACTTTGTCCTGAGGGCACTGGGGAGCCATGGAGGACGTGTGAGCAGGAGCAGGCAAAAGAGGGAGACTGAAGCCTTGCCTTGGCAACCAGCGTAGGTGTCTGGGGGAGCAGAGGCTTTGGGGTAAATTCTCAGTATCCCCAGAATGTTGGGAGGCACTCGGGAGGGTCAAACAAGCTGTAGCAGAGGCTTGGGGCTTGAAGTGGCCACTCTGAACCTAAGTATCTTCATCTGTATAATGGGGAGGAACACACCTCAGTCTCACCATCCTGGGGAGGTTCAACACATGAGACTTTCTTTTTTTTTTTTTTCACATGAGACTTTCATGGGGAGGCTGAACCAGAAGGAGCTCTGGGGTCCTGAAGAACAAGTAGGGGCCCAGGGTGGGAGGAGGCAGGGCCGGGGTCCCCAGGATGTTGTGCCCCCACGGAGGACGAGCCTCCAGGGCCCGGCGAGGTTTGCCCTTCCCTCTGTCTGACACTCTGTTGTGGTACCATCCCCTTCCTACCCTAGTGGCTGAGGAGGTTCCAGGCCTGAGGACCAAGGGATGGCCCGACTCGGCGGTTTGCGGAGGATGCAGTGAGATGCTCACAGCGCCAGACACTACCCCCTCCCGCCGCCCCCAACCACCCCAGGGCCACCATCAGACAACTCCCTGCATGCAAACCCCTAGTACTCTCTCACACCCGCACCCGCGCCTCATGATCCCTCGCCCAGAACACACAGCCACGGAGATGACGTCACGCAAGACCCGGCGCTGACGTCACGTATCACCGTGGTGATGGCGTCACGTGGCCATGTAGACGTCACGCGGTCATGTAGAGGTCACGAAGAGATTTAGCGATGGCGTCGCGCAGATGCACACGTCGCACACAGACATGGGGGGCGTGGTATGACGTCACAATAAGAAGCGGCAATGACGTCACAGGCCACGTTGACGTCGCACGTCATGTCAATGTCACATAGAGGCGGGGATGGCATCACAGAGATGGTGATGATGTCATAGACACAGTGACAACACACACCGTCACAACGTCACCTATAGATATGGCACCAACATCACATGCACGCATGTCCTTTCACACACTCTACCCAGTTCTCACCTAGTGTCACGTCCCCCCGACCCTGGCACACGGGCCAAGGTACCCACAGCATCCCACCCCCTCCCGCACAGCCCTGGGCCCCAGCACCTCCCCTCCTCCAGCTTCCTTGCCTCCCAGCTACTTCCTCACCCCCAGTGCCTGTACCCGGAGGTGAGAACAGGAAGCTATTCACCTCGGCTCCTTGAGTGTGACGGTTTCCAGGCCCCCCTTGGGGCCCTGATCCGGGGGTGAGGGTCACCTGCTGTCGGGAGGGGAGCCATTCCTTCTCCGCCCACTCCCAGCCCTGCTTGTGGCCCGTTGAAATGTTGGTGGCACTTAATAAATATTAGTAAATCCTTCAAAGATTCCAGAGGTGCGATTTCTGCTTTTAAAGGTACCACATGGTTTCTGGGCACGGTGGCTCACGCCTGTAATCCCAACACTTTGGGAGGCCAAGGTGGGAGGATCACTTGAGGCCAGGAGTTTGAGACCAACTTGACCAACATGAGAAACCCCATCTCTACAAAACACACAAAGCCAGGTGTGGTGGTGCGTGCCTGTAATCCCAGCTACTTGGGAGACTGAGGCATGAGAACCTCTTGAACCCTGGGAGTCAGAAGTTGCAGTGAGCCGAGATCATGCCACTGTACTCTAGCCTGGGCAACAGAGCAAGACCCTGTCTCAGAAAAAAAGAAAAAAGAAAAAAAGAAGAGGCCGGGCACGGTGGCTCAAGCCTGTAATCCCAGCACTTTGGGAGGCCGAGGCGGGCGGATCACGAGGTCAGGAGATCGAGACCATCCTGGCTAACACGGTGAAACCCCGTCTCTACTAAAAATACAAAAACTAGCCGGGCGAGGTGGTGGGCGCCTGTAGTCCCAGCTACTCGGAGGCTGAGGCAGGAGAATGGCGTAAACCCGGGAGGCGGAGCTTGCAGTGAGCTGAGATCCGGCCACTGCACTCCAGTCCGGGCGACAGAGCGAGACTCTGCCTCAAAAAAAAAAAAAAAAAAGAAGAGAAAGAAATTTCTAGATTTGCAAAGAATTCTCCAGAAAAGGTACCAGTGTCCAGTTTAAAGACACTTTGGCTCACTGATATCACTAAATTAGCCAGCAGTCAGGGAAAAGCAAATCAAAAGAACACAGGGAAATCACATTGCACCCAGCAGACTGGGAAAATGTCTTTTTAAGGCCATAACATGTAACACCTACTAAAAGTGTAGAAAAAAAGGGCCTTTTCCTACAAGACTAGTAGAAATTCAAGTCCTGTAATGGCCCTTCCAGAAACTAGTTTAGTGAAACGTAATAAAATAAGGCTGGGTGTGGTGGCACATGCCTGTAATCTCAGCACTTTGGGAACCCTAAGTAGGAGGATTGCTTGAGCTCCAGAATTCGAGGTCAGCCTGGGCAACATAGTGAGACCTAGTCTCTATGAAAAATTTAAAGAAAACCAGGTGTGGGCTGGGCGTGGTGGCTCACGCCTGTAATCCCAGCACTTTGGGAGGCCATACGCGGGTGGATCACGAAGTCAGGAGATCGAGACCATCCTGGCTAACTCGGTGAAACCCCGTCTCTACTAAAAATACAAAAAATTAGCTGGGCATGGTGGTAGGTGCCTGTAGTCCCAGCTACTCAGGAGGCTGAGGCAGGAAAATGGTGTGAACCCAGGACAGGGAGCTTGCAGTGAGCCGAGATCATGCCACTGCACTCCAGCACTCCAGCCCGGGCGACAGAGCAAGACTCCGTCTCAATAAAAAAAAAATGGCCGGGTGCGGTGGCTCAAGCCTGTAATCCCAGCACTTTGGGAGGCCATACGCGGGTGGATCACGAAGTCAGGAGATCGAGACCATCCTGGCTAACTCGGTGAAACCCCGTCTCTACTAAAAATACAAAAAAATTAGCCAGGCGTGGTGGCGCATGCCTGTAGTCCCAGCTACTCAGGAGGCTGAGGCAGGAAAATGGTGTGAACCCAGGACAGGGAGCTTGCAGTGAGCCGAGATCATGCCACTGCACTCCAGCCTGGGTGACAGAGCAAGACTCCGTCTCAAAAAAAAAAAAAAAAAAGAAAAGAAAAAAAGAAAAAGAAAGAAAACCAGGTGTGTGATAGTGCGCTCCTGTAGTGCCAGCTACTTGGGAGGCTGAGGCGGGAGAATTGCTTGAGCCGGGAGTTGAAGGCTGCAGTGGGCTCTGATTCCACCACTGTGCACCAACCTGAGTGACAGTGCAAGACCCTGTCTCAAACGCACGAATGCACAAACCTTTGACTCAGTAACCCCAACCCTGGGGCTCTATCTCTAACAAGTAAAAACTTCAGGACACAAAGCCAATGGCTATCAGGAAAAACAGGCTTAAATTCGCTGTCTAGGGCCAGGCACGGTTGCTCACGCCTGTAATCCCAGCACTTCAGGAGGCCGAGGCGGGCAGATCATTTGAGATCAGGAGTTTGAGACCAGTCTGACCAACATGGTGAAGTCCCATCTCTACTAAAAATACAAAAAAATTAGCCAGGCGTGGTGGCGCATGCCTGTAGTCCCAGCTACTCAGGAGGCTGAAGCAGGAGAATCACTTGAACCCAGGAGGTGGAGTTTGCAGTGAACCAAGACTGTACCATTGCACCCCAGCCTGGGCAACAGAGCGAGACTCCATCTCGAGGAAAAAAAAAAACAAAACAAAACCCTGGCTAGGATCTCAGCTTGTCTCCTCCCCCCACACCTCTCATCCTCTCAATCACTCAGTTCCCTCCCAGCCCACCCCCTAGGGTCCTGGACTGGGATGGATGAGTCACAAGGACCTGGGAGCTGGCAGCGCCACGCTTAGGGCAGGCTAGTCTGGAGGGACAAAGGAGCGATATTTCCGGGATATGGAAACAAGGGCGAGAGATGGTCACCGCAGGAAGTGCTCAGCTGGGGCTCTGCCAAGACACAGCAAGGGGGTCAGCCTGGCCAGACCGCCCAGACAGGCTGAGCTGGAGGCCCCAAGGAAGCGGGGACGTCCCTGCCCCTAAGCCTACCGCCCAGACAGCCCAGAGTCCTTACGGGGAGACATTGATGCCAGCCAGTCCTAGCCATTCCAGAAGACCTGATCTAGGATTTTAGAGTCAAACATCCCCGGATTTGAATCTTGGCTCAGTCAATCCCAGCCTCTATGTTCTCATCCAAGCATTGGATGTAATAATAATTGTAAGGCCAGGCATTGTTTTTGTAAATAAAGTTGTATTGGGGTGGGCACAGTGGCTCATGCCTATTATCTCAGCGCTTTGAGGGGTTGAGATAGGAGGATCGTTTGAGCCCAGGAGTTTGAGATCAACCTGGGAAATTTAGCAAGACCCTATGTCTACCAAAAATTTAAAAATTAGCTGGGCATAGTGGTATGCACCTTTAGTCCCAGCTACCTGGGGGGCTGAGGCAGGAGAATCACTTAAGTCCAGGACTTGGAGGCTGCAGTGAGCTAGGACTGCGCCACTGTACTCCAGCCAGGGCGACAGAGCAAGACCCTGTCTCCAAAATAATAATAGTAATAATTCTAAACTCTCCAGACACATGGGCACAGGCCTCCGGTCCTTTGTCCGTTTTGCCTTTCAGAGTATTCCAGGAGCCATCATCCCTCTAACCGAACCCAGTGACGTGGCCCTGGCTCAGCCCCTGCACACTTGCACCTCAGCCGCTGCCTCTGGTATGGTTCCTGTGCTGGTCCAGAGGAGTCTTTCCATTACAGACTCTGTCCAAGTCCCTCTCCTGCTCACACTCCATGGCTCTCTATTACCCTTAGAACAAAGTCTAACTCCTTAGCACGTCTGTGACTCCCCTTTTGCCTCCTCTTATCCTGGACTTTTTAATTCTCTGAAAAAGATCAACATGCATTAATTTGTGCTATGCCCTTGGATTAGAAAGCCTTTTTCATGTCTAATGAGCCCTTCTTCTTCAGAAGCCCAGCTCCAGAGACCCACTCCTCCAGGCAGCCTTTCTTGATGTCCGAGGTATAGCTCTTGCTTCCCCTTTTGGAAACCCCCCTTCCAGCCTCATCCCTCCCTCTTTCCAGGCCTGACCTTAAAGCTCTGACTGTCCCGGGCTGGTGGTTCCTCAGGAACCGGGTGGGGGCTGAATACAGGGGTGGGGGTCGAGCAATTGGCGGATCAGGCCCCCTTCCTGACCCTGAGGTCCAACTGCCTGGCGAGTCTCAGACTCTTTGGGGATTTCCTGCAGCCTCTATAAATAACCCCCATGGCTGCTTCCCACAAACCACCTCACCCTTCTTGGAAAAAAGGGACTGTGGCCAAGGACCTCAGGCCAGCTGTGTGCCAGGGCCCCGGGGAAGGTAGGCGGGGCCCCAGCATCCTGTCCAAAGAGCATCTCCAACCCTATCCAGACACAGGCCCAGCTCACCCCTCCTGGGAGCCTTCAGGACCCTCCCCCCTTGGAGCCCACCCCTCACCCACAGATCCACGTTATTGCTTTTCTTTTCTGGGCATCGGTTTGGTTTCCTGATGGGGGCAATAGTAACATCCGTGGACTCAGTTCATGATGTGACCCTTTCCACTCTGGCCACCGCCCCTCCAGCCCCAATTTGTTGATTTGGTTGAACAAGCAAGGAAATGAACAAATAATGACATATTGCCAGGAACCCTGTAAATAAAATCAGGCCTGGGTCTCCACTAGTTGGGTGGTTGGGAAACTCTGGTGGCCTCGTTAGGCCCTTGTCACGCCCTCTGTCTGCCCGGGATGTCTCCCAGGCTCTGTGTCCCCTGAAACCAGAGAGTTTCTGTCTTCAACCTCTGGAGGTGGAGATCTTTTTCTTTTTTTTTTTTTATGTGAGACGGAGTTTCACCCTGTTTCCCAGGCTGGAGTGCCGTGGCACCATCTCGGCTCACTGAAACCTCTGCCTCCCGGGTTCAAGTGATTCTCCTGCCTCAGCCTCCCGAATAGCTAGGATTACAGATGTGCACCACCACGCCCGGCTAATTTTTGTATTTTTAGTAGAGACAGGGTTTCACTATGTTGGCCAGGCTGGTTTCCTGACTTCAGGTGATCCACCCACCTTGGCCTCCCAAAGTGCTGGAATTACAGGCATGAGCCACCGTGCCCGGCCCTGGGGTCTCCTTTAGTTGGGTGGTCAGGAAACTCTGCGGGCCTCCTAAGGCCCTTTTCGTGCCCTCTGTCTGCCACGGATGCCTCCCCGGCTCTGTGGCCCCTGAAACCAGAGGGTTTGTATCTTCAACCACTGGAGGTGGAGATCTTTTTCTGATTCCAGAAAAGATCCTGATTCTCCTCGAGACTCAGTTTCCACCCCGGTCAGGGGAAGTTAACCATTCACATGCCACCAGGTGGGTGCGGGAGGCCTAGATCCGCTCTCTGAGGGTGGGGCACCCTGAGCGTTGATGGGAGGATCGCGGTGGACCGCCTCTGTTAGCGCGACGCGCCCTCTGCTGGTCTGTCCCTGCCACGTCAGGCTCCCCAAAGAATTTCAGACGAACCCCTGCCTATCTGATCCCTCCATCCCTCCTCCAATGGTCTCCCTCCTCTCTCTCCTCCCTTCCTCTGCTCCAGCCACTCTGACCACTTCTGGCCGGGCGCGGTGGCTCTCGCCTGTAGTCCCAGCACTTTGGGAGGCCGAGGACAGATCACCCGAGGTCAAGAGTTTGAGACAAACCTGGGCAACAGAGCAAGATCCTGTCTCCACGAAAAAAATTAAAAAATTAGCCGGGCGTGGTGGTCGTGGTCCTAGCTATTCAGGAGGCTGAGGTGGAAGGATCACCTGAGCCCAGGAGGTTGAAGATTACAGTCAGCCATGATTGTGCCACTGCATTCCAGCCTGGGTGGCAGAGTGAGACCCCACCCCAACCCCCCTCCTCCCCCAAAAAAGGCCAGGCATGGTAGCTTACACCTGTAATCCCAGTACTTTGGGAAGCCAAGGCAGGAAGATCGCCTGAGCCCAAAAGTTTAAAACCAGCTTGGGCAACATAGTGAGAACTCATCTCTAAATTAGCCGGGTGTGGTGGCACATGCCTGTAGTCCTAGCTATTCAGGAGGCTGAGGTAGGAGGATCACCTGAGCCCAGAAGATGGAAGCTACAGTGAGCCATGACTGAGCCACTGCAGTCCATCCTGGGTGAAAGGGAGAGGCCTTGTCTAAACAAAAACAAAAACAAAAAACGATCGGGTGTGGTGGCACACGCCTATAATCCCAGCTACTCAGGAGGCTGAGGCAGGAGAATCGCTTGAACCTGAGAGGTGGAGGTCGCAGTGAACCACAATCACGACACTGCAATCCAGTCTGGGCAACAGAGCAAGACCCTGTCTCAAAAACAAAAACAAACAAACAAAAAACCAAGCAAACAAACAAAAACCCTGACCATCTCACTATTCCTTGAACACACTGTGAAGTTCCCGCATCAGTGGCATATGTAACCCAGTGAAATATGTGTCAGTGGGATATGCACACGAAGGGATTTGCATATTCAGTGCCCTCTGCCTGGGGTGCCCTCCCCAGCCTCCTCCATCTGGCATCCTCACCATTCAGATCTCAACACTCGTCACCTCTGCCAGGCAGCCCACCCTAAGTTGCCTGACTAGGTCACGTCTCTTCTTTAGGAGCTCACAAAGCAGCCATCAGGCAAGGTGTGGTGGCTCCCACATGTGATCCCAGCTCTGTGGGAGGCTGAGGTCTGAAGATCACCTGAGGCCAAGAGTTTGAGACCAGCATGGGCAACACAGCAAGACCCCCATCTTTACTTAAGGAAAAAAAAAAAAAAGGCCAGGCACTGTGGCTCATGCCTGCAATCCTAGCACTTTGGGAGGCTGAGGCAAGTGGATCGCTTGAGGTCAGGCATTCGAGACCAGCCTGGCCAACATGGTGAAACCCGTCTCTACTAAAAATACAAAAATTCGCCGGGCATGGTGGCACACACCTATAGCCCCAGTTACTAGGGAGGCTGAGGCAGGAGAGTTGCTTGAACCCGGGAGGCAGAAGTTGCAGTGAGCCGAGATCGTGCCACTGCACTCTACCCTGGGCAAAAGAGCAAAGACTCTATCTAAAAAAAAAAATGCAGCCATCAGACCTCACTGTAATGACCTCTTGTCTCTTCTTTTTGTTGTTGTTGTTTTGAGGTGGAGTCTCGCTCTGTCGCCCAGGCTGGAGTGCAGCGGCACGATCTCCGCTCACTGCAACCTCTGCCTCCCGGGTTCAAGAGATTCTCTTTCCACACCCTCCCGAGTAGCTGGGACCACAGATGTGCTCCACCATGCTCAGCTAATTTTTGTATTTTTTGTAGAGATGGGGTTTCACCACGTTGGCCAGGCTGGTCTCAAACTCCAGGCCTCAAGTGATCTGCCTATCCTGGGTTCCCAAAGTGTTGGGATTACAGGCGTGAGCCACCATGCCTGGTCTCTTGTCATTTCTTTAATGTGAACAGGTACCAAGCCTGTTGCTCCCCTCTGTGACCCCAACACCCTGCCTGCTCCACAGGAGGCCCTCAGCAAACTCAGATTTGTAGTCAAACAGACCTGTGTTCAAACCCCAAAGCTGGGGGATCTCCAGGAAGTAACAACTCCTGTAAGCCTCAGTTTTCTCATCTGCAAAACTGGAAGAAAATAGCCACGACATCGTGCTGTGGTGAAGAGTCAATAAAATGGTGTGTACGATGCTGGATGCAGGAATTTGATGAATATTCATGGAGTGAGTGAATGAATGAATAAAGATTCAGCTTGTAGAGGGAGAAAGTCCCCTAGGTTTTGCCAGTCAGATTTCTGTTTGTTTATTTGTTTGTTTTGAAAGGGAGTCGGAGTCTCCCTCTGTCGCCCAGGTTGGAGTGCAGTGGCACGATCTTGGCTTCCTGCAACCTCTGCCTCCCGGGTTCAAGCAATTCTCCTGACTCAGGCTCCCAAATAGCTGGGACTATAGGCGTGTGCCACCACACCCAGCTTATTTTTTTGTATCTTTAATAGAGACGGGGTTTCACTATGTTAGCCAGGATGGTCTCGATCTTCTGACCTTGTGATCCGCCCGCCTATGGCCTCCCAAAGTGCTGGGATTATCAGCATGAACCATTATGCCCGGCCTTGCTAGTCATTTTTAAGATACAAGAGGTTGTCCTAGTGTGGTGGCTCACACCTATAATCTCAGCACTTTGGGAAGCTGAGGGGGGAGGATCGCTTGAGTCCACGAGTTCAAGGCCAGCCTGGGCAACAGAGGGAGACCCCATTTCTATAAAAAATAAGAAATTAGCTAGACATGGGACATGGTAGTGCATGCCTGTGGTCCCAACTACTCGAGGGGCCAAGGCAGGAGAATCCCTTGAGGCTAAGATTCGAGGCTGCAGTGAGCCATGAATGTAGCATTACACTCCAGCCTGGGCAACAGCGTGAGACCCTATCTCAATAATCATTAATTAATTAATTAATAATTGAACTAATTACAATTTTTTTTTAAAGATACAAGAGGCAAGGTTGTGCACTGCGCCATGTGCATGTAATCCCAGTGCTTTGGGAGGCCAAGGTGGGAGGATTGCTGGAGCCCAGGAGTTCAAGACTGCAGTGAATCATCACTGCAGTCAAGCCTAGGATACAGAGCAAAACCCTGTCTAAAAAAGAAAAAGATAGAAGAGGCAAAATGTCCAGACTAATCCTACATTTTTCATCCATTGAGGTACAGAGTAAAAAATAAATTAACCTAATTTTTTTAAAAAAAGGGTGGGTAGGCTGGGTGCGGTGGCTCAAGCCTGTAATCCCAGCACTTTGGGAGGCCGAGACGGGTGGATCACGAGGTCAGGAGATCGAGACCATCCTGGCTAACACGGTGAAACCCCGTCTCTATTAAAAATACAAAAAATTAGCCGGGCATGGTGGCGGGTGCCTGTAGTCCCAGCTACTCGGGAATCTGAGGCAGAAGAATGGTGTGAACCCGGGAGGCAGAGCTCGCAGTGAGTCGAGATCGCACCACTGCACTCCAGCCTGGGCGACAGAGCAAGATTCCGTCTCAAAAAATAATAATAAATAAAAGGGTGGGTGTGGTGGCTCGTGCCTGTAACCCCAGCACTTTGGGAGGCCAAGATGGGCAGATCTTGTGAGGCCAGGAGCTTGAGACCAGCCTGGGCAACATGACAAAAATCCCATCTCTACTAAAAATACAAACGTTAGCCAGGTATGGTAGTGCACATCTATGATCCCAGCAGCTTGGGAGGCTGAGGCACAAGAATGGCTTGAGGCCAGGAGGCAGCGGTTGCAGTGAGCCGAGATCGCGCTACTGCACTCTGGTTGCCCAAGCAACAGAGCGAGACTCTGTCTCACATACACACACATACAGAAAAAAAAAAAGAAAGAAAAGAAAGACTAAAGACTAAAAAAGGAATGAGCCAGGCACAGTGGCTCACACCTGTAATCCCAGAACCTTGGGAGGTCAAGACAGCAGGATGGCTTGAGTCCAGGAGCTCAAGACCAGCCTGGGCAACCTAGTGAGACCCCCATCTCCATAATTTTGTTTTTTCAAAAAGAAATAACAATTTGTAGAACAATGAACACAATACCATTTATATATAAATCACAAGACAAACATATTTGAAAGATACATCCACAAGTATGCAAACATTCAAAGTTCTGGAAAGACACACATTAAGCCATGACAACTGGAGAAGGGCTAAGGAAAATTTTCACGTTGAAACACTTCTGGGGCCAGTCGTGGTAGCTCATGCCTGTGATCCCAGTACTTTGGGAGGCTGAGGTGGGCAGATTACCTGAGGTCAAGGAGTTCAAGACCAGCCTGGTCAACATGGTGAAACCTCGTCTCTACTAAAAACTCAAAAATTAGCCGGCCGTGGTGGCCCGCACCTGTAGTCCCAGCTACTCAGGAGGCTGAGACAGGAGAATCACTTGAACCTGGGAGGCAGAGGTTGCAGTAAGCCGAGGTCTCACCACTGCACTTCAGCCTGGACGACAGAGTGAGTCTCTGTCTCAAAAAACAAACAAACAAAATAAAAATAAACAACAACACCACCACCAAAAACAAAAACTAGCCAGGCATGCTGGCACATGCCTGTAATATCAGCTACTCAGGAAGCTGAGGCAGGAGAATCGATTGAGTCTGGGAGGTGGAGGTTGCAGTGAGATGCACCACTGCATGCCAGGAAGGAAGGGAGGGAGGGAGGAAAACACTTCGGCACCTGAGTTTTTTTTACATTCCTTTGGTATTTGCAAAATAAATTAAAAACCATGAAACAAATATCCGATATCCTCCTGTCTCCATCCCAACACGGATGCCCCAGCATCCAGGGTTCAACGGGACCTCCATTCAGCCCCATTCCAGGGCCTGAATATCCAGGGAGTCCCTGTAGGGAGCTCACTGCCTCTCAGCTGTGTTGCTTCACTGAGAATCAAGTTCTTTCCCAGGTGAAAGAGAATCCCGATTGGCCTAAACTCTTTCCAGATTCCCCGGGGCTCCTGGGGCTCCATGCAACTTGGGTGCGACTTCCCTGGATCCCGTCACTTGCCCACGCAGAAGTCCCGGAAGATGATGTCCAGGATCTCCTCGGTACCCCCTCCACCTGTGAGCTGGGTCAGGTGACCCCGGGCCACCCGCAGCGCCTCTGCTGCCAGGGCCAGGTCTTTTGACTGCTTGTAGTGACCGAGGGCATCCAGGCAACCCTGGAGGTGGTGCTGGTGCCTTGCACGGGTCAGGAGCGGGGAACCGGTGGACGGGTCCCCACACCTGGAAGAGACAAGAGACATGGTCCCTCCTAACCTTTTACAACCATCCCTTGAAGGGGAAATGGTTGTACCCATTTTGTAGGTACAGAAATTGAAGTTGAGGGACAGGCACGCGCCCAAAGCCAGTGGGCCAGGCCACACTTGAACTGCGGATCAGGGAAGGCTGGGAGTGGGAGGGGGGCTCACACTGCAGCTAGCTCCTTCCTCAGCGCCTCCAGGAGGCCGTCCAGACCCTCTCCCGTCAGACAGGACAGCAACAGGTGTGGGGGCAGGTCAGGACGCGGACCTGGGCCCTTCGGGGACAGCAGGTCCGACTTGTTCAGCACCAGGAGGAGGCGCTGGCTGCTGTCAGTGGGGCTCTGGGCTCCCACAGAGGCTACGACGGTGGCCAGGAAGTTGCAACTGGAGGGAGAGGCCAGGTCAGAGGCGTCCAGCATGGCCAGAATGAGGTCCGCCTGCTCCAGCCTGGGGGAGCAAGGTCAACTGAGTGGGAGTCCAGTTGAGCAACTGAAGAAGGCACTGGGTAGAGGGACAGTGAGAAGGGCCAGGCAGAGCACTGAGGGAGCTGTAAAGCTTGAGGTGGGGAGGGTAGGAGTAGAGTACCAGGGGACTGGCAGAGTGTTGGGGGTCCAAGCGGAGCACAGAGGGTGGGATAGAGCAAGAGGGGCGGGGCACAGTGCAAGGGGCAGGGCAGAGCAAGAGCAGCGGGACACCGTGCAGGGGGCAGGGCAGAGCAAGAGGAGTGGGGCACGGTGCAGGAGGGGTGGGGCACAGCACAGGGGGTAAGGGCAGAGCAAGAGGGGTGGGACACAGCGCAGAGGGCCAGGCAGAGCAAATGGGGCAGGGCACAGTACAGGGGGCGGGGCAGAGCAAGAAGAGCGGGACACAGTGCAGGGGGCAGGGCAGAGCAGGAGGGGCTGGGTACACTGCAGGGGGTGGGGCAGGGCAGGAGGGGCGGGGCACAGCACAGGGGGCGGGGCAGAGCACGAGAGGCGGAGCACAGTGCAGAGGGAAGAGCAGAGCAAGAGGGGCAGGGCACAGCACAGGGGTTGGGGCTGAGAAAAAGGGGCCGGGTATAGCACTGGAGTGGGGCAACCATGAGTGGCGGGGCAGTGCAAGAAGGGCCAGACACACGACAGGGGACGAGGTAGAGCACGAGGGGCGGGGCAGAATGTAGGGGGTGGGCAGAGCACAGGGGATAGGGTAGACCACGAGGGGCAGAGCGGAGCGCCAGGGCGGGATAGAGCACGAGGGGGCGGGGCGGAAAGTGAGGGCTAGGCGGAGCGCTTAGGGATGAGAAACGTGTCTGGAGGGCCGGGGGCAGGATTTAATCAGAACCAAATTACTGGCCCGGCACAGTGGCTAACGCCTGTAATCTCAGCACTTTGGGAGGCCAAGGCAAGTGGGTCACCTGATGTCAGGAGTTCGAGACCAGCCTGGCCAACATGGTGAAACCCCGTCTCTACTAAATATACAAAAAATTAGCCTGGCATTGTGGTGGGCGCCTCTAATCCCAGCTACTCGGGAGGCCGAGGCAGAAGAATCGCTTGAATCCAGGAGGCGGAGGTTGCAGTGAGCCGAGATCGTACCACTGCACACTCCAGCATGGGCAACAAGAGCGAAACTCTGTCTCAAAAAAACAAAAAAAAAACAAAAAAAAAAACACAGGACAGGTACGGTGGCTTACGCCTGTAATCCCAACACTTGAGGAGGCCGAGGCTCAGGAGTTAGAGACCAACTTGGCCAACATAGTGAAACCCCATCTCTACTAAAAATACAAAAAAATAGCTGGGCGTGGTCGCTCCCGCCTGTAATCCCAGCTACTTGGGAGGCTGGAGAATTGCTTGAACCCGGAAGACAGAGCTTGCAGTGAGCTGAGATCGCGCCACTGCTCTCCAGCCTGGGCAACAGAGCAAGACTCGGTCTCGGAAAAAAAAAGAAAAAAAAAAAAAAGAACCAAATCACTGAGATCCCTGCTTGAAAGGGCATAGCAGGTTCTCTGAGATTCAGGAAGAATGAAAAATAAATGCAACAGGGAGAAAAGGCAGAGAAAGGGCCCCGCGTTCCCCTCCCATCACCACCGAGTCCGCCCACCTTTCCCGGGCGCGCCGAACGCCCTCCTGCTCCACCAGCCCCACGCCCTCCCGCAACCCAGCCGTGTCGCTCAGCAGCACAGGAAATCCGGCCAGGTCGACGGGGGTCTCCAGGACGTCACGGGTGGTCCCTGGCTCCGGGGACACGATGGACACAGGTTTCCGACCTGGGGGAGGGTCAAAGGAAGAGGAAAGGGTGGAGACAAGGGAGCTCCTCCCCCAGGTTCTACCCGGTGTCTGGAGGGCGCTTTAGACCAGAACAATTCAATTACCCAGCTCCTGACCCCGCCCCTGGCACTAGGCCCCGCCCCCTCCCCCGCCCACTCACTGAGCAGGTTCACTAGGCTGCTCTTGCCGGCATTGGGGGGTCCAGTGACCACTACGTGCGCCCCTGAGCGGAGTCTCTGCCCGCGCCTGGCATCTCGTAGATGTGCACCCAGGGCCACCTCCAGTGCCCGTACTTCCATGTCCGCTGTGGGTGACAGAAGGCAGGCAAAGAGAGACAGTGAGGGGAGCCTTTGAGGGCTGATAGAAGTGTCTTCCTCCCCCACCACTAGGTAGACCCACCTTGCTCCAGGACCCCCTCCTCCAGGTTGTCATCCTCGCCAAAATCGATATAGGCCTCCACGTGGGCCAAAGCCTGGCGGGACAGGGAGACCAGAGGTGGTGTGTGCACCCAGAAACCCACCTTCCCACACCCAATTTATCCAGCCCGACTTCAGGGGCCAGATTGGCAGCTCATAGGCCGGAAGATTTCACGCAGGGAACGGATGAGGGATTGATGGGGGTCTCATGCAAGGGTTGCACAGATGGGGTCTCTGAGAGAGAGAATGGACAAATGGGGAACTTGCTTTGGTGAGGGTCTCGGCCCAGCCACAGCAGAGGTGGCCCAGCTCCCCGTCCAGCTGCCTGAGGGCCTGCCGCCGCTGCGCCTCGGTTTCTGCGTGGATAAGGTCCGCCAGCCCCTCCACTTCGGTCAGGTTCAGCTTCCCATTGGCAAAAGCCCGCCTGGTGAACTCGCCTGCCTCCGCAGGTCGAAGCCCTGGCACGCTGCCTGCAGGAAGGTCCCAGTCTGACGTCCCCTGGTCCCCACCCAGGCCCATCGGGAGGACCAAGCATCTCACCCAAGGCTGCAACTCACCCAAGGCCTGCAGGACGCCGCTCACCACTGCCGGGCCTCCGTGCACGTGGAACTCCACGCAGTCCTCACCGGTGAAACTCCGGGGACCTAATGTGGCCGAGAGCTGACAGTCAGAAGGACAGCACAGCCAGTGCAAACTCTTAGAAGGGGGAAACTGAGTCATGGGACCTACAGGAGGCTCGGAATCTGGGGACCCTCACCTGGGAACCAGAGCACCAGTGCGCGGTCCAGAGGCTCCCCGGAGCGGGGGTCGCTGAGGAGGCGCAGGCTGGCGTGGCGAGCAGGGGGCAGGTCTCGGGCTGCCGTGAGAATCCGGAGGGCGTGGCCGCTGGAGGGGCCGCTGGTCCGGATCACCGCGATGCCGCAGCGGCCTTGGCCAGAGCTTAGCGCGAAGATGGTGGCGCCGGAGCCGGGGGCTGGTGCGCCGCTGCTCCGGCGCGTGCACAGTCTGGAACCGGAGGGGAGGCGAATCAGCGCATCTGGGAGGCTCAGTCTCAGTGTCAAGTAAACCAAGGGCTTGATGATTGCCGAGATGCCCCAGGTGCGGGGGGTCTGCGGCTGGGGGATGCATAAATTGGATGTTCTGAAGGCCGAAGGGTGACCGGATTAGGGACTGTGAGGCCAGAAGGAGACCCAGATGTGGGCTCTGCGGCAAGGGGAATGGACGATTTAGGCACGGAAGAACGCGAATGATTGCTCTGCCGCAGGGAATTGGGCCACTAAAACCCTGGGAGTGGGTCTGAGTTCCAAGTAGCACCCCAAGCTGTCACACCCCTTCCCCTGTAGCCCCACCTGCGAGGCCCACGTGCCGCTTGGGCCGCCAGGGTCCAAAGCCCCCGCCACATGGATTTACAACCTGAGACCTCCCTGCCAGACCTGCCTGTGTGGCTTCAAGTCTGGGCAGGAGGCCCGGTCCACTCCGTGACGTGGCTAGTAAAGTGCTCAACTATTCTCGACCATCATTGGGTACCTTAGGATACGTCCCGCCCACCGTCTGAAGATCTTCGCTTCCATTGGCTGGTGCAAGGTAGAGAGGGAGGCGGGGGCTCTATGAAGGTGGGTGTAGCGAAATGTTGTTCCCCTGGCAACATGAGACCGAATTTTTAGGGTCCTAGCGCAGCGAGACTGACAATAGGAATAAGGAATGGAAGAAAGGACGGAGCGAGCTTGGCACAGGGCAGTGCAAATTACAGCGAGGGGAGGTTTTGAGTCCCGCATTTTCCGTCTGATCACTCCGCAGCCTTAGGCGTGGCAAGGACCTATGTGCGCTCAGTTTTTCAGTTCAAGAAAGGAGGGACTACACCTCTTTACGTTCAGGTTCAGACTGGAAACGCAGAGCATCTCAGTGACCGGGAGGGATTAGTACTGAAGAACCCACGCCCTGGCCCAGGGAAAATCTTGCCCAAACTTCTGGAAAGAGTCCTACTTGCTTTTACCGGAACTCTCCAGATTCTCTCCCCTCCCTAGCGTTCCCTCCTGCCATTCCCTTGGCTTCGGATGCCCTTCCTCATTTGACAAACTCATCCTCAAGGCCTAGCTCCAAGATCCCCTTCTCCGGGAAGTCTTGCTGGAACCCCCAGCACAGCCCTCTCTCCACTGTGGACTTCCTTGGCTCTCTCTCTCTCTCTGGCCCAGGTCTGCACCTGCAGAGACAAGTGTCCGGTCAGTCTCTGCCTCCCCGAAAGCCAGAAAGGAGAGCATCGGAGAT
>NW_012120265.1:1233523-1240345 GCF_000951035.1 Colobus angolensis palliatus | reverse complement strand
CCCGCCACCACGCCCGGCTAATTTTTTGTGTTTTTAGTACAGACGGGGTTTCACCATGTTAGACAGGATGGTCTCGATCTCCTGACCTCGTGATCCACCCACCTCGGCCTCCCAAAGTGCTGGGAGTACAGGCGTGAGCCATCGCGCCCGGCACATTTATTCTTTTCTCTGAAATTTACATTTAACTAGGCGGACTGTATTTTTATTCGCTAAACTTGACAACTCTACGGGATCCTCTCCGACGTTACATCCTGAAGGGAGTCGGTGTTAACCGGACGAAGAGTGCATGAGGAGTGTTCTAGGCAGCTAAATGGTGCTAAAGTTCCTAAGCAGGTCTTGCTGTAATTATCTATCACAGCCCTACTAGGGTGGTTGAAATTATTGTCACCAGGAATCTTCCCCAACCAGGCCCGCCCCTCCCACGTCCTCCCTTAGTCAGATTACGCCCATCTCACATTCCAAACCGGGTCTCCAGGGTCTGGAGTTTGCAAATGGAGAAACTGAGGCTCCAAGGCGGGGACCAGAAGAAAGCATAGGTGGGGACAAGTTGGAGAATGCACCATCAGTGCGGGCGGGAACCAGCAGTAGAGAGCGAGGTGGGCGGGCGAGAAGAAAACCCAGAAAACAACACGGGCGGAGACGCGAACCAAAGAGCTAGGCGGGCGAACTCAGCTGAGAACCCGAGAGTGACGTGCACCCGGCCGGGAAGAAGAATCGAGGTTCGGCTCGGGCGGGGACGAGAAGCAGCGCTCGGGCGAGCGAAGACGGCGGCCGGCGCGGGCGGGCGCGGCCTTTGTCTCCTCCTCCCGCGCGCTCGGCAGCGGCACCGGCCCCATGAGCCCGCGGCCCCCCGGCGCCCGGGCCTTCCGTAGCCCCTGACCTGACCTGTCCTCGCCATGGCCGAGGCCGCCTCCGGCGCCGGGGGCACGTCCCTGGAGGGCGAGCGTGGCAAGAGGCCCCCGCCGGAGGGCGAGCCTGCAGCCCCGGCGTCCGGAGTTCTGGGTATGTGTGCGGCGGCTGGACCAGACTGGGTTGCAGGTGCCTGGGGAGCCCGCGTCAACTGCACGGGGAGGAGGATCGGGGTCAAACGTAACCCGGCGTGGTGTCTGGACTAGGGGCCGGCTCCTCCCGGCACTGCGGTTGCGGCCCGGCGGGCGGGGCTGGGACGGTGCTTCGGGCTGGGGTCTCAGCGCGGAGACCAGGACACGCCCCTCCAAGAGCCCCAGGCTTGGGCTGAGCCCTGCCACCCCCGGGCTGCGGGATCGCGGCGGGCCAGGGATGCGCTTGAGAGAGCCTCTCCGCGAAGAATACAGAATCATACGGTCCTGGGTTCAAATCCCAGCTCGACTGTGTGACCTTGGGCGCATGACTTAAACGCCGTGGGCCTCAGTTTCCTCACCTGTGAAATGGGGGTAAGAACCGCACCCAGTTCCTGGGGCTGCTGCAAGGACGGCGCTGTCACAGTGTGGTGAAGCGCTCAGGGCTGCTAGTGAGCGCCCCATCGATTGTGGTTTTGGAGGCGGAGCTGGGCCTCAAGAATGAGTAAGATTTGTAAGGGAGGATCTGGGGGGATGGGCATTTCTGGAGGAAGGCCTGGCTGGTGCAAGGACGTGGAGGGAGGAAAATAAGCCAAGCCCAGAGCTCCTGGGGCCTTGAAGGCCAGGCGGAGTGGTGAGGAGCCCTGGCGGGGGCCGGAGGGGCCAAGACTGGAGGCTGGGTTCGGAACCCAGAGTGGCCTGACCTGGGCCTGCTACGCTGCCCCTCAGATAAGCTTTTCGGGAAGCGGCTCCTGCAAGCGGGTCGCTACCTGGTGTCCCACAAGGCGTGGATGAAGACAGTGCCTACAGAGAACTGCGACGTGCTGATGACCTTCCCAGGTACCCACGCCTGCCCTCCCGCCCAGTGCCCAGATGCGGCTCTCCTGAGCTCGGCTTCCCAGAGCGGGAATATGTAGGAGGCCTTGGGCCCCCTCGTGGCAAGAGCCATCGGTCCCTGTGCCCCTTGGCAGACACGACCGATGACCACACGCTGCTATGGCTGCTGAACCATATCCGCGTGGGCATCCCCGAGCTCATCGTGCAAGTCCGCCACCACCGCCACACGCGTGCCTACGCCTTCTTTGTCACCGCCACGTATGAGAGGCGAGTCCCCTGTCCCTGGCCTCTCGCTGAGCCTGCCACCCGGCTCCCCGCTCTACCAAGTGCCAACCATGCTATCCAGCTGCCCTGCGTTTGTCCCAAAGGCTGCCAGGTGCACCATCCTCAGCCCCAGGATGGTGGGCCTGGGCCTCCCTGTGAGCCCACCTCCTCCACCTTGTTCACAGCCTACTCCGAGGGGCCGACGAGCTGGGTCTGCGCAAGGCAGTGAAGGCCGAGTTTGGCGGGGGCACCCGCGGCTTCTCCTGCGAGGAGGACTTTATCTATGAGAATGTGGAGAGCGAGCTGCGCTTCTTCACTTCCCAGGTGAGGCCGGCTCTGGGCCCCCGCATGCATCCTGTGCCAATGAGTTCCCTGAGCTCACGCCCTCTTCCTCGCAGGAACGCCAGAGCATCATCCGCTTCTGGCTGCAGAATTTGCGTGCCAAGCAAGGAGAGGCGCTCCACAACGTGCGCTTCCTGGAGGACCAGCCAATCAGTGAGCAGGGCGGGGCCAACACCAATCACAGGCAGAGAGTTGGGTGGAGCTCTTCAAAGACAGCTTATCGGAGCAGGAGGGCGGGGCCTAGTCCAACCAGTCAGAGGTTGGCAAAGAGTGAAGTACCCAATAAGTTAAAGGGGCGTGGCCTTAGCAAAAGGGTGGCGCTTATCTCCTGAGTTGGGTGGAGCTCTGAGAGGACAGCTTATCATGTCAGGAGGGCGGGGCTTATGTCCAACCAGTTAGGGGTTGGCAAAGAGTTGGGAAACCAAGGAGCTGAGGGGCGTGGCTTTAGCCAAAGTATGGGGCTTATTTCTGGGACTGGGGCCAGGAGAGGCCCTTTCTGGGTCTGGGATAAGGTGGAGGCAGGGACCATGGACAGCACTCCACCTAT
This sequence comes from Colobus angolensis palliatus, assembly GCF_000951035.1. Classification (NCBI taxonomy): domain Eukaryota; kingdom Metazoa; phylum Chordata; class Mammalia; order Primates; family Cercopithecidae; genus Colobus; species Colobus angolensis. Next base: position 1,237,318 of record NW_012120265.1, on the reverse strand, counting down.
AGAGTGGTATGACTCTGGGCGTTGGACTCCCCTCCAGGAAACTAGCCACCCAAGTTCACCTTCCAACAGCAACTTTTTACCATTCCTCAGACGTTCGGGTTCACAAACTGAGCTTTATTTAAAACATGGGAACAGGCGCAGTGGCTCCCAGTACTTTGGGAGGTCGAGGCGATAGCATCACTTGAGCCCAGGAGTTCGAGTTAGCAGTGAGCCATGGTAGCGCCACTGCACTCTGTCCAGCCTGGGTGACAGAGCGAGACCCTGTCTCAAAATAAGCAAATAAATACATAAATAAAGAAAAAGATAAGACCGAGCGCGGTGGCTGATGCCTGTAATCCCAGCACGTTGGGAGGCTGAGGTGGGCGTATCAGAAGGTCAGGAAATCCAGACCATCCTGGCCAATATGGTGAAACCCCCGTCTGTATTAAAAATACAAAAATTAGCCGAGGTTGGTGGCGCGCTCCTGTAGCCCCAGCTACTCGGGAGACTGAGGCAGGAGAATCGCTTGAACCTGGGAGGCGGAGGTTGCAGTGAGCCGAGATGGCACCACTGCACTCCAGCCTGGTGACACAGCGAGACCCCGTCTCAAAAAAGAAAAAAAGCCGGGTGCGGTGGCTCACACCTGTAATCCCAGCACTTTGAGAGGCCGAGGCGGGTGGATCACTTGAGGTCAGGAATTTGAGACCAGCCTGACCAACGTGGTGAAACCCCGTCTCTACTAAAATATAAAAATTAGCCGGGCGTGGTAGTGGGTGCCTGTAATCCCAGTTACTCAGGAGGCTGAGGCACGAGAATCACTTGAATGCGGGAGGCAGAGGTTGCAGTGAGGCTGAGACACGAGAATCACTTGAATGCGGGAGGCAGAGGTTACAGTGAGCGGAGATCGCGCCACTGCACTCCAGCCTCTGTGATAGAGCGCGACTCTGTCTCAAAACAAAACAAAACAAAACAAAAAACGTGGTTCCTCACTCTCCCGGTTCCTTTGCACCCTCCCTGCCTGCCCCTACACCTACAATTTCTGAAGGAGAATCAGATCTTCTATCCATCTAGAACTCTTCCCCTAGAAAGAGCTCTAGAGGTTTAAGAGCAGGCAAAAAACTGTGACTTGGGTTTCAGACAAAAGGGAGCTAGCCAGGCTAGGCATAGCTGGAGGTGCAGGGATCACCTGTGCTCCTCCTTCCACAGTCCCCGAGCTGGCAGCACGTGGGATCATCCAGCAAGTGTTCCCTGTCCATGAGCAGCGTATTCTGAACCGCCTCATGAAGTCATGGGTGCAGGCCGTGTGTGAAAACCAGCCTCTAGGTGCTGCCTGGGCTGGGGGGTGGGAGGGGAGTCCCAGCAGACAGGCAGGGGGTGACTGAGACCCACTTATCCCCTGGCAGATGACATCTGTGATTACTTTGGTGTGAAAATTGCCATGTACTTCGCCTGGCTGGGCTTCTACACGTCGGCTATGGTATACCCAGCCGTCTTCGGGTCTGTCCTGTATACATTCACAGAGGCTGATCAGGTACTGGGCAGGGACCCGGCAAGGTCTGGGGGATTCAGAGGCGCCCTCCTTTCTGGACTGGCACAAACAATGACTCAACTCTTCTCTGCCACTCACAGACAAGCCGAGATGTTTCCTGCGTGGTCTTTGCCCTCTTCAATGTGATCTGGTCAACGCTGTTCCTAGAGGAGTGGAAGCGGAGAGGGGCTGAGCTGGCATACAAGTGGGGGACGCTGGATTCACCTGGGGAAGCTGTGGAGGAGCCACGCCCCCAGTTCAGGGTTAGTTGGGGGCTGAGTCCAGGGTCTTGGAGACAGGGCAAAGGTAAATGGTGGGGGGCACTGCAGGAGCAAAGGCAGAGAGGTGTGAATAGGGTTTTTCCATCAAAGAGCGTATGCCAAACCGAGGCGGGCTCTGTGTGCTCCCCAGGGGGAGGGGTGGAAGTTGGATTTGAGGGACTGGGAACAGTGCCCTAGGTGGGTGACTGAGAGGGTCACCTCCACATGATGGAGGGAAATTGAGTTCCAAGGATAGGGAGGGGTGCGTGAGGCAGAGGTGGCCCCTCTAATCTCATGCGGGGCCCGACTCTTGCCCACCATCAGGGCGTGCGACGCATCAGCCCCATCACGCGGGCCGAGGAGTTCTACTACCCGCCCTGGAAGCGGCTGCTCTTCCAGCTGCTTGTGAGCCTCCCCCTGTGCCTGGCGTGCCTCCTCTGTGTCTTCTTGCTCATGCTTGGCTGCTTCCAGCTGCAGGTGACCCCTGTACCCCCACCTGCCCTGCCCTTGGTGCCCAGCTCCGCCTTGGGCTGAGCCCTGCAGCTGGGATGAGCACAGAATCCCCTTCTCCCGCAGGAGCTGGTGCTGAGCGTGAAGGGGTTGCCCCGTCTCGCCCGATTCCTGCCTAAGGTCATGCTGGCCCTGATTGTCAGTGTGAGTGCCGAGGGCTACAAGAAGCTAGCCATCTGGCTCAATGACATGGGTACGCCCTGCCAGGGGGTCTCGGGGAGGAAGGTCTTCATTGCCCCTTGGGATCCTTGCCACCCTTGGGGGTACGGCGGCTGCCCGCTCACTCTTCCCCTCGGCCCCTAGAAAATTACCGGCTGGAGAGCGCCTATGAGAAGCACCTCATCATCAAAGTTGTCCTGGTGAGTCACCATCATCGGGCAGGGGAACAGCAGGGAAGCTGTGGGGTCTGTATGGGGGCACAAGGAAGGCTCCAAGGAGTGGGATGGGGGTGCAGGGTGACCACCGCCTGCCTCCTTCCTGCAGTTCCAGTTTGTCAACTCGTACCTGAGCCTCTTCTACATCGGTTTCTACCTCAAGGACATGGAGCGCTTGAAAGAGGTGAGACCCCCGCCCCAGCGGCAGTCCCCCCTGCTCCCATGGCGGCCAGCGAGGGGCCAGACCTGGCACAAGGGGTCCAAGGGCTCTCCAGCCCCTCCCTCCCCTCCTCCATCCTTCTCTCCTGTCTGTGCGTTCGTTGTCCGTCGTCTGTGCGTCCTCTCTCTGCCTGTCGTCCCCCCATCTGTCCGTCCATCTGTCCGTCGGTCCCTTCACAGCTCCTGCTCGTCCTGTCCCTGTCCCAGAGCCTCGAGCGGCAGCTGCGGGCGGTGCTGGTCCCGCTCGCGGCCCTGCGGTTCCGCCTGCTCCTCCTCTCCCTCCGGGGCCTCCTGCTCGCGGCCCGGGCCAAAGTACGGGCAGGTGGCGAGCCCGTGGGGCCTCGCCAGGGTGGGCAGCGTGGCTGTGCTGGGGGCCTGGTGCGCCGAGCTGAGGGCGCATGCGCGAAGGGAATCTGGGGTGGCTGGGAGGCCAGCAAGCAGGTGCAGGCGGCTGGGGACGCACACGGCCGGGTGCACTGGCCGAGCCCGCGGTGGGGTGGAGACGCGCTGGGCCTGCCCGGGAGGTCGGCGAGGAGCGCTGCGCCTGCCAGGCTGTAGTTTGTGGCTGAGCGCTGGGGGCCTCGCGTCCAGGCGCGTCCAAAGCAACGGAGTTAGGAACTGGATTCGGCGTGTGTCTGGGCACGGTGCTCCGGCGGGGCGCCCAGGGAGGGTGAGTCCCCCGATCCCGGCGCCCCGCTTGCCCCCCACGTGCCTCTCTCCTTCCCCTTCCTGCCCCCAGATGCTGGCCACGCTGCTGATCACCCGCCAGTTCCTCCAGAACGTGCGCGAGGTCCTGCAGCCGCACCTGTACCGGCGTCTGGGCCGCGGCGAGCTCGGCCTGCGGGCCGTCTGGGAACTGGCCCGAGCCCTGCTTGGCCTCCTGAGCCTCCGGCGCCCTGCGCCTCGCCGCCTAGAACCCCAGGCG
>NW_012120265.1:1228508-1232968 GCF_000951035.1 Colobus angolensis palliatus | reverse complement strand
GACCAGGGGCCCGACGGGGGCCCGGACCCGGAGCCCGGCTCCAACAGCGATTCGACCCGTAGGCAGAGACGGCAGAACCGGTCGTCTTGGATTGACCCGCCCAAGGAGGAACACTCGCCCCAGCTCACCCAGGCGGAGCTGGAGAGCTGTATGAAGAAGTACGAGGTGAGGAGGGGGCGGGGCCTCGCAGGGGCGGGGTCTCGCAGGGGGCTGTTCGCACCGTCCGAGGGTGAAGGCAGTTGGGGTGGGAGTGGTGATAACAGGGCCCTTGATGCTGAGATGCTACAGGAGAGGAAGGCCTAGCCAGATAGAGGAAGCCTCTGGACTGGCCGAGGATGGGGACAGGCCCTGGGTCCATGTGGGATCATCTGAGGGAGGCGGGCTCAATGGGAGGAAGATTGTCCGAGGGAAGAGGCTTCCAGGTCTGAGGCCCGCCCACTCGCAGGACACGTTCCAGGACTACCAGGAGATGTTCGTGCAGTTCGGCTACGTAGTGCTCTTCTCATCCGCCTTCCCCCTGGCGGCGCTGTGCGCCCTGGTCAACAACCTCATTGAGATCCGCAGCGACGCCTTCAAGCTGTGCACCGGGCTGCAGCGGCCCTTCGGCCAGCGCGTGGAGAGCATCGGCCAGTGGCAGGTGGGGGGAAGCCAAGAGCTCCGAGCTGAGGCCCAGATGGAGCCCAGGTGCAGCTGGGAGGAGCCTGGGGTCTGGGGAGGCCGACTGGACCCCGCCTGAGCCCTCCTGCCACCCTGCAGAAGGTGATGGAGGCCATGGGTGTCCTAGCGATTGTGGTCAACTGCTACTTGATCGGCCAGTGCGGGCAGCTGCAGCGCCTCTTCCCCTGGCTGAGCCCAGAGGCAGCCATCGTGTCCGTGGTGGTGCTCGAGGTGGGGCCGGCGACAGGGGCAGGGGCAGCTGGGAGGCGGGAGGGCGGCCCCAGGGTCTGCAGCCTGCAGCCTCCTCTCTGCCACCCCTGCAGCACTTCGCTCTGCTCCTCAAGTACCTCATCCATGTGGCCATCCCCGATATCCCGGGCTGGGTGGCCGAGGAAATGGCCAAGCTGGAGTACCAGCGCCGCGAGGCCTTTAAGGTAGGGGGGCCAGGCTGGGCTCGGTTTTCTCACTGGTGGGGCTGCTGGTGGATCTCTGATCTTGATGACCAAGATCAGATGGTGCCTCTGCATTGGTGAGGGCAAATGCAGAGACTGCACAGAGTTGGGTGTAATAATTAGTGCTCCCTGGCTGGGTGCAGTGGCTTACTCCTATAATCCCAGCACTTTGGGAGACCAAGGTGGGAGGATCGCTTGAGCCCAGGAGTTTGAGGCGCAGGGAGCCATGATCGTTCCACTGCACTCCAGCCTGGATGATGGAGCAAGACCCTATCTCTAAAAAGAGTAATAATAAGCAATAATAACTAGTGCTCACAACAGCTCCAGTCGCGTCTGGAATCCTGGTGGCATCCAGCACCAGGCTGGCCCTTCAGAACCTTCAGTCATCCACCAGCTTGCCCAGTTGCATCCTGTTAGGGGGCCAGGGACACAGCGGAGGCTTCCTAGAAGCCCAGCTTCTTCGGCATTCCTCAGAAAGCTACAGAATGGGCCAAGGAGCTCCCCAGTGCCTGCACAGGGAACATTCCTCGAGAATGACAATGTCCTGTGTCTGCACTGTCCCTGCAGCCTTTAGCTACAGGTGATGAGTGAGCACGCTGAAGTGGGACTGCTGCGACCAAGAAACTGAATTTTTATTTTATTGAACATGAATACATTTAAGTTTACATTGACAGAGCCTCGCGTGGCTACCTGGGTATAGTCTGCTGCAGCCACGGTCCTTTTTTTTTTCTTTTTTTGAGACAGAATCTCTTTCACTCTGTCATCCAGGCTGGAGTATAGTGGCACAATCTCGGCTCACTACAACCTCCACCTCCCGGGCTCAAGCAATTCTCGTGCCTCCCAAATAGCTGGGATTACAGACACGTGCCACCACGCCCGGCTAATTTTTGTATTTTTAATAGAGATGGGGTTTCACCATGTTGGTCAGGCTGGTCTCCAATTCCTGACCTCACGCAATCTGCCCACCTCCCAAGGTGCTGGGATTATAGGTGTGAGCCACTGCGCCCAGCCTGCAGCCACGGTTCTGTCTCTTGCCTGTTCTCTGGGAAGCAGAGGATCAGTTGAGGCTCAAGATTGGTTTCCACTTTACCAGTTCCTAAGACGCTGTCTGGCACACAGCCGGGGACACAGTTGATGGCCAGTGAATGTTTGTTTCCTTTTCAATTCCCAGAAAGTACCGGCATGGGTCCAGGGAGTCATTCAGTTGCACCCAATAAGCCTCAGAATCTCTCTCCAGTTCCCCAGAGAATCTCAGTGTGGGCCCAGAGATGCAGTTAACACCCAGTAAGCTTTGTTTTTTTTCTTTTTCTTTGAGACAGAGTCTCGCTTTGTCCTCAGGCTGGAGCGCAATGGCACGATCTCAGTTCACTGCAACCTCTGTCTCCTGGGTTCAAGCGATTCCCCTGCCTCAGTATTCCGAGTAGCTGAGATTACAGGCATGCACAACCATGCTGTTATTTTTTATATTTCTGGTAGAGACGGGGTTTTGCCATGTTGGCCAGTCTGGTCTCTAACACCTGGCCTCAAGTGATCTGCCCACCTCGGCCTCCCAAAGTGCTGGGATTACAGGCGTGAGCCACTGCGCCCGGCCCCAATAAGCATTTAAGCCTCCCTGACTTCCACAGAGAGGCCCATCATGTACCTGGGAATGCAGTTGGCACACAATAAGTGATTGGATCTCTCCCACTTCTGCAGGAAGCCCCCATTGTGGGTGCAGGGATACAGTTGGAACCTAATAAGCATTTAAGTCTCCCCCACTTTTGCAGAGAGCCCTGGCGTGCACCAGTCTCGGCTGGCACCTGCTAATACCCTTTCTTCTTAGTCCTGTAACGGCTTGGCTCTACCTGCAGAGACACGAGCGCCAGGCCCAGCATCGCTACCAGCAGCAGCAGCGCAGGCGGCGGGAGGAGGAGGAGCGACAGCGCCATGCAGAGCACCATGCCCGGCGGGAGCATGATTCTGGTGGCCGGGAGGAGGCGAGGGCTGAGGGCTCTGGGCTGGACCCCGCCACCTCCTCCGAGAAGGCCTCTGCCAAGGCCAAGGGCAGCACTGCGGGTGGCCATGGGCCTGAGCGGCCCAAACGCCCAGGGTCCCTGCTGGCACCCAACAACGTCATGAAGTTGAAGCAGATCATCCCACTGCAGGGCAAATTCCTCTCATCGGGGGCCACATCCTCACTGGCCGCTGCAGGGGCCGGAGCCACCGCCCGGCCTCCCCCTGCCCAGTCACCCACCGGCAGCGACACCCGCCTGCCTGCCTTTCTCAGCTTCAAGTTCCTCAAGTCACCCGAGACCCGGCGGGACTCTGAGCGCAGCCACTCGCCGCCCAAAGCCTTCCACGCTGGCAAGCTCTTCCCCTTTGGTGGCACCCGGGCTGAGCCTGGGTCCAACGGGGCGGGCGGGCAGGCCCGACCAGATGGGACCCCCAGCGGTGGCGGCAGCCGGGTTCAGAGGAGTGGGCCAGTGGACGAGGCCATGGCTGAGGAGCTGGAAGCCTCCCGGCCCGAAGAGGAAGGCTCAGGTCACAAGCTTTAACTCGGGGGTGGGGACGCCGGGCCGGCTTTGGGGGTAGGGTAGGGTGGCCAGGCCTGGGGAGAGGGGCTGAAGGGGACAGAGGAGGCCCGGTCTTGGGTCCTGGCAGAGACCTGGGTCAGTGGTACATGCAGCCTCTCAGTTAAAGCCTGCTTCGTATCTCCAGGGCCTTTGTTAGCCTAGAGCCCCGTGCCTGACCCTCCCCAGGGAGGGATGCCAAAGCCGACCGCACCCAGGGACCCCCCACCATGCTCCCCTGCCAGGAGAGATGAGGGAGGCCCGCTTCCCATCCAGCCCACCCTTCTGCTCCAGCTCACTCTGGGGGGGACTTGACCCCCCAGGCCTCTATGCAAATCCACGCCCTGCAGCCCAGCTGTTCAGGAAGGACTTCCTCGGAGGTGGGGCTGGGGCTGCCCACCCAGGGAGCTCCCACATGTGCTGAGCAGAGGTGCAGGCCTCACCCCTACCCTCCCACCCCCGCCATCTCCCTTGCCCCAATCCCAGCCTGGGCTCTAGCAACCCCCTCCCCAGGGAGCCCAACAGGTGGCAGCTGCAGCACAAGGGCCATAGGTCAGAAGCCAGAGGGACTTCCTCAAACTGTCCTCCCCCTGTGACCAGGAGGGGCCATGCCCAGAGGCAGGGTATGCATCGGAAGCCGCCCAGGGGGCCGCCCCACCTCAGTCTCTGATCAGAAGCAATAAGGCCTTTATGTGCCTGGAAGCCCGGGAGGGAGTGTGGGCAGGGTTGCCAGCCCGGCGGGGTCCAGCGGGGGCGGCATCCCCCCGGAACGGCCCCTCTCACCTCCGCAGGGACAGCGCTG
>NW_012120265.1:1213204-1228073 GCF_000951035.1 Colobus angolensis palliatus | reverse complement strand
AGCCCCAGCCCCAGCCCCAGCCCCCAGGCTGTGTGCTGGCCCAGTGGCTGGCATTAGCTCTGCCCGCCCTGCCTTCTCTTCTCATATGCAATATCAGTCATTCACAGGGGCGGCCGGTCCCCAAAATGCAAGACGCCTTCAGCCCCCAACGGACCCCAGTATTGGCCAGCGCCCCCCATCTGCCGTTTTCCTTTCCGAATGAAAGGAAACCCATAAAACCAACAGAAAACACACACACACAGAATAGGCGATTATTTATTTGTTTTTAATTTATTTTGTCATATTTTTGTAAAACGGCAGAAATGCAATAAAAACTATATTTCAACAGTGCCCGAGGTCAGAGCAGTGGAAAAGGGAGTAGGGGTGGGGGAGTCTGGGTGGCTGGGGCCTGGATTGAGCACCCCCTCCCCCCATCCTGGTACAGGCTGGCTTGACCCTTGGGGGCCTCCTCCCAAAAACTGGGTCTCGGCCACAGATGGAAAACTCCAGGCTGTGCCGCCTCTGAGACGGCCCAGATTTGGAGGCCAACTTCAGCCCTGGCTTCAGCCACTAGACAAAGGAAGGAATCTCTTAAGTGCTGAAAAGAGGCGGCAATGTGTGCACAGGCCCCAGTCCTGAGTAAGACTCCTTCTCAATGAGGACAGAGTGGTGGTTTGCAAGACGTGCCCCCTTCTGGCACACCCACCTCCTGGAACATTGTCTGGGGAGCCAGAGCCAGTGGGAAGAGCTTGTGGCATGAACATCGGAAGGCACCTGGCACCTGAGCCTCCTGCAGTCCCCGAGTTGCGGTGCTGAGAGAATGGCACATTTAGGTATCCCAGGACACGGAGTGGCATTGGGATGCAGCAGGGATGTCCCACTGTGGGACGGACATCAGACCCAAGTCACTGGGACTCTGTCGTATGACTCAGGAACAGGAATGCGGCCTCTCAGACCCTCAGGTTTGTCAGGAAGAAGAGGACAAATGTGTACACATCCAAAGGCTTAAGGCTCAGAGACCAACGTGGCCATGCAGGAGGGCTGGGCCAGAGGGCCTGGCTGGGGCCAGTGTGAGCAAGGGGCCCTTCGGGAGGCTGTGGAGAAGTCAGAGTTCACTGGAGGCAGGAGAACAGCCTGTGCAAAGGTGGAGAAGGTGGAGGCAGTTTGGGGGAACAGTGGGGTACGGAGCACCCCAAAGGCAGGAGGGGTAGGCAGAGGCTGGCTCAGGGGCCCGGTGTCCTACCACAGGCAGTGGGAGTCACACAGGATGTGTATGCCAGGTGGGGCATGTCCCGACAGATCCAGCGGTTCTAGGGGGAGGCCACAGGGAGGCGAGCTGGGACACAGCCCTGAGACCCCATTGGAGGCAGCTGAGGCAGCGGAGGGGAAGGAGGTGCCTGCCCAGCAGCCCTGCAGACCCATGGGCAGACAGCACAGTCAAGAGAGCCCCCAGCCACTCAAAGCAGAAACTGGGGGCCAGAGAGGTCTAGATAGGCCTAGGGGAAGGGCGGGGGTGCCCCCTGCTCCCACTCTGGCCCCTGGCCTTGGAAGCTGAAGTCCCACCATCTCAGTCATTCACAGACGGACACTGCAGGCCTGCCCAGGTCACATCAACCCTGGGGACTGGGACTCCCCAGCTGGGCTGGGAGCCTCCAGGGCATTCAGCCCAACCCGGCACTACTGACCCGGCACTACTGACCGCGGTCAACTGTGTATTTCCTGATCACCTGCCCTGTGACCACACGGACCCTACAGCACCATCCCTGTGGTGCAGACACTTCCGAGAGCTGGGAGACACAGCTGGGTGGCCGTGCTGTGCCTGGGCCGGGTCAGCCACTCCTTGTGTAGGATGGGAGCCCACCCTGACACTGTCCGTCCTTGGGAGAGATGGGCTGCCCAGGCCCGAGGGTCTATCTGGGGCAGGCAGACCCTCCATAGCCCAGAGTCTCTGCTAGCTCCGTGGCCCAACCCCACACCATCCCAACGCCCTCAGACTCAGCTCTCAAAACCAAGACCTCTGCCAGGCATGGTGGCTCACATCTGTAACCTCAGCACTTTGGTAGGCTGAGGAAGGTAGATGACTTGAGCCCAGGAGTTTGAGACCAGCCTGGGCAACATGGTGAAACCCTGTCTCTATGAAAAAATTTTTAAAAATTAGCCAGGTGCTGGGTGCGGTGGCTCAAGCCTGTAATCCCAGCACTTTAAGAGGCTGAGGATCTGCCAGGCATGGTGGCTCACATCTGTAACCTCAGCACTTTGGTAGGCTGAGGAAGGCAGATGACTTGAGCCCAGGAGTTTGAGACCAGCCTGGGCAACATGGTGAAACCCTGTCTCTATGAAAAAATTTTTAAAAATTAGCCAGGCATGGTGGTGTGCACCTGTAGTCCCAGCTACTGGGGAGGCTGAGGCGAGAAGATCACTTGAGCCCAGGAGTTCTAGGTTGCAGTGAGCCGATCTCACCACTGCACTCCAGCCTGGGAGACACAGCGAGACTCCATCTTAAAAAAAAAAAAAAAAAAGAAATTAGCCAGGCAGTGGGGTGCGGTCCCAGCACTTTGGGAGGCTGAGGCAGGCGAAGCACCTGAGGTCAGGAGTTTGAGACCAGCCTGGCCAACATGGCGAAACGCCATCTCTACTAAAAATAGAAAATTTAGCTGGGTGTAGTGGTGCACGCGTGTAATCCCAGCTACTCGGGAGGCTGAGGTAGGAGAATCGCTTGAACCTGGGAGGCGGAGGTTGTAGTGAGCTGAGATCTCACCACTGCACTCCAGCCTGGGAGACACAGCGAGACTCCATCTTAAAAAAAAAAAAAAAAAATTAGCCAGGCATGGTGGTGTGTGCCTGTGGTCCCAGCTACTTGGAAGGCTGAGGTGGGAGGAATGCTTGAGGTCGAGGCTGCAGTGAGCTGTGACTACACCACTGCACTCCAGCCTGGGCAACAGTGCGAGACCCCAAATCAAAAAAACAAACAAAACAAAACAAAACAAACAAAAGAAAACTAAGACCCCTGGCCCTACCGCCAGTGGGGGTGATAAGGGAAGAACTGGTGTTCCCCCAGCCCCAGGCTTAATGGTCAGGGCCACAAACCTTCTGCCAAGAGCCCGAACACCCCCTACGTACCCAAGTTCAGCCCCAAACCCAGCCCAGCTGGCGGAGGAGGTGTCCCCATGAGCAGCCATGGCACATGCCAACTGCCAGGTGCCGACTTTCTGTACAGCTCCTCTATGACCCAGCAAGGCTGAAGCCACTACCTGGGACAGCAAGACCAGCCAGATGCCATCTGTGCTGTCACCATGGCTCACGGGAGTGGCAGAGGCCGGAGACCCCAGGCCCCCAGGTGAGGCTGGCCGTCTCTGCGGTGGCTGACAGGTGCACTGCCCTGCCCGGCGGTATCCCAGGCAGGGGGCTGACCCTGCTCCATCCTTGGCACCATGGACCGTCTCTCAGGAATGATCTGTCCTTGGGGTCACCTTGACAGGAGAGGCAGAGGGGATGGTCCCGGCAGGTCTTGGCCTTGAACATGGTGGCCTCAGCAAGCCCACGAGAGAATCCAGCCGGTCCCGGAGCCCCTGGCGTGGGGGGCCCTTCTCACTCCTCTTGGTGACAACAGGGATGACTCCCAGGGGCTCCGTCCTCTGCAGCCAAGGTGTGTGGAGCAAAGACGCGAGGTCAAGTAGGAAAGACCCTTTTATTGGGGTGGACACGGAGCACGCACTAGTCCATGATAAAAATAAAATGACTCAAGAGAAAGATCCCAAGGGCCGACTTCTCCCCGACGTGCGCACACACTGAGTGAGGTCTGGGCATGGGAGAGGTCCAGGTAGAGCGTGGGACAAGACCGAGTCTCAAGGGCCTGGACCGGTGTTGGGGGGAGAAGGCCACTCGGCTGTCCTGGTGGGTCGGCCGCCCCAGGCCTGCCCTTGTTGCCCAGCCACAGTAAAGCCCCCGCTAGAGACCCTCACAGACACACTCTGGTTCTCTGGAGAACTGGGGGCAGGAGTCGGGGAACTGGCCCGGTGGAAGGCGGGGGTCAGGGGGACAATGTTGTGTTTTTTCTAAAAAGCATCTACCAACATCACACTACTGGGTCTGATGTCCCCTTTAACCAACGCTTGATACAGGTTACAGCATAAATAAAAACTCAAGGAAAATAAATACATCGGCTCCTATGAGGTTGGAAGTGGTGTGGACGCAGGGTGTGGATGGGCCGGCAGGGAGGCGGGCGGGTGGGGTGCTTACACATGGCGGGCAGGCGGGTGGGCGACCGAGGAGCAGACCTGGCAGGAGGCGCCTGTGTGGGGTTGAGAGTCTTAAGTGTCCTCGTGCATGTCTGGGCTGTCGGTTCGCGCCACCTTGCGGGGAGGTGCGGAGCTCTCGCCTTCCAGCTCCACTTGCTCCTGGTCTCTCTTCTTGGCAGCGTTCTAGGGGACAGGGGAAAGAGAGTGGCTGTGAGTCACTTTTTTCGGACAGGCTCTCGCTGGAGTGCAATGGTATGATCATTGCTCACTGTAGCCTCAACCTTCCGGGCTCAAGCAATCCTCCCAGCTCAGCCTCTGGAGTAGCTAGGAGTACAGGCACGCAGCACCACGCTTCATATTTTTACTTTTGGTAGACATGGGGGTCTCACTATGTTGCCCAGCCGGAGGCTGTGAGTCTTCACATGGGTGAAGCTCCCAGAGTCCTAATGCCAGCCCAGGCCCCTGCAACAGCATCACAGAGGTTAAGCCTGGAGTACAGTAGGGGGTTTTGGGGTCCCTGGCTGGGCAGTCCCTCCTACCACCAGGACCTGCCCTGCTAAGCCCTGCCCAGAGCACTTCCTGGACCCACGGCTGGTGATAGACAGGTGCTTCCTGGGCACCCGGAGGAGTCACCCCCAGCACGTGCAATGACACACAGGGCTAGTTTCTCAAGCACTCAGAGGAGTGATCCACCCAGCCTGGGAATAAAGGGCCTTTGGAAGCCACTGGGGATGCCGCACATCAACGCAACAGAGAAGCACATGTCTCCTTCTCCACTGTGGAAACCAAGGCCTGGAAGCAGGAGAAGGGGTGGGGTGGGCCCAGCAGCTTGGATTTTCGGCAGCAGTCACTTTGTCACAGAGTCCCCCCACCTTCCAACTTTGCCCAGGGTAGGTAGCCACCCACTGTTCAATGTTAAGTAAAAAAAGCAAACTTGCCAGGTGCCTGTAATCCCAGCTACTCTGGAGGCTGAGGCAGGAGAACTGCTTGAACCTGGGAGGCGGAGGTTGCAGTGAGCTGAGATTGCAGCACTGCACTCCAGCCTGGACAACAGAGAGACTCCGTCTCCAAAAAGAAAAAAAGAAAAAGAAAAAAAAAGAGGGCCGGGTGCAGTGGCACTTTGGGAGGCCGAGGCAGGTAGATCACTTGAAGTCAGGAGTTCAAGACTAAAAACACAAAATCTACTAAATCTACTAAAAATACAAAAATTAGGCCAGGCATGGTGGCTCACGCCTGTAATCCCAGCCTACTTTGGGAAGCCAAGGCGGGCGGATCACCTAAAGTCAGGAGTTCAAGACCAGCCTGACCAACATGGAGAAACTTCGTCTCTATTAAAAACACAAAATTAGTCAGGCATGGTGGTGCATGCTTGTAATCCCAGCTACTCGGGAGGCTGAGGCAGAATCGCTTGAACCTAGGAAGCGGAGATTACAGTGAGCCAAGATCGCACCATTGCACACCAGCCTGGGCAACAAGACCAAAACTCCATCTCAAAAAAAAAATAATGATAAAATAAATTAGCCAGGCATGGTGGTACGTGCCTGTAATCCCAGCTACTCGGGAGTCTGAGGCAGGAGAATTGCTTCAACCCGGGAGGTGGAGCCTGGGAGGAGGAGGTTGCAGTGAGCTGAGAACATGCCACTGCACTCCAGCCTGGGCGACAGAACAAGACCTCATCTCAAAAACAAACAAACAAAAACAAAAACAAAAGAAAAAGAGGAAAAAATGTCCCGTGTGCAGAGGCAGCCACTGGGAAGGGAGCTGGGGCACCAGAAGCGGCGGGGAGATGGCTCTTCACTGCAACTACACCCTCTCATTTCCACTTTTTAGAGACAGGGTCTGGCTTTGTTGCCCAGGCTGGAGTGCAAAGGCACAATCATGGCTCACTGCAGTCTCAACCTCCTGGGCTCAAGTGATCCTCCCACCTCAGCCTCCTGAATAGCTGGGATAACAGGAACATGCCACAGCCAGCTAATTTTTTTTTTCTTTTTTTTTTTTAGTGATGGGGTTTTGCTATGTTGCCTAGGCTGGTCTCAAACTCCTGGCCTCAAGCCATCCGCTCGCCTCGGCCTCTCAAGCAGTTCGGGGTGTGAATCACCACACCCAGCCACACTCTCTCAAGTTGCCTAGATTTTTTTTTTTTTTTTTTTTGAGACCGCCAGGCTGCAGTGCAGTGGCATGATCTCGGCTCACCGCAATCTCTGCTTCCCAGGTTCAAGCAATTCTTCTGCCTTGGCCTCCAGAGTAGCTGGGATTACAGGCGCACGCTGCCATGCCCGGCTAATTTTTGTATTATTAGTAGAGACATGGTTTGAGACGGGGTTTCACCATGTTGGCCAGGCTGGTCTTGAACTTCTGACTTCGTGATCCGCCTGCCTAAGCCTCCCAAAGCGCTGGAATTACATGCATGAGCCACCACACCCGGTTCAGATTTTTAATCATGTGTACACACTTCACCATTCAGAAAAGATTCTTTTTTTTTTTTGAGATGGAGTCTGGCTCTGTCACCCACGCCGGAATGCAGGGGTCCGATCTCGGCTCACTGCAAGCTCCGCCTCCCAGGCTCAAGACATTCTTCTGCATCAGCCTCCCGAGTAGCTGGAACTACAGGCGCCCACCACCACGCCCGGCTAATCTTTTTTGTATTTTTTAGTAGAGACAGGGTTTCACCGTGTTAGCCAGGATGGTCTCCATCTCCTGACCTCGTGATCTGCCCACCTCGGCCTCCTAAAGTGCTGGGATTACAGGCGTGAGCCACTATGCCCAGCCTTTTTTTTTTTTTTTTTGAGAGTCTTGCTCTGTCATCAGGCTGGAGTGCAGTGGCGCGATCTCAGTTCACTGCAACCTCTGATTCTCCTGCGTCAGCCTCCGGAGTAGCTGGGATTACAGTCACGTGCCACCACACCCAGCTAATTTTTGTATTTTTGGTAGAGACGGATTTCCCCATGTTAGCCAGGATGGTCTTGATCTCCTGATCTCGTGATCCACCCGCCTCAGCCTTCCAAAGTGCTGGGATTACAGGTATGAGTCACCATGCCCAGCCTCAGAAAAGATTCTATCTAGTTCATACCAATACAGTCTACCTAATGCCAGGGCCATAGAAAGCCGGGCCTGGTGGGTGGTGGGCCTGGCCTCCAGCCTGCTGAGCACTGGTGTCCTGCAGCCTCTGCACAGCGGTTCCCTCCATTGGAACGCTCTTCCCGCTCCTGGATCGCCCAGGGCACTCCTACCCAGCCCTCAAGGCCCTACTCCAGTCACTAGAGCCCTTCCTGTGCTCAGAAGCCCCTGCCAGGCATCCCATCTCTGTACACCCACAATCCCCGCACGGGAGCCCTGCGGGCCTCACCTTTTTGTCCCATTGCTGATGCAGGTAGCGCAGAAGGATGTTTGTCTTTTCTGTCACGATGACTAAGGAGGAAAGACAGAGAAAGTCGCAGATGCGTCCCCTCCCCGGGCTCCTCCCCTGACACTGCCCTGGGAGGTCTTTTTGGGGCTGGAACTCAGTATCCCCAACTCCGGAGATCTCCAAAAGTCCCATGTTTTTGCTTCTGAGCACACACGCAGCCACTCCCAGCAGCCTGAGCCAGCTGCTTTCAGGGTCCCCGCTCCCTGCAAGGGATTCCATCCTTGGATGGGGAACCAAGCCCAGCCACCGAGACTCTTGTGCCTATGTTTCTCCCGGGCTGACTAGGAGCACATACCGCATATCTGTGCCCAGTGACCACACAGCCCCACCCCACAGGCTCCAGATGGATCAATGCTTTAAGAGCAGGGTCTCACTCTGTCACCCAGGCTGGAATAATCATAGCTCACTGCAGCCTGGAGCTTCTGGGCTCAAATGATTTTCCCACCTGGGACTATAGACGCACGCCACAACGCCTGGCTAATATATATATATATATATATATATGTGGTTTTTGGTGAAACAGGGTCTCACTATGTTGCTCAGGCTGGTCTCAAACTCCTGGCCTCAAGCAATCCTCCGGCCTCGGCCTCTCAAAGTGCTGGAATTACAGGCAGGAGCCACCCTACCTGGTGTGGAGTCTTTTTGAACAGTTAAACTAAGACAGCAGGACCAAGTCCTCCTGCGCTGTAGGCCCCTCCAGCTGGACCCCCTTCCTGTCACTTTCACCCAGGCCTGGCTGGATCCCCAGCCCAGGCTCCTGTAGCCCTCTGCTGCCTCCCTGCCCAATAGTACTTGTCTTAGAACCAGAGTTCTCACTTGCCCTCATCTGACAAGGAGGGGAAGGGGCCAGTGAGTGGCAGATGAGGGACAACTTGGGGGCCCCTTTGGGCTGGCTGTGGATCCCAGTGTGTCCCAATCAGGAGATGTCTGGGGAAAGCCAGGTTTCTGGCTGTCCCCAGGTGCTGGGAGTGGACAGGCATCCATGTGTGCATCCCCAGGCTGAAGCCCCCACGGTCCCCCTCCTGTACCTCCCTGGAGGCCTTCCCCGACCTAACTGGATTCAGTAGCCAGCGTGTGAACCCGAGCCAAGTCTATGGCCTGGGCCGGGGTGGAAGATAACCTCCTCATGACACTCTGCGGTCACCAAACCCCGCCCCTCAGCAGCCAGAATGGGACAGACCGACAGCAGCCACTTACTCTGTTCAGACGGGTACTCTCGGGTGGGCAGGTAGACTGAGGGCCGTCGGTTCTGCAGGAGGGTTGGGAAGGGGTAGGTTAGGAGAGTGCATGGGCCTGGGGTCTCCTCATCCCTCTACTCGGCACCCACCCTTCAGTGCAGATTGGAAGACACTCAAAAATGTGGATGGGGCTGGGCTTGAAGATCAGCCTCTGTTCCAGCCAAGACCCCAGTCGGGGGACACAAGCCACCCCCAGGCCCCCTGGAAGTGCCCAATCCCTCTCAGCCCCAGGAACACGCACTCACCGAGGCTTTGCACACGGAGTCCGCGTGAAATCGACTAAAATTGCTTTTGTTGTAGACAGGCAGTCCTTTCAAAAAATCTGCCTAGAAGACATGGAAGATGGTACATGAGAAAATAGGCAACGGGCCGGCTCATCCCTGAAGCACCTGCACGGTGCATCCCTTCTTCCCGCTGCTCTTTGTAGTTCAAGTTTTCCAAAACACACCCTTGAGCTGGCTGCTGGGTACACTGCCGGGCCCAGAGAAAAGTAACCAAGCCAGGCTATGTGCATGTCCTCCGGGGGGTCCTTACGACAGCCCCTAACTAGGTAAGAGGTGGGGAAATTGAGGCTGCAAGAGAACACGCCACTGGTTAAAAGTCACACCGCAGCAGGCTCACACCTGTAATCCCAGCACTTTGGGAGGCCAAGGCAGGCAGATCATCTGCGGTCAGGAGTTTGAGACTAGCCTGGTCAACATGGCGAAACCTCATCTCTACTAAAAATATAAAAATTAGCCGGGCGGGGTGGTGCGCGCCTATGATCCCAGCTACTCGGGAGGCTGAGGCTGGGGAATCACTCGAACTTGGGAGGCAGAGGTTGCAGTGAGTCGAGATCGTGCCACTGCACTCCAGCCTGGGCGACAGAACCAGACTCTGTCTACAAAAAAAAAAAAGTCATTTTCTTTTTTTTTCTTGAGACGGAGTCTTGCTCTGTCGCCCAGGCTGGTGTGCAGTGGCACGATCTCGACTCACTGCAAGCTCCGCTTCCTGGGTTCACGCCATTCTCCTGCCTTAGCCTCTCATGTAACTGGGACTACAGGCACCTGCCACCGTGCCCGGCTAATTTTTTTTTGTATTTTTAGTAGAGACGGGGTTTCACCGTGTTAGCCAGGATGGTCTCGATATCCTGACCTCGTGATCCGCCCGTCTCAGCCTCCCAAAGTGCTGGGATTATAGGCTTGAGCCACCGCGCCCGGCCAAAAAAGTCATTTTCAATCCAACCCTGTGAGTGACGTCTGGAGTGGGCCAGTGGCGGGACTGTCTGCTGTGAGTCTCACCACAAGGCTTGCCCGAAACAGGGCCCTCCTGAGCTCATTATGTATGATCTCCTGACCCAACGAGGCAGGAGGTAGTGTCTCCCTATCAAAGCCAAGGACACCGAGGCAGAGAGGTCACCCAGTCTCAGTCAGAAAACCAGGGGATGATTTGAACCCACATGTACCCCACCTCGGATTCGAAGCTCCTTCTCTTCATCATACACCTGAAAAGCAAGGGCTGGAGCCCCTGCAGGCTACAGAGCTGGGAGGGAGGACCATCCCCTGATTCCTGAGGCCCAAGAGAGCTGCCCTGGGAGAAGCTGCTGTTCAGACAATTTCCCACCACCCTCTGGGACAGGCAGGAGTCGCAGTGTCCCCAATTCTATGACATCTGGCCCCTCGTCTGCTGGTCCCTCTCGAGAAGCCGGAAAGTGGCTGGGTGGGCCTCCCCCTCCCACCCGGGAGGCAGCCGTCACATCTGGATGACCTACTGCCCCCGGACCAGTTCAAAGTCCCTCAAACCTGCCTCCCCTCCCACCCTAGGATGCCAGCCTCAGCTCAGCCCCTGGCTGTGGGGCCAGCTTTATTCATTCAGCAAGTTCTGGGGCCCTAGCAGGCACCAGGGCACTGGACTGAGCCATCATGGACACGCACCTGGCCTTGGGATGGTGTGCTGCAAAGAGCTGCACAGTGGACGGGAAGTGGCTGCAGGAAAGGGTGCCTTGAGGGCACAGTGTGAGGTGCAAGGCAGAGCTCCGGCCCACTTGGGGGATAAGGGAGGGCTGCCCAGACGCAGGGATGGAGGCACTGAGACCTGAAGGGTGGGGAGGGGTCCCTGTCCACCTTCGAAGCCCTGGCCCAGCTTGCCTCTGCTGGACTCCCATCACACACACCCTCTGCCACACACACCCTCTAGGAATGCCCCTCATGTCTCCATGTGGCAAATACCTGCTAACCTCCCCACCAGCTCCAACCCCCTCCCTGGCCCCTTTGCTCCCCCGACACTTCGGGAGCCTCTCCCAGAGCCTCCCTCACACCCCAGCGAGGTCATCTGTTTACACATCCACCTCCCTGGCTGGACTGGTACCTCCCTGAGGGCAGAGGACAGGACAGGGTTGACTCAACCCTAGCCAGGCTCGCATGGGGCCCAGTGGCTGAGTGGCGAGAGCTACAGGTACCCTGGGTTTTCTGCTCTCAATCCTGGCTCAGCCTGTCCCTGGTTGTGTGACCTGGGACAAAGGACCTCCCAGCCTCTGGGCCTCCCTGTGAAGAGAGGCATTCCAACAAAGCCACCTCCCAGGGTTACTCTGAGTCATAAGACAACAAGGGGAATGCTTTGCACGGAGCTCCCTTGGGGGCAGCCTTTAGGATCAACGTATCTGCGCTGGACAAATGAATGAAGGCAGCGTACGTGCAGCCTTCCTGTCATGCTAAGCTGGAAAACAAGACCTCGAGACATGGCGGGCAGGGGGTGGGGGAAACCTCATCTCAGCCAGACAAATGCCAGCCACGGCTGGGCCCTGGAGCCATCCATTACCTCAGCAGACACACACTGGGCACCTGTGTGCCCGTCCCACTGCAGGTAGCCTGCCAGAGACCCAACAAAGAGATGAGGAAGAGAAGCGGTGCGCTGACAGCAAGGAATTGGGGAACCCCCAAATTCAGGAAGGGCCTCCATCACAAGAGGAAGAGTGTTCTGAGCAGAAAGAGCAGCACGTGTAAAGGCCCTGAGGTGGCAGGAACCTGGAGTGTGAAGAAGTGAAAACAAGGCCAGGGTGGCTGAAGCTCAGAGTGGAGAAGAGACTGGAGATAAGGTCATAGAGGTCGCCAGGGGCCTCAGGGTGAGGAGGGGAGCCGCCAGGGTCCCTGGAGCATTTTATCGGCTAGAAAGTGGTATCATTTGATGCACATCTTTAAAAGCTCCTTCTGGCCAGGCACAGCGGCTCACACCTGTAATCCCAGCACTTTGGGAGGCCGAAGTGGGTGGATCACAAGATCAGGAGTTCAAGACCAGCCTGGTCAATACGGTGAAACCCAGTCTCTACTAAAAATACAAAAATTAGGCGGGCATGGTGGTAAGTGCCTGTAGTCTCAGCTACTAGGGAGGCTGAGGCAGGAGAATGGCTTGAACACGGGAGGCGGAGGTTGCAGTGAGCCGAGATTATGCCACTGCATTCCAGGATGGGCGACAGAGCAAGAAAGACTCCATCTCAATCTAAAAAAAAAAAAAAAAAAAAAAAAAAACCCAGCTCCTTCTCAGGCCCCATGCAGTGCCTCACACCTGTAATGCCAGTACTTTGGGAGGCTGAGGCAGGATCACTTGAGCCCAAGAGTTCGAGACCAGCCTGGGCAACATAGGGAGTCCCCATCTCTCCAAAAAGTACAAAAATGAGCTAGGTGGGAGGATCTCTTGAGCCTGGGAAGTGGAGACTGCAGTGGGCTGCGATCACACACTGCACTCCAGCCTAGGCGCCAGAATGAGACCCTGCCTCTGATAAAAAAAAAAAGCTCCTTCTGGTTCAGGTGAATTATGAACTGCCAAAGGGGTGAGAGCAAGGCTAGGAGACCAGGGAAGAAGCTGAGACAGGTATGCAGGTGGAAGGTGGCAGTACCTGCAACAGGGTGTGAAGCCATGGATGAATTCAGGTGTTTTCTGAAGGCAGAGCCAATCTAATCCACTCATGATTGGCCGTAGGGATGAGACTGTACCAAGGTGTCAAGGATAACACCCAGGCTTGGGGGCCCCCACACTAGGAACCCACCTTCCCATTTTCTTCCTGAAAGGGAGTCTTCCTTTCATCCCCACCACATCCCAAGGACTGTGGACTGTGGGCTGGGAGTCTGGGTCAGGGAACAAAGGAGCCTCGATGTATCTTGACCAAGCTTTCCAACACTCTTCCCAGCCCTGAGGATGCTAATTAGTGGGGGTTGGGGAGAGGCTTTAGCTCCACTCTGAGGGTGGGTCACCATCCCACTTTTCAGGTGGGGAGACTGAACCCCGAAGAACCACCAGACCCAAATTCCAGGATGACTGAGGAATCCGGAAGGAATTTCCACGTTCCAACAGCCAGGTGGGGACCATCCACACTTCATGACGAGGGGACAACTAGAAGAGAACGTCACTGGCCTCGAGTCACCCAGCTCATCTGTTCAGCATTCACTATCCTAAGTCCTTTACGACGTCAGTTACCTAAATTGTCACCACCCTAAGAGGTTCAGACTACTGCTACCCTCATTTGACAGGGACAACCCATGTGGATGGGAGATAAAAGTTGTTCATTCTTAGGGGCGGGTAAGGGCCCAGAATGGCGGAGGTGGGGTCAGGGCCTGGGGGACCGGGACAGTCGGCGATGTCGCACTTCCTTTGGCGACAAAGCCCCGCATATCACGGTGCCAAGCCCCCTCCCCCTCCCCGGGACCCAGGCCGGCCTCCCAAATTCTCCTGAACTGAAGAGATCCAGGCCCAGCGCGCTGAGGACGAGGCCAGACCAGGGGGTCTTACGGGACCCCATCCCCACCCCGGACGATTTCCGAGGGGGAGCCGCAACCCGGAAATGAATGAGTTGTCAGGGCCTGGCATCCTGGATGGGGTCAGGGGTCGGAGAAGGAGTGGCAGTGGGATCATCAGGAAGCTCTCGGTAGGGTCCGGGGGTCGAAGGTCACAGGTGAGTGGGAGGGGCGGGCCAAGCCTGAGGGGGCCGGGCAGGGCGGAGAGGGGCCTAGGGGGATACTAGAGATGGGTGGGACTACGACGCCATTTTGTCGAGCGGAGGGGGAGTAGAGGCCTGGAGGCCATACTCACCATCTTCTGTTTCCTCCGTCGCCGCCTCGGCCGCCGCCTCAGCCTCCACCGCCGCCACCACAGCCGCCTTCTAAGCCGCCGCCTCACAGTAACTTCCAGCCACGGCACAGCCCACACTGATGGCGCCACCACACCCCGTCATTGGTGCGCACTCTAGCCCCGCCCCCACATATGAGCGCTTTGCACGCTCCCATTGGCCGCATCCAGCTAACTCATGCGCCCATTGGTTGCCACGCCTCCTCCCATGTGGTCAAGTTCGGTTGAAGAAGCAAAGCCCCGCCCGGTACTTGGAAGCAATGGAAAGTGAGATTCGGAAGTGGGCGGAGGCCTCGGCCGCGAAGTCTCTTGGGAGTTGTAGTTTATAACTCCGCGAGTCTCTCCAGAGCTTTTGTGTGTGTTTTTAAGATGAGGGTGGCTCATGCCTATAATCCTAGCAGTTTGGGAGGTCGAGGAGGGTGGATCGCCTGAGGTCAGGAGTTCGAGACCAGCCTGGCTAACATGGTGAAACCCCATCTCTGCGCCTGTAAGCCCAGCTACTCGGGAGGCTGAGGCAGGAGAATCCCTTGAACCCGGTAGGCGGAGGTTGCAGTGAGCCGAGATCGCGCCATTGCACTCCAGCCTGGGCAACAAGAGCGAAAATCAGTCTCAAAAAAAAGAAAAAGAAAAAAAATGAAAGGTCGGCTGGGCGCAGTGGCTCACGCCTGTAATCCCAGCACTTTGGGAGGCGGAGGCGGGCGGATCACGAGGTCAGACGATTGAGACCGTCCTGGCTAACACGGTGAAACCCCGTCTCTACTAAAAATACAAAAAATTAGCCAAGCGAGGTGGCGGGCGGCTGTAGTCCCAGCTACTCGGGAGGCTGAGGCAGGAGAATGGGGTGAACCCGGGAGGCAGAGTTTGTAGTGAGCCGAGATCGCGCCACTGCACTCCAGCCTGGGCAACAGAGC
>NW_012120265.1:1206992-1211755 GCF_000951035.1 Colobus angolensis palliatus | reverse complement strand
GGCTCACGCCTGTAATCCCAGCACTTTGGGAGGCTGAGGCGGGTGCATCACCTGAGGTCAGGAGTTTGAGACCAGCCTGGTCCACACGCTGAAACCCCGTCTCTACTAAAAACACAAAAATTAGGCCAGGCATAGTGGCTCAGGCCTGTAATCCCAGCACTTTTTGAGAGGCTGAGGCAGGCGTATCACCTGAGGTCAGGAGTTCTAGACCAGCCTGACCAACATGGAGAAACCCCTCTCTACTAAAAATACAAAATTTGCCGGGCCTGGTGGCACATGCCTGTAATCCCAGCTACTCGGGAGGCTGAGGCAGGAAAACCGCTTGAACCCGGAAGGCAGAGTTTTCGGTGAGTCAAGATCGCCCCATTGCACTCCAGCCTAGGCAACAAGAGGGAAATTCTGTCTCAAAAACAAACAAAAAAAAGAGTTATGACATGTAAGGCAACTGGAACTTTGAACATTTATTACACGTTTAACAATATTTCAAAATTATTGATAATTTCTTTGGATGTGATACGCTTTGTAATTATGTTTTAATGAGCTCTCATGTTGGAGAGATACATTCTCTCCGTGATACAAAAAATATTTATAGAAGAAATAATCCGATGCCTAAGATCAGCTTCAAAAGAACCAAGGATGGGGCAGGGACGGGTTGTAGGTGGTCGGTAGTCAAGGCTGTGTACTGGGTACAAGGAGGTTCGCTGTACTGTTCTTCGGTCTGTTGCGCAGGTTCGAAACGCTTCCTAATTAAAAAGCGTAAAAAGGGACTTGGCAAGCTCCCATCCAGCCTTCAACCCCACAATACGGAGAGTACTCAGGTCCGAGGCGTTCCTGCTCCCCAGCTCCCTGCAAAAACAGCGCCAGGCAAGGTCGCGAGGTGAGGCCGATGCTTCTCTGGCGGTCCCGCCGACAGCATCGCGATCCTCAATGGCTCAGCGACTTGCGGCCCTTGAGCATTCGGCGAAGGATGACCTGGACGCCGGCCGGCGTGCTCAGGCGCCGGACCCAGCCGTGCTTGTTCTTCCGTTTGATGTTGCTCGGCTGATACTCGTT
Organism: Colobus angolensis palliatus; assembly: GCF_000951035.1. Lineage (NCBI taxonomy): Eukaryota > Metazoa > Chordata > Mammalia > Primates > Cercopithecidae > Colobus > Colobus angolensis. Next base: position 1,210,702 of record NW_012120265.1, on the reverse strand, counting down.
TCCGCGAGTCTTGCCCCGGGCCTGCTGCGGGGTGGGGAGGCCCCAGGCGTCCGGGAACCCCAGCCAGGCCCGGGGCTGGAGCCACCTGCGTGGGTACAGGGACGGCGAGAAAGGTCAGACGGGGTGCTGGGTGATCTCGGCGCTCAACCTCTCTGAGCCTCTGCTCCCGGGGACAGAGCCTGGCTGCAAAATGCGCTCCATAAATGCGCAAGTCACTGGCAGGTCATGCGGGCAGTGAACAGTAGCGCCAGCCTCCGACGCCCTTATTCCCAGATTTGGGGAAGGGTTCCCCTTTGAGGACTTACCTGCCACCCAGCAACGCTGCCGACCTACTCGTGGGGCCCAACAGGGATCCAGCCAAGAGAGCCATACCCTCAGTGGGTCCCGCAGGCCCGGCCGCCGGCGATTCCGGAGCCCAGAGGCGCCCAACCCTGGAACAAAGGATTATGGGAAGTGTAGTTTCTCCTAACGTGCAAAAACAGGCCGTTGGGGAAAACCCTGAAGTTGTAGTTCTGCGTCTGCGCAACAGAGGCGCGCCAGTCTGTCCGCGGGGCAGGGTTCTTCATACAAACCAAAAGGTAGCGGGAGAACAGCGCCTTTTCAGCACGCGCGTGCGCACAAGGCATTATCGCCCGCGGTCAGCTGGGAGCTGTGCTGTAGTTATCTCTCCTGTTGACCGGCAGAGGGTGCCCCGCGGTGGCCGGGCTCAGCTGGTGGCAGCCGCAAGAAGCGGCTGGTTGGTCTTACCACCTCCAGCTGGGCAGATGGCACACAGCTGGCTGGCAGCTTGTCCTGGCTGCAGCCAAGTCTCCGTCTCTTGGCAGGAAGCCGAGGAGGCCTGAGTTCAAGCTCGCTGGGTGTCCTTGGGATGGTCCCTGTGCCTCTCTGGGCTTTCTCGATCTGTAAAACTCATGGATTGCAAGCTTGTCTTTGACAATCTTGCCTCTATTTCGGACCCTAGAAGAATTTTTCTCTGTTGTTAGAACCAAAAAAAAAAAAACAGAAAAAAGGAAGAAAAATTTTCTGATACTCAGATCTGAACCCCTCACCTACTCACACACTATCCTTGGCTCTCCATTTCCCCAAGTAAAACCTGCTCAGCCCTTCCATCAGGCATGCAAAACCCTGTACACACACCATCTTACATTTCAGCCACGCCCTCCTCTCTGCCTGGTGTTCCCCTATCCGCCCTTTAAAAATCCTCTTCTCTCCTCCAAGGGCTGAGTGAGGTGTGGCTCATGCCTGTCATTCCAGCATTTTGGGAGGCTGAGGCAGGATCACTTGAGCCCAAGAGTTCGAGACCAGCCTGGGCAACATAGGGAGTCCCCATCTCTCCAAAAAGTACAAAAATGAGCTAGGTGGGAGGATCTCTTGAGCCTGGGAAGTGGAGACTGCAGTGGGCTGCGATCACACACTGCACTCCAGCCTAGGCGCCAGAATGAGACCCTGCCTCTGATAAAAAAAAAAAGCTCCTTCTGGTTCAGGTGAATTATGAACTGCCAAAGGGGTGAGAGCAAGGCTAGGAGACCAGGGAAGAAGCTGAGACAGGTATGCAGGTGGAAGGTGGCAGTACCTGCAACAGGGTGTGAAGCCATGGATGAATTCAGGTGTTTTCTGAAGGCAGAGCCAATCTAATCCACTCATGATTGGCCGTAGGGATGAGACTGTACCAAGGTGTCAAGGATAACACCCAGGCTTGGGGGCCCCCACACTAGGAACCCACCTTCCCATTTTCTTCCTGAAAGGGAGTCTTCCTTTCATCCCCACCACATCCCAAGGACTGTGGACTGTGGGCTGGGAGTCTGGGTCAGGGAACAAAGGAGCCTCGATGTATCTTGACCAAGCTTTCCAACACTCTTCCCAGCCCTGAGGATGCTAATTAGTGGGGGTTGGGGAGAGGCTTTAGCTCCACTCTGAGGGTGGGTCACCATCCCACTTTTCAGGTGGGGAGACTGAACCCCGAAGAACCACCAGACCCAAATTCCAGGATGACTGAGGAATCCGGAAGGAATTTCCACGTTCCAACAGCCAGGTGGGGACCATCCACACTTCATGACGAGGGGACAACTAGAAGAGAACGTCACTGGCCTCGAGTCACCCAGCTCATCTGTTCAGCATTCACTATCCTAAGTCCTTTACGACGTCAGTTACCTAAATTGTCACCACCCTAAGAGGTTCAGACTACTGCTACCCTCATTTGACAGGGACAACCCATGTGGATGGGAGATAAAAGTTGTTCATTCTTAGGGGCGGGTAAGGGCCCAGAATGGCGGAGGTGGGGTCAGGGCCTGGGGGACCGGGACAGTCGGCGATGTCGCACTTCCTTTGGCGACAAAGCCCCGCATATCACGGTGCCAAGCCCCCTCCCCCTCCCCGGGACCCAGGCCGGCCTCCCAAATTCTCCTGAACTGAAGAGATCCAGGCCCAGCGCGCTGAGGACGAGGCCAGACCAGGGGGTCTTACGGGACCCCATCCCCACCCCGGACGATTTCCGAGGGGGAGCCGCAACCCGGAAATGAATGAGTTGTCAGGGCCTGGCATCCTGGATGGGGTCAGGGGTCGGAGAAGGAGTGGCAGTGGGATCATCAGGAAGCTCTCGGTAGGGTCCGGGGGTCGAAGGTCACAGGTGAGTGGGAGGGGCGGGCCAAGCCTGAGGGGGCCGGGCAGGGCGGAGAGGGGCCTAGGGGGATACTAGAGATGGGTGGGACTACGACGCCATTTTGTCGAGCGGAGGGGGAGTAGAGGCCTGGAGGCCATACTCACCATCTTCTGTTTCCTCCGTCGCCGCCTCGGCCGCCGCCTCAGCCTCCACCGCCGCCACCACAGCCGCCTTCTAAGCCGCCGCCTCACAGTAACTTCCAGCCACGGCACAGCCCACACTGATGGCGCCACCACACCCCGTCATTGGTGCGCACTCTAGCCCCGCCCCCACATATGAGCGCTTTGCACGCTCCCATTGGCCGCATCCAGCTAACTCATGCGCCCATTGGTTGCCACGCCTCCTCCCATGTGGTCAAGTTCGGTTGAAGAAGCAAAGCCCCGCCCGGTACTTGGAAGCAATGGAAAGTGAGATTCGGAAGTGGGCGGAGGCCTCGGCCGCGAAGTCTCTTGGGAGTTGTAGTTTATAACTCCGCGAGTCTCTCCAGAGCTTTTGTGTGTGTTTTTAAGATGAGGGTGGCTCATGCCTATAATCCTAGCAGTTTGGGAGGTCGAGGAGGGTGGATCGCCTGAGGTCAGGAGTTCGAGACCAGCCTGGCTAACATGGTGAAACCCCATCTCTGCGCCTGTAAGCCCAGCTACTCGGGAGGCTGAGGCAGGAGAATCCCTTGAACCCGGTAGGCGGAGGTTGCAGTGAGCCGAGATCGCGCCATTGCACTCCAGCCTGGGCAACAAGAGCGAAAATCAGTCTCAAAAAAAAGAAAAAGAAAAAAAATGAAAGGTCGGCTGGGCGCAGTGGCTCACGCCTGTAATCCCAGCACTTTGGGAGGCGGAGGCGGGCGGATCACGAGGTCAGACGATTGAGACCGTCCTGGCTAACACGGTGAAACCCCGTCTCTACTAAAAATACAAAAAATTAGCCAAGCGAGGTGGCGGGCGGCTGTAGTCCCAGCTACTCGGGAGGCTGAGGCAGGAGAATGGGGTGAACCCGGGAGGCAGAGTTTGTAGTGAGCCGAGATCGCGCCACTGCACTCCAGCCTGGGCAACAGAGC
>NW_012120265.1:1199839-1204287 GCF_000951035.1 Colobus angolensis palliatus | reverse complement strand
CTGACCCCGCGCCACCATGTAAACGGCGCCAGCAGGCGGACGCTGGCTTCTCCACCTGGGACCCCTCCGCCCCGACCCGGGCCCCGCGGCCCTCGATGAGGTGAGCGGGGAGTGGGCCCCAAAAGGAGAGATCGAAACCCCGAGGCCTCCACTTCGGAGAAGTGGTGTCCACCAACCCCGCGTTTGGGCTCCTAGGAAGCCACGGAGCCCCAGTGGGCTCGACCCCGCTGCAGGGATGACGAACACCTGGAAGGCGGGGGCCGGGGGCGGGGAAGCGGGACTGGGGAGGCGCCTGTGCGTTGCCCTCTGCAATCCGGGATTAGGGCCCCACTCGAGGTGTGGGGCACAGTCTGCTTCCCTTCCAGTATGTCTGGGGCCACTGCGGGCTCAGTCTCGGGCGTGCGTTACCTTAGCGGCGCCCAACCTGGGGTGGGGGGCAGGCAGACAGTTGGCCCCATCTCCAGGCCCTAGACACCTAGACAATGGGGGTGCACTGCTCGGGTATCCCCCCTTAGGTTATATAACTGCCTGTGGTTGCCATGGACACGGGGGCGGGGGTGGCCCAAGGAGTGGGATGGAGGCTTGGAGGCCCCCAGCCAGGGCCTTGCCTTTTGCCATCCTCTTCTCCACCTCCGGGGACTCGTGTAGCAGATCCCCAGAATCCAGAGTGCCAAGGAGGAAGTTCAGAGTCTAGCTTCCTCTCAGAGTATCTGGGTCTCAGCTTGGCCCTCTATGAAACAGACCTCGGCTCACCTCGGTCTGGGGGAGCTGAGCAAGGTTTTCTGTGGCTCAGTTCCCAACCCCCTCTCCCAGGGCCTCATCTTTCAGGAGTCAGATTCAGAGCCAGGAGTCTCACTGGGGGCTCACCAAAGATCTGCACATTTTAGATGACTTAGGAGGCCCTGGGGATACATGAGTTAGTGAGTGTATACCTGGATGAGTTAGTGAGTTAGTGCATACCTGAATGAATAAGTTAGTGTATACTTGAATGAATGAGTTAGTGTATACCTGAATGAATGAGTTAGTGTATACCTGAATGAATGAGTTAGGAGGCCATAAATGGTATAAACTCCAGCTTGTGGGGAAGGGGTATCTTCAGGCTGGTCCATGTTTGCCACAATGTCCCCTTCTCCAGGAACATCCCCCACCAGACCCCACCACCTTCCCTGCGGACACCCTATGGGGTAAGCCATAGCCACATCTTTCTCTCTGAGGATAGACTAGGGTGGCCCAGGAGGGTGCCTGACTAACACAAAGGCGCTGCCCAGACAAAACATCTCAAGGCAGGATGGCTCACACCTGTAATCCCAGCACTTTGGGAGGCCGAGGCAGGCGGATCATCTTAGGTCAGGAATTCAAGACCAGCCTGGCCAACATGGTGAAACCCCATCTCTACAGAAAATACATGGTGGCACCTGCCTGTAATCCCAGCTACTGAGGAAGCTGAGGCAGGAGAATCGCTTGAATCCAGGAGGGGGAGGTTGCAGTAAGCCGAGATACTGCCACTGCACTCCAGCCTGGACGAGAAAGTGAGACTGTCTCAAACACACACACACACACCTCAGTGCCATGGCTCACTTGCTCTGGCGCTCCCCAAACTGGAGTCTACAGGGGTTCTCCCAAGGCTCAGGGAGTGCATGCTGCAGGGTAGAGGATTCTCATTGAGACAGCACCTGAACTGGCTGCTGTCCCCACTCACAGGACACACCATGCTGACCGGGGTGACCGACGGTATCTTCTGTTGCCTGCTGGGCACGCCCCCCAACGCCGTGGGGCCACTGGAGAGCGTCGAGTCCAGCGATGGCTACACCTTTGTAGAGGTCAAGCCCGGCCGCGTGCTGCGAGTGAAGCATGCAGGACCCGCCCCGGCCGCTGCCCCACCTCCGCCATTATGCGCATCCTCGGATGCAGCCCAGGGGGACCTTTCTGGCTTGGTCCGCTGTCAGCGCCGGATCACCGTGTACCGCAATGGGCGGTTGCTGGTGGAAAACCTGGGCCGAGCCCCTCGAGCCGACCTCCTGCACGGGCAGAATGGCTCTGGGGAGCCGCCAGCCGCCCTGGAGGTGGAGCTGGCCGATCCAGCGGGCAGCGATGGCCGCTCGGCCCCCAGCAGCGGCAGCGGCAGCGGCAGTGGCAGTGGTGGGCGGCGGCGGCGAGCCCGGCGCCCCAAGAGGACCATCCATATTGACTGTGAGAAGCGCATCACTAGCTGCAAAGGCGCCCAGGCCGACGTGGTGCTGTTTTTCATCCATGGTGTCGGCGGTTCCCTGGCCATCTGGAAGGAGCAACTGGACTTCTTTGTGCGCCTAGGCTATGAGGTGGTGGCTCCTGACCTGGCCGGCCACGGGGCCAGCTCTGCGCCCCAGGTGGCCGCAGCCTACACCTTCTATGCGCTGGCTGAGGACATGAGAGCGATCTTCAAGCGCTATGCCAAGAAGCGAAACGTGCTCATCGGTCATTCCTACGGGTAAGCGAACCCTGGCACGTGGGGTGGGGGTGAGGGATGGGGGTCAGCAGGGAGTGACAGTCACAAAATACTGAGTTTTTGGCTGGGCCCTGTGGCTCACGCCTGTAATCCCAGCACTTTGGGAAGCCAAGGCGGACGGATCACCTGAGGTCGGGAGTTCGAGAACAGCCTGGCCAGGGTGGTGAAACCCCGTCTCTACCAAAAATACAGAAATTAGCCAGACATGGTGGCACACCTGTAGTCCCAGTTACTGGGGAGGCTGAGGCAGGATAATCGCTTGAACCAGGGAGGTGGAGGTTGCAGTGAGCCAAGATTGCACCACTGTACTCCAGCCTGGGTGACAGAGTGAGACTCAGTCTCAAAAAAACAAAACAAAACAAAACAAAAAAACCTGAATTTTCAGCCCAGATGCCACTGATGCCTGTAATCCCAGTGCTTTGGGGGGCCAAGGCAGGAGGATATCTTGAGGCAAGGAGTTCAAGACCAACCTGGGCAACATAGGGAGACCCTAGCTCTACAAAAAGTACAAAAATTCGGCCGGGCGCGGTGGCTCACGCCTGTAATCCCAGCACTTTGGGAGGCTGAGGCGGGCGGATCACGAGGTCAGGAGATCGAGACCATCCTGGCTAACACGGTGAAACCCCGTCTCTACTAAAAAAAAAAAAAAAAACTAGCCGGGCGAGGTGGCGGGCGCCTGTAGTCCCAGCTACTCAGGAGGCTGAGGCAGGATAATCGCTTGAACCAGGGAGGTGGAGGTTGCAGTGAGCCAAGATTGCACCACTGTACTCCAGCCTGGGTGACAGAGTGAGACTCCGTCTCAAAAAAAAAAAAAAAAAAGTACAAAAATTAGCTAGATGAGGAGGTGCACACATATAGTTCCAGCTACTTAAGGGGCTGGGGCAGGAGATAGCTTGAGCCCGGGAGGTTGAGGCTGCAGTGAACTGTGATCACACCACTGCACTGCAGCCTGGGCAAGATGGTAAGACCCTGTCTCTCTTTAAAAAAAAAAAAAAAAAAAAGGCCAGGCACAGTGGTGCACACTTGTAGATGAATCACTGGAGATGAGCCTGGACAACATGACAAAACCCTATCTCTTAAAACAAAACAAAAACAAACGAAAATCCCAATTTTTCTCCTTGAAAGAAAATCCCATTTTTTTATTATTTAAGTTTTACTTTTTCTTTTAAATAGAGATGGTGTCTCACTGTATTAGCCAAGATGTTCTTTAACTCCTGGGTTCAAGTGGTCCTCGCACCTGAGCCTCCCAAAGTGCTGGGATTACAGGTGTGAGTCATTGTGCTCAGCCTTAATTTTTTCTTTTTTCTTAGACGGAGTCTTGCTGTGTTCCCCAGGCTGGAATGCAGTGGCGAGATCTCGGCTCACTGCAAGCTCCACCTCCCAGATTCATGACCTTGTCCTGCCTCAGCCTCCTGAGTAGCTGGGACTACAGGCAACCACCACCACATCTGGCTAATTTTTTGTATTTTTAGTAGAGACAGGGTTTCATCGTGTTAGCCAGGATGGTCTCAATCTCCCAACCTCCTGATCCTCCCTCCTCAGCCTCCCAAAGTGCTGGGATTACAGGCGTGAGCCACCGCGCCCGGCCAATTTTCAAGTTTAAAAAAAATTATATAGAGATGGCGGGGGGCTCATTATGTTGCCCAAGCTGGTCTTGAACTCCTGGGCTCAAGCCATCCTCCCTCCTTGGCCTCCTGACGTGGTGGGATAACAGGCATGAGCCACTATACCAGGCTGAAAGCTCCCATTAACATATGTAATCAGACAGGGATTTCCATCATCACTGATATTATTTCACATTGTTCTAAAGCAGTGTTGCTCAGGCCAGGTGCCTGAATTGTAGCACTTTAGGAAGCCAAAGCAGACAGATCACTTGAGGTCAGGAGTTCAACACCAGCTTGGCCAACATGGTGAAACCCCATCTCTACTAAAGGTACAAAAAATTAGCCAGGCATGATGGTGC
>NW_012120265.1:1192484-1194009 GCF_000951035.1 Colobus angolensis palliatus | reverse complement strand
CGGAGCTTGCAGTGAGCTGAGATCTGGCCACTGCACTCCAGCCCGGGCGGCAGAGCAAGACTCAGAGCAAAAAAAAAAAAAAAAAAAAAAAAAAAGAAAGGAATCCAGACTGAGAGGTAACAGCTCTTGTTTGTTTATATTTGTTTATATGATAACATACTCAAAAGTTGATGCTTATGATAAAGTATTCCTCTAATTAAATGAGCATCCACCTGCCAGGCACAGTGGCTCACACCTGTAATCCTAGCACTTTCAGGGGCTGAGGCAGGCGGATCACGAGGTCAGGAGTTCAAGACCAGCCTGGCCAAAATGGTGAAACCCTGTCTCTACTAAAAATACAAAAATTAGCTGGGTGTGCTCACAGGCACCTGTAATCCCAGCCACTCAGGAGGCTGAGGCAGGATAATCATTCGAACCCAAGAGGCGGAGGTTGCAGTGAGCCAAGATCGCACCATTGCACTCCAGCCTGGGTGACAGGGCAAGACTCTGTCTCCAGAAAAAGAAAACAAAAAACACCAACCTACAATAGTTCCCATGACCCCATAACAATGCTATGAGGTCAGCACATTTACAACTTCAGGAATGTGGAGGCTGAAGCTCAGAGAGGTGAAGCAACCTGCCCAAAGACATACAGGAAGTCCCTGACACAATCAGGTCTGCCTGACTCCTGTCTGTATCCTTTCCTCATTACGGCAGGGGCTGGCCAACATTTCCTTAAAGGGTCAGATAGCGAATATTTTAGGTTTGCAGGTCATACAGTCACTGTTGGAACTTCTGATAAAACCTTATTTAGGAAACATTTTTTGGCCAGGCACAGTGGCTCACGCCTCTAATCCCAGCACTTTGGGGGGCCAAGGTGGGCAGGTTGCCTGAGGTCGTGAGTTCGAGACCAGCCTAACTAACATGCTGAAATCCCGTCTCTACTAAAAATACAAAAATTAGCCGGGCATAGTGGCGGGCACCTGTAATCCCAGCTACTCGGGAGGCTGAGGCAGGAGAATCGCTTGAACTCGGGAGGTGGAGATTGCAGAAAGCCGAGATTGTGCCACTGTGCTCCAGCCTGGGTGACAGAGCGAGACTCTGTCTCAGAAGATAAACAAAACAAAACAAAACTTTATTTAGAAAACATTTTTCAAATCTCCAAAAGTGTTAACTATATTTACAAAAACAAATGACTAGCCCAGAGGCCGTACATAGTTTGCTGACCCCTGCTTTAGTAGGAATGAGGAACTGAACTTTGGGGACTCCTCAGGCCATGCCCTTCCATCTTGTATAAGGAAGACAGATATGTCTTGCCCAGAGGCAGGTGGCGGAACATCCTAAAAGGGAAGGGATAGTAGGAAACCGTGACCTCCTCTGGGCAGCCAGAAGCATTTGTTTAATCAGATTGCTTTCCTAACACTTGCTGATAAGTAATTCTTAGTGCTTTCGGGTCATGGTGACTTTCAGAATCTGATGAGGGCCAGGCACAGTGGCTCTATAATCTCAACACTTTGGAAGGCCAAGGTGGAAGGATCACTTCAGC
>NW_012120265.1:1173066-1185059 GCF_000951035.1 Colobus angolensis palliatus | reverse complement strand
TTTTTTGAGACGGAGTCTCGCTCTGTCGCCCAGGCCGGAGTGCAGTGGCCGGATCTCAGCTCACTGCAAGCTCCGCCCCCTGTGTGAAACCCCATTTCTACTAAAAATACAAAAATTATCTGGGTGTGGTGGTGTGCGGCTACAATCCCAGCTACTCGGGAGACGGAGGCAGGAGAATCGCTTGAACCCAGGAGGGAGAGGGGGGAGGGAGAGCCAAGATCGAGCCACTGCACTCCAGCCTGGGTGACAGAGTAAAACCCTGTCTCAAACAAAAACAAAAACAAAACAAAACAAAACAAAATGGTCACTGCTTGTATCCTGCTGACCGCCTCCCTTCAATCCTCCCATCACCCCACCCATTCCGAGCAGTGTCTCTTTCTGCACATTCCTGGCACATGAGTACCCAGACCTAGTGCACAAGGTCATCATGATCAATGGCGGGGGCCCTACGGCGCTGGAGCCCAGCTTCTGCTCAATCTTCAACATGCCCACCTGCATCCTGCACTGCTTGTCGCCCTGCCTGGCCTGGAGCTTTCTCAAGTGAGTGCCCCCATCCCAAAGGCCGTGATCCTGGCCCTGGGGAACCCAGGCGTCTGCTCGAGTTGGATGGGAGGGTGGGCTGTACTGCTGGGACTACGGCTGGCATCGGGGGCACCCCGCGGCAGCGGCAGGCGGGCTGGCATGAGGGGCTCTAGCGGTACCTCCACCACCACCAGGGCCGGCTTCGCCCGCCAAGGAGCCAAGGAGAAGCAGCTGTTAAAGGAGGGCAACGCTTTCAACGTGTCATCCTTCGTGCTCCGGGCCATGATGAGCGGCCAGTACTGGCCAGAGGGCGACGAGGTCTACCACGCCGAGCTCACCGTGCCGGTCCTGCTTGTCCACGGCATGCACGATAAGTTTGTGCCGGTAGAGGAAGACCAGCGGATGGCCGAGGTAGAGGAGGGCACCCGGGGCGCCACAGCTACAAATCCCCAGGGTGCAGCCCAGGAGGGGCGTGGCCTCTGCGGGGGGCGTGGTAGTATTTGTGGGCGTGCTTTCTTCCCTAGGGGGCGTGGTCGCCGGGTGGGCCTGGTGTCTAGATGCTGCATCTTGTTCTGACCCCAGGCAAACAGGAGCATTAGGTCTAGCATCAAAGGTATAATCTAGAAAGCAGGGCTGCCCTGGACAGGTGTTAGCAATTATGCACCGTCCCCCACCGCATGTAAGAAGGCTCTCCTCACAGCGGAGGATTTGTATAAGAGACCAGTGACTATATAATTCTAGGAGACTGGCACCAGGGGATCTTTAGATTAGAAACTCTAATTAGCGAGTTCAGATTAGAAAGGGTCTGGGGATCCTTAGCACTTAGAATAGCCTTGGATACTAACCCGGTGAGGTAGTTCACGCCGATAATCGCTGCAACTTGGGAGGCTGAGTGGGGCAGACCGGTTGAACCCAGGAGTTCAAGGCTGCAGTGACCCATACTCACACCACTGCACTCCAGCCTGGGCGACAGAGCAAGACCCCATTTCTCAAAAAAAAAAAAAAAAAAAATTAAAGTATAGCTCTGTACTGGTGGTTCTTAACTAAGGAGGATTCTGCCCCCAAGGAACACGTGGAAATGCATGGAGACATTTTTGGGTGTCACGACTGAAGGGGAGGGGTACTACTGGCATCTGGTGGATGGAGGCCAGGGATGCTGCTCAACACCCTACAAATGGGCAGGATAGCAGCCCCACACCAGCTACCCTTTACCCCCACCAGCAAAGAATGATCCAGCTCCTAATGTTGGATCCTCCTCCGGGTCGGGCGCGGTGGCTCACACCTGTAGTCTCAGCACTTTGGGAGACCGAGGCGGGCAGATCACCTGATGTCAGGAGTTGGAGACCAGCCTGGCCAACATGGTGAAACCCCGTCTCTACTAAAAATACAAAAATTAGCCGGGTGTGGTGGCGCGTGCCTGTAATCCCAGCTACTCGGGAGGCTGAGGCAGGAGAATCGCTTGAACCCAGGAGGCAGATGTTGGAGTGAGCTGAGATTGCGCCACTGCACTCCAGCCTGGGTGACAGAGCAAGACTCCGTCTCCAGAAAAAAAAAAGAAAAAAGAAAATCCTTCTCCGGGCGTACTGTACACACTTAATAAATGCTGGATGCCTGAATACTAGTTCGGCTCCTGCAGGGCGACAGGCCATCCTCTAGCTCCCCCTCGAGTGGAAGTGGAGAGATGCAGGGTAGATGGGAGGAGGGACTTTTGGATGCTGCGGGCCATGTGTGGATGTCGGAGTCCCAGGGAAGCCTGGCCTCTCGCTCCACCCTCCTGCCCCCGCCTACCCTGAGCCCCGCGTCTTCTGCAGATCCTGCTCCTGGCGTTCCTGAAGCTCATCGACGAGGGCAGCCACATGGTGATGCTGGAATGCCCCGAGACGGTCAACACGCTGCTCCACGAATTCCTGCTCTGGGAGCCCGAGCCTTCGCCCAAGGCTCTGCCCGAGCCACTGCCGGCGCCTCCAGAAGACAAGAAGTAAACGCCGGGCCGGCGGGGCATCGCTTGGTGAGCACAGCCGCAGCAGGAGGCCGGAGCCTGCGCCAGGTCTGCAGCTCAGACCACCTGGGCGGGCCGTTCGCTCCGGTGGGCGGGGCCAGGTCAGGGAGACGCCCCCAGGCTGGCTGGGCAGGGCGTGGCATCTGAGAGAGCCCAGCGGACACTCAGCTCTCTGCTTCCGTCCCGCGGGGCCCATCGGCGTTTCGGGGCTGCAGCCGGGACCCTCGCGGAAGATGACTTTGTACAGAAGCTCTCCCTCACTTTCCCCACGACGCCACGGTCGAGGCAGGCCCCCCACCCCGCTCTCTGTCTTCCGTGTCAGACGTGCTTGATCCTGGGACCCACGATCCCCACGGGGACCCTCGGGGCCCCATCCTGTTGCCCGAGACCCTCCCTACCCCCCATTCCTCGGCGCTGGGAGCTATTTTTGCCCAAGGGGGGAGGGATGGGGGGGGCTAGCGCCACCGAACCTGCACATCTCAACTTGTAACTCAATAAACAGAAGTGACAATCGGAGTCTCCGGACCTGTGCTGGGTGACCACAAGGCAGGGTGTTCACCGCCCGGAGCCTCAGTTTTCCCATCTGCAGACTGGGCTAAGGCTGATGCCTCGAGCTCAGGATCGACTTCGGCAATGTCTGGGATCCACGTTAGCTTCCTGAATTTCCCCTCGCACCTCAGAAGGCTGGGCCTCCTTGGACAGTATTCCCCAGGGCAGGAGGCAACTTATCAAGAGGTGAGCCCGGCCGGACGTGGTGGCGCGGTGGCTGACGCCTGTAATCCCAGCACTTTAGGAGGCCGAGGAGGGGGGATCACGAGGTCAGGAGATCGAGACCATCCTGGCTAACACAGTGAAACCCCGTCTCTACTAAAAATACAAAAAATTAGCTCCAGGCGTGGTGGCGGGCGCCTCTAATCCCAGCTACTCAGGAGGCTGAGGCAGGAGAATCGCTTGAACCCGGGAGGCAGAGGTTGCAGTGAGCAGAGATCATACCACTGCACTCCAGCCTGAGCAACAAGGTGAGACTCTGGAAAAAAAAAAAAAACACACACACAGTGTTGTTTAATCCCAGCACTAACATTTTTGGCCAGGTTATTTCTTTTTTCTGTGGGGGGCTGCAGGATGTTTACTAGTATCCCTGGCTTCTGCCCAGTTGATGCAACTACACAATCTAGTGTTGATCATGACAGTCAAAAATGTGTTCAGAAGTTGCCAAATGTGCACTGGTGGGCAGAATTACCCCTGGCTGAGAACCACTGCCTTAGACTAAGTTCAAAAATCAGCTGCCCTGGAGATCGCTGTGCATTCAGGAAGGGCTCATTGGAATCCTGTAAATTCTAGGCATTTACAAAGGCATGGGTTACTGAAATTCACTCCTGCTTAAAGGGCAGGTAATACAACCTAAAACTTACCAATAACCCTTCCATGGAAGGCTTGGTCCCCAGGGCTTGACCGCTACCAAGTGGCCTCATTCTTTCCCTTATCCAGGAAGAAAGGCAAGATTGGAACAGCCAGGTAGGTTGAGCACCACTGTTTTAGAGATTCTAGCCTATGCAATTAGACCAGAAAAAGAGGCTGGGTGCAGTGGCTCACACCTGTAATCCCAGCACTTTGGGAGGCCGAGGAGGGCAGATCACGAGGTCAGGAGATCGAGACCATCCTGGCTAACACGGTGAAACCCCGTCTCTACTAAAAATACAAAAAATTAGCCTGGTGTGGTGGCGGGCGCCTGTAGTCCCAACTACTCGGGAGATTGAGGCAGGAGAATGGTGTGAACCCAAGAGGGCGGAGCTTGCAGTGAGCCGAGATCGCGCCACTGCACTCCAGCCTGGGCAACAGAGCGAGACTCCGTAAAAAAAAAAAACACAAATACAAAGACGAGCCAGGAATGGTGGCAAGCGCCTGTAGTCCCAGCTACTCCGGGATCCTGAGACCGGAGAATCGCTTGAACCCGGGAGGTGGAGGTTGCAGGAGCTGAAATGGTGCCACTGCACTCCAGCCTGGGCAACAAGGCGAGACTCCGTCTCAAAAAACACGAGATGAGCCCTTCCCTAGCCGGAAGAGATCCAACCGAGGTTTAGGTAAAGATCGGTGGGTGATGCATGGAATTAGAGCTGCTATAATTGAGTGCCCACTGTATTCCGGGCTGTGTTTTGAATGCCTGTCACCCACTGCTTCATTGAATTCGACTCATCCAACCCCATCCAGCAAGTTAGGATCTTTTACTATCCCCATGTTATATCTTTCAGCTTGGTTTAGGGTCACCTTTGTCATGAATATTTTTCTTTTGAAACCACCAAATCTGTGTTTTAGTTTTTTGGTGTTTGTTTTTGTTGTTGTTGTTGTTTGTTTGTTTGTTTTTTGAGACGGAGTCTTACTCTGTCGCGCAGGCTGGAGTGCAGTGGCACCATGTCGGCTGGCTACAACCTCCACCCCCCTTCCCCCCCCACTCGTTGAAGCGATTCTCCTGCCTCAGCCACCCGACTAACTGGGATTACAGTCGCCTGCCACTGCCCCCAGCTACTTTTTGTATTTTTAGTAGAGACGGGGTTTCACCATCTTGGCCAGGCTGGTCTTGAACTCCTGACCTCGTGATCCACCCGCCTCGGTCTCCCAAAGTGCTGGGATTACAGGCGTGAGCCCCTGCACCTCGCCTACATTTTATTCTGATCCATGTATATCTAGGCCTATCTGTGGTTCCTGTGTATTACAGGAGGAGGGAGGAAATCTTTCCTTCGGTTCTATCCTTTCCCCACTGGTTTGGGAGCTCCATCTTTAGTTTAGACCAGGGGGACAATTGTGTCCATTGGCAACTTCTGGTAACATTTTTAATCGCCATGTTTGGGGGTGCATGGGTGTTGCTGGCTTCTAGGGGATGGAGACTAGGGACGCTGTTCATCACCCTGCAATGCACGGGACAGACCCCACAGCAAAGAATAAGCCAACCCCAAATGTCATTAGAGCCAAGATTGGGAAACCTTGTGTTAGACAAATCCCATCTCTTCTGGGGGCTCTAGATTCTTTACCAATGTCCTGTTTGTGTATTCCGGGGCGATGGCACAGTGTCATAACTCCTGTGGCTTTATCATTAGATTTGGCACCTGGGAGGCAACCCCATTTCACACTTTTTTTTTTTTTTTTGAGACAGAGTCTTGCTCTGTTGCCCAAGCTGGAGTGCAGTGGCACAATCTTGGTTCACTGCAGCCTCAGCCTCCTGGGATCAAGCGATTCTCTTGCCTCAGCCTCCTGAGTAGCTGAGATTACAGACACCCGCCACCACGCCCGGCTAATTTTTGTATTTTTAGTAGAGACAGGGTTTCACCGTGTTGGCCAGGCTGATCTTGAACTCCTGACCTCAGGTGATCCACCCGCCTCGGCCTCCCAAAGTGATGGGAGTACAGGCGTGAGCCACGGTCCCTGGCCCCTGTTTTACATTTGAGGAAAGTGAAGCTCAGAGAACGGTTTCTTCGGCTCAGTTACAAGTGGTCGAGCCCAAACCCACTCCAGAAACTGGACTCCTAATCACAATACCAGCCATTACCCCAGGAACAGCCAGCGGCTCAGCAGTGGCGAGGCGGCGGAAACTCGGCGCAGGTCACAGCCCGCCCCCTGAGGGACCTGGTTGGCTAAACTGCCGTGATGACCGGCAGGTCCTGAAGCCAATGAGGCAGCGGATCTCTCCAGGTCCCTAAATCCACGGGGCCCTTTGCAGAAGCGACTTCCAGAAGCTTAAATGCCCTCGACCGGCTCGCCCGCCCGCCCGAAACCAGACTGCTGATGTCTCACCAGGATGGCGACTTCGTATTTACTGAAGATCTTTGTACATGAATGATCTGAAGTCTCGTAGCATCGCTGGAAGTTGGGTTATTATAGTACTAGTAGTAGTAGTAGTAGTACTAGTAGTAGTAGTAGTACTAGTACTAGTACTAGTAGAAGTATTTGAGATGGAGTCTCACTCTTTCGCCAGGCTGGGGTGCAGTGGCGCCATCTCAGTTTATTGCAACCTTCGCCTCCCAGGTTCAAGTGATTCTCCTGCCCCAGCCTCCCACGTAACTGGAATCACAGGCGCTCACCACCACACCCGGCTCATGTTTTGTATTTAGTAGAGACAGGGTTTCACCATGTTCATCAGGCTGGTCTTGAACTCCTGACCTCAAGCAATCCACCTGCTTCAGCCTCCCAAAGTGCTAAGATTACAGGCGTGAGCCACCATGCCTGGTTAATTTTTGTATTGTTAGTAAAGATGGGGTTTCTCCATGTTGGTCAGGCTGGCTTCAAACTCCTGACCTCTGGTGATCTGCCCGCCTCAGCCTCCCAAAGTGCTGGGATTACAGGCATGAGCCACCAAGCCTGGCCAATAATCCCATTTTATAGAGGCTGGGGTTGCACAGTGATCCTGAAGAGGGTCCTGGCCCTGCTCACGCCTCATCACACAAGCAGCCTCTCGAGGGCCCCCACACTTCTCCTTCCTCCAGAAAGTTTTCGCCTGGGCTGCACTGCTAGACACTTTGGGCTCTGAGCCACACACTTTGCTCACATGACCTTATTTTTAAATTTTTATAGTTTTTTTAAGAGACAGGATCTTGATATCGCCCAGGCTGGAGTGCAGTGCTGTGATCGTAGCTCCTTGCAGCCTCCAACTCCCAGGCTCAAGCAATCTTCCCACCTCAGGCTCCCAAGCAGCTGGGACCACAGGCCCACCCACCACATCCGCCTAATGTTTTTACTTTTTGTAGAGAGAGAGTCTTGCTATGTTGCCCAGGCTGGTCTCAAACTCCTGGGCTCATGCTATCCTCCCGCCTCAGCCTCCCAAAGTGCCAGGATTACAGGCGTGACACCCAGCCCTGACATGACCGCATTTCATCCTTACAATGATCCCCTGGAGTAGGACCTCTTTACTGCCCCCACTGTACAACCTAGGAAACCCAGGCTCAGACAGATTAAATACTGGTCCCAGGTCTCACGGCTGGGTAGCAGTGAACTTGGCTCTTGAGCTGGGTAGATACCCTGAGTGCAGCTGAAGATTTGCCAGTCCATCCCGCCGTGTGGGTGTCCCATGTCTGGGAGGTAAGAGCAGGCTCTATCCATTTTGACAGGAACAAGCTGCCAAAGTGTTACCAGAAAGGGGTCCTGATCCAGACCCCAAGAGAGGGTTCTCCAATCTCACACTAGAAAGAATCCAGGGTGAGTTCATAGAGTATAGTGAAAGCAAATTTATTAAGAAACAAAAGGAATAAAAGAATGGCTACTCCATAGACAGGGCAGGGCTGCTGGTTGCCCATTTTTATGGTTATTTCTTGATGATATGCTAAACAAGGGGTAGATTATTCATGCCTCCCCTTTTTAGACCGTATAGGGTCTAAAGGGTAATGTCCTGATGTTGACGTGGCATTTGTTCTTTCATTTGCTTCTTTGAGACAGACTCTCGCTCTGCTGCCCAGGTTGGAGTGAAGTGGCACAATCTCAGCTCACTGCAACCTCCGCCTCCCAGGTTCAAGTGATCCCCCTGCCTCAGCCCACCTACTAGCTGGGATTACAGGCACGTGCCACCATGCCCAGCTAATTTTTGTATTTTTAGTAGAGACAGGGTTTCACCATGTTGGCCAGGCTGGTCTTGAACTCCTGACCTCAGGTGATCTGCCCGCCTTGGCCACCCAAAGTGCTAGGATTACAGGCATAAGCCATCGCGCCTGGCCAGCCATGGCATTTGTAAACTGTCATGGCGCTGGTGGGGGTGTAGCAATGAGGACGACCAGAGGTCACTCTTGTCGCCATCTTGGTATTGGTGGGTTTTGGCCGGCTTCTTTACTGCAAACTGTTTTATCAGCAAAGTCTTTATGACCCATTATCTTGTGCTGACCTCCTACCTCATCCTGTGACTTAGAATGCTTTAACCGTCTGGGAATGCAGCCCAGTAGGTTTCAGCCTCATTTTACCCAGCTTCTATTCAAGGTGGAGTTGCCCAGGTTCAAACGCCTCTGACAGAAGCACCGGACTGTTCCAAAGCACCTTCTGCTTCCCTACTTGTCCTCCTCCCATGACGGGGAGCTCACTACTTACTACCCCTCCAGGAGTACCATCTGTAACAAAGTCCTCTCTCAGACTGGGGGAGATCTGCCCTGGTGCTCCCTATACACACACACACACACACACACACACACACACACACCCCTTCTGAAACCAGAGGTGGGGGCTGCTGTCAGCACGGGGCAGCTGGAACATTCAAACATTTCTTCCCAGGCTGGATGGCCAACTCCCCAGCACTCAGCCCCGGGCCTGGATGTCCTGGGGACGAAGCTGTCGCTCGCCTTCAGCCAGGAAGACGAGGAGGGCACGGTGCAGCAGGTGCACCCCCAAGCGCCGGCGACGAGCAGGTGGCCAGCCTGCCACCACTCCATAGCAGTGCCCTTGTTTCTGGTTGGTGAGCGTCTGGATCCCTGGAGAAATTGGATGTGAGGTCACAGGGGCAGCCATGGGGACACCTCCCCATCCAGCAGAAGTGTGTGACAGCAGGCGGCTGGGTACGGTGGCTCACGCCTGTAATCCCAACACTTTGGGTAGATCACATGAGGCCAGGGAGTTCAAGAACAGCCTGGCCAGCATGGTGAAATTCCATCTCTACTAAAAATACAGAACTTAGCTTGGCATGATATGGTGATACATGCCTGTAATCCCAGCTACTTGGGAGGCTGAGGCACAAGAATCACTTGAACCTGGGAGGCAGAGGCTGCAGTGAGTTGGGATCATGCCACCACACTCCAGCCTGGGCGACAGAGTCTCACACACACAAAAAAAAGTATGTGACAGCGAACCCAATGTGTATTGCCCTTGAGTGGGGATAAACCAGTGGAGCAAAATACATGCATGTTCAGGTTCAAAGTTGGTGCTCAATAATTGCTCAGTCAACAAATGAACACCCCTCAGAAGCAAAAAAAAAGGAGGGAACTAGAAAGCCAAATGCCTTTCCTATGACCCCCATTCTATGTACCAGGCACCCACCTAGGGCTTCCACAATACACGCCTCCCGTGTATAAGCCTCCACAGCGACCACATGCTGGAAGCAATGTAGGGACACTACGCCGCAACCACTGGCCCAGATGTCCAAGATCTGACGCACCTTGGGGCAGGCCTGGGGGGGCTAGGGCAGAGTCTGGAGTCAGCACCCCCAATCCCCTCCCCTGCCCATGGCCTGACTGCCCTCGCTGAACCCTGATCCCTGTCCTCACACCTGTTTTCTTGACCGCCCATGGTGACCAAGGGCTTCCCAAAGGTGGACATATGGCCGGGCCCTCGTCCCTTTGCCCACGTAGAAGATGGCACGGACGAAAGTCTGAAGGCGCTCAGCTGGGGTCAGTGAGAAGGCTCGGGCTGGCAGGTCCTGAGTCTCCCTGGATGAAGGGGGCAGCTCAGACAAGGAAAAGTGGATAGAGTGGTCCCCAGAGGCAGTCCTTAAAGTCATATGTCTAGTGACTCCTGATTACAGGATCAGAGAAAGGCAGTGGCTCCCCAAAGACATTCAGCAACTTGCTTTTTCTTTTTTTTAGACAGAGTTTCACTCTTGTTCTCTCGGCTGGAGTCCAACGGCACGATCTCAGTTCACTGCAACCTCCACCTCCCAGGTTCAAGCGATTCTCCTGCCTCAGCCTCCCGAATAGCTGGGATTACAGCCATGCGCCAACACGCCTGGCTAATCTTGTATTTTTAGTAGAAATGGGGTTTCTCCATGTTGATCACGCTGGTCTCTAACTCCTGACCTCAGGTGATCCGCCCACCTCAGCCTCCCAAAGTGCTGGTATTACAGGCATGAGCCACCATGGCTGGCTGGGGCTCACGCCTGTAATCCCAACACTTTGGGAGGCCGAGGCGGGAGGATCACTTGAGGCCGGGAGTTTGAAACCAGTCTGGCCAACATGGTGAAACCCTGTATCTACTAAAATTACAAAAAAAATTAGCCAGGCATGGTGGCATATGCCTGTAATCCCAGCTACTCGGGAGGCTGAGGCAGGAGAATCGCTTGAACCCAGGAGGCAGATGTTGGAGTGAGCTGAGATTGCGCCACTGCACTCCAGCCTGGGTGACAGAGCAAGACTCCGTCTCCAGAAAAAAAAAAGAAAAAAGAAAATCCTTCTCCGGGCGTACTGTACACACTTAATAAATGCTGGATGCCTGAATACTAGTTCGGCTCCTGCAGGGCGACAGGCCATCCTCTAGCTCCCCCTCGAGTGGAAGTGGAGAGATGCAGGGTAGATGGGAGGAGGGACTTTTGGATGCTGCGGGCCATGTGTGGATGTCGGAGTCCCAGGGAAGCCTGGCCTCTCGCTCCACCCTCCTGCCCCCGCCTACCCTGAGCCCCGCGTCTTCTGCAGATCCTGCTCCTGGCGTTCCTGAAGCTCATCGACGAGGGCAGCCACATGGTGATGCTGGAATGCCCCGAGACGGTCAACACGCTGCTCCACGAATTCCTGCTCTGGGAGCCCGAGCCTTCGCCCAAGGCTCTGCCCGAGCCACTGCCGGCGCCTCCAGAAGACAAGAAGTAAACGCCGGGCCGGCGGGGCATCGCTTGGTGAGCACAGCCGCAGCAGGAGGCCGGAGCCTGCGCCAGGTCTGCAGCTCAGACCACCTGGGCGGGCCGTTCGCTCCGGTGGGCGGGGCCAGGTCAGGGAGACGCCCCCAGGCTGGCTGGGCAGGGCGTGGCATCTGAGAGAGCCCAGCGGACACTCAGCTCTCTGCTTCCGTCCCGCGGGGCCCATCGGCGTTTCGGGGCTGCAGCCGGGACCCTCGCGGAAGATGACTTTGTACAGAAGCTCTCCCTCACTTTCCCCACGACGCCACGGTCGAGGCAGGCCCCCCACCCCGCTCTCTGTCTTCCGTGTCAGACGTGCTTGATCCTGGGACCCACGATCCCCACGGGGACCCTCGGGGCCCCATCCTGTTGCCCGAGACCCTCCCTACCCCCCATTCCTCGGCGCTGGGAGCTATTTTTGCCCAAGGGGGGAGGGATGGGGGGGGCTAGCGCCACCGAACCTGCACATCTCAACTTGTAACTCAATAAACAGAAGTGACAATCGGAGTCTCCGGACCTGTGCTGGGTGACCACAAGGCAGGGTGTTCACCGCCCGGAGCCTCAGTTTTCCCATCTGCAGACTGGGCTAAGGCTGATGCCTCGAGCTCAGGATCGACTTCGGCAATGTCTGGGATCCACGTTAGCTTCCTGAATTTCCCCTCGCACCTCAGAAGGCTGGGCCTCCTTGGACAGTATTCCCCAGGGCAGGAGGCAACTTATCAAGAGGTGAGCCCGGCCGGACGTGGTGGCGCGGTGGCTGACGCCTGTAATCCCAGCACTTTAGGAGGCCGAGGAGGGGGGATCACGAGGTCAGGAGATCGAGACCATCCTGGCTAACACAGTGAAACCCCGTCTCTACTAAAAAATAAAAAAAAATTAGCCGGGCGAGGTGACGGGCGCCTGTAGTCC
>NW_012120265.1:1165737-1167431 GCF_000951035.1 Colobus angolensis palliatus | reverse complement strand
TCCCAGCTATTTGGCAGGCTGAGACAAGAGGATTGTTTGAACCCAGGAGGTGGAGGTTGCAGTGAGCCGAGACGGCACCGTTGTACTCCAGCCTTGGCAACAAGAGTGAAACTCTGTCTTAAAAAAAAAAGAAGAAGAAGCTGATGATTAGAGAGGGCCAGTCCCTTTCTTAAGGGTACACAGCGAATAAAAACCAATCCCCAAATTTTCTAGCTTCCATTTCTGGGGCTTTCCTGCCCTAAGTACCTGGGGTCCAGCAGCAGATACGTGAAGCTAGACTTCACGACCCCCTCCCGCCACCTCCTGGCAGGATCTGGCTGCTCAAACTGCTGGGCCAGCGCGTCTTCATCTGCCTGGACATCTGGAATACAGCCTGTCCGCAGGGCTGCAGCCAGTTCTAGGCTGTGCCCTGAAAACTCTGGGCCTGGAAGTCAAGGGAGGTGGAGGAAGGGATGATTTTGAGATGAGGGAAATGGGGCTGAGAGCTGGGGTTCTCTAGGAGATTCCTGGAGGCTCCCTGGATTCCACGTGCCCTGGGAAGACTAACCAGGCACAATCTGGGCTTCTTTCAGCCGCTGGAGGTAGAATCGCCAGGTGAAGGGTGTGACGGGGCCAGGATTCTCACTAAGCGCTCGGAGCCCCTGCAGCAACTCCAAGTCAGACACAATGGAGACTGGCTGGTCCTGGCAAGAGCCGACAGGGTCCCTGCCACCTGTAGAGCTTGCTTCATCCTCTGTCAGCCAGAGCGTGGCCATGTCACTATCAATGGATGTCTGGTGCTCCCACAGGCCGTGGCAGTCAGAAGCTCCAGGGGGTGGTGTCTGTGGGGGGCTATGAGCTGGACTCCTGTCTAGGAGAGGCATGGAGGAAGGGGAGGACTGGAAGCCAGCAGCATTTGGTGGGGTCAGAGTCAGGGCCTGCAGACGGGCATTCAGCTCTGCCTCCGTGACCTGAGACCTAGGTACCCTCTGGGTGGCATGGACAACATGCAAAAGTCCTTGCCTGATCGGTGGTAATGACCCAGCCCAGGGGGGAGTGTCTGAGGCTGGGTCCTCGGCTCCAGAGACCTCAACCGCTGTGATGAAAGAGGCATCTGAGCTGTAATCCCAGTGCCCTGGAGGGGACGCTGAGCTCCTATCTTTGTCCACAATTTCAAGGGGAACAGGGAGGCTGGGGGGTCCTGGGTCAGCCTCCAAGCCCATGTCCCTGTTGTCACCTCTGCATGGCTGCGTTTGGAGTGCTATGGAGTCCAGCATCTCATCAGGAGATCCAGAGAGGCCTGGAGCTACAGGTGAGAGTGGGGGTCAGAAAGGAGAGGAGGAGGGATGAGACAGCAGGAATAGGATCAGACATAAAAAGAAGATAGGAATGTCTGAGGCCAAAAAAGCTGGCCACAGATAGTGGACGTAAGACAGAACCAATAGGCGGGGTGGGGAGACAGTGGATGCCAGGGACTGGTTCAGAAGTCAAGCCCCAGCAGCCCTGCAGGCCCTACTCACTGCCAGGTGCAGCCTCGGACTCCTGGGTCTCTGCCCCGATCGGGGTCCGGGTCCTGGTCTGCATGTCGAGATCTTGCAGGACTCGCGCACACTCCAGGTGTCCCTGCTGCAGGGCCAGGTCCAGCGGCCTGAGTCCATCCTACAGAGGCGCAGTCAGCAGGGGGCTCTCGAGGCCCTCTTACCTTCCTTCCCTCC
>NW_012120265.1:1164389-1165052 GCF_000951035.1 Colobus angolensis palliatus | reverse complement strand
CCGGGGTCCACATCGGGGTTCGAGAGGTTTGGTGTTCGCAGAGGCCCGTGACACCCGGAGGCGCTCAAGCAGGGGCTGGGACCGCCGATAAGAGCCCGGGCGGGAGGATGCCACCGGGTGTGCCACTATCTCATTTAAAAAGGGGAAACACGAAGGCACCCGGCTCGAGTGGGTGGAGCTACTATTAGGAAAGTCTGGGGTGCCGCAAGTCTTTAAGTCTCAGGGAATCTTCTGCAAGGGTGGCCTCTGGGAGGGCGCACGGCCTTATGAGAGGTTTAGGCCGGGCACGGCGGCTCGCACCTGTAATCCCAGCACTTCCGGAGGCCCAGGCAGGAGGGTTGCTTGAACTCTGGAGTTCCAGATCAGCCTGGGCAACTTGGATAAACCCTGTCCCTACAAAAAATACAAAAAACTAGCCGGGCGTGGTGGCTTGCGCCTGTGGTCCCAGCTACTTGGGAGGCTGAGTTGGTAGAATCTCCTGAGCCCGGAAGTTCGAGGATGCAGTGAGCCATGATCACACCACTGCACTCCAGCCTGGGCAACAGAGCAAAACTCTGTCTCAGAAAATAAACAAGTAGGCCGGGTGCGGTGGCTCAAGCCTGTAATCCCAGCACTTTGGGAGGCCGAGACGGGCGGATCACGAGGTCAGGAGATCGAGACCAT
>NW_012120265.1:1157308-1163529 GCF_000951035.1 Colobus angolensis palliatus | reverse complement strand
ATACATACATACATACATACATACATAAAATAGAGGCTTTAATTTCCAACCCCCAGGCCGAGGGCCCAGCTCACGCCTTTAATTATAGTGCTTTGGGAGGCTGAGGCGGGAGGATCGCTTGAGGCTACTAGTTTGTTGTTATTTTCCTTTCTTTTTGTGAGTGCAGGAGCTTGAGACCAGCCTGGGCAACAGAGTGAGGCCATGTCTGTTTGGTTTTTGTTGTTGTTGTTTTTGAAACAGATCTTACTCAGTCCCCCAGACTGGAGTGCAGTGGCGCAATCTGGGCTCACTGCAACATTTGCCTCCCGGGTTCAAGTTATTCTCCTGCCTTGGCCTCCTGAGTAGCTGGGATTACAGGCATGTGCCACCACACTCAGCTAATTTTTGTATTTTTAGTAGAGATGGGGTTTCAGCATGTTGTCCAGGCTGGTCTCGAGCTCCTGACCTCAGGTGACCTGCCTGCCTCAGCGTCCCAAACTGCTGGGATTACAGGCAGAGACCTTGTCTTTATTATTTATTTATTTATTTTTTTGAGACGGAGTTTTGCTCTTGTTGCCCAGGCTGGAGTGCAGTGGTGTGATCTCAGCTCACTGCAACCTCCTCCTCCCAGGTTCAAGAGATTCTCCTGCCTCAGCCTCCCCAGTAGCTGTGATTACAGGCATGCACCATCACGCCTGGCTAATTTTTGTATTTTTAGTAAAGACAGGGTGGTCTTTACCATGTTGGTCAGGCTGGTCTTGAACTCCTGACTTTGTGATCCGCCTGCCTCGGCCTCCCAAAGTACTGGGATTACAGCCATGAGCCACCACGCCTGGCCAAGACCCTGTCTTTAAAAACAATCTTTTTAAAAATTTCCAGCCCCCGCTCTGTGTTGCCCATTTTCAATCCAGCGCAACTAGGACTTCAGTATTTTGGAGGGCTGGACCTCTGAGTCTTAGTGTCCCATCTGCAAAATGTGAGAATCCTAACGAAGCTGATGCGGGGACTGAACAGGGGCTTGGGCACAACGGTCTGACACACGCAATAGGGTCCCGAAAAATGTTCATAGGGAGGAAAAGCAGTCACTCGATAAAGCTATTTGTGTTTACTTTTGAGATAGAGTCTTGCTCTGTTGCCCAGGCTGGAGTGCAGTGTTGCGATGACAGTTCACTGCAGCCTTGACCTCCTAGGCTCAAGTGATCCTCCCACTTCAGCCTCCCAAGCAGCTGGGAATCACAGGCGTCAGCCACCAAGCCTGGCTAATTTTTGCATTTCCTGTAGAGACAGGAAATGTTGCTATGTTGTCCAGGGTGGTCTTGAACTCCTGGCCTCAAGCAACCCTCCTATCATGGCCTTACTACTGCTGATGGAGCTGTTAAACCTCCCCCTTAGGGACGTATGATCCAGGCCTGGCTGATCAGAACACCATACAACCCTGGCACATGACTAGCTCTTAACTGAAGGTCATGTAACCCTCCAAGGAAGTCCAGTCATATCCAGGTGCTGAGAGAACTCTGCCTTGACCTGGGTTGGGGTCTGGGGAGTGGCTGGAGCCATCATACACCTTTCCATTTGTTGGGGGGTAAGCAGGGCACATTGACTGACAACCATGTAGTACCCTCCCCAATGGCAATGTTGACCTAGCACCTGGGTACAGCCAAGCCTGAAGCTGTTGTCTTGGCTTTTTCATCTTTTTTATTTTTGAACTTTTCATTTTTGTTTGAGAAAAGCTCTCGCTCTGTCACCAGGGTGGAGTACAGTGGTGCGATCTCAACTCGCTGCAACCTCTGCGTCCCAGGAGCTTTTTCATCCACAAGAAAGCAGCCACTCACCTTTGCTCAGTGGCTAAGTTTTCTGTCACTTGCAATGAAGATGATCCCGATTAACACAAAGTGATTGGTGTGGACTTTGGTTAACGAGTCTCAAATTTTTATTTTGATGGCAAAAATCACACAGGGAAGAACAAAAATTATCCATGACAAACTAGGAGTGGAAATGGGCTGGGAAACACGGAAGATGGGTGCCCACAGTTCCTGGGATCCCTCCTGGAATCCTGGGTTTCCCTCCTAGGACCCCCCAAGGTACCCTAGGTGCCTCCTGGAACCCCCTGACCCCGGAGGTCCCAAGGAACCCAGTTTGAGAACCAAAGCTTTAGGCCAAGGACTTCCTTGCACAAGAAGATGCAGATGTACAGGGATGATTCAGACAGTGGCCTCAACCTCAGTGGCTTCATCCTCCTCCTCCAGCAGGCTGTAGGAAGCATGGCTCTGGCAGGGCCGCTGCAGGGGGTGGGCCAACAGTTTCGCCATGCAGTTGTGCAACTCCAGGGCTGGCCCAGCCAGCGCCACCTCATACTTGTAGCTGGTACCCTTGGTATCCAGGCTGCCCATGAAGGCAAACATGTCCTGGGGAGGGGCGGGGGTCAGTGAAGGTCTGTTCAGGCAGAGGTTACCCCAATAGGCCCTTCATATCCCTGGAGGGCTTCTGAGAAGAGGGGACATCTGGGGTGGGTTCCAAAGGGTGAAGAGGAGTTTGCCAAGCAGAAACCATTCATACATTGAGCAAACATTCCCTGCCACGGACCCAGTGTTAGGGATCCGAAGAGGTCCCAGTCATGGCCCCCAAAGAGTCCCCAGTGTGGAGAGACACAGTTAGATACAGACACATTCTCCTGGCCCCCACTTTGATCCTTCTTGAAAAACAGGGAGGGCTTCTCAGAGGAGGGATTTTTTATTTTACTTTTTTTTTATTGTTGAGACGGGGTTTCGCTGTTGTTCCCAGGCTGGAGTGCAATGGCACAATCTCACTTCCCTGCAACCTCCAACTCCCAGGTTCAAACGATTCTCCTGCCTCAGCCTCCTGAGTAGATGGGATTACAGGCATGCACCACCATGCCCGGTTAATTTTGTATTTTTAGTAGAGCCACGGTTTCTCCATATTGGTCAGGCTGGTCCGAACTCCGGACTCAGGTGATCCACCTGCCTCGGCCTCCCAAAGTGCTGGGATTACAGTTGTGAGCCACCGCTGCCTGGCCCGATTTTTATTTTTTGACACAGGGTCCCCGCCCTGTCACCCAGGCTGGAGTGCAGTGGCTTGATCATAGCTCACTGCAATCTCCACCTTTTGGGCTCAGGTGAGCCTCCTATCTCAGCCTCCCGAGTAGCTGGGACCACAGGCATACGCCACCACACCTGGCAAGGGGGGGACTTTTGATTTGGGTATTGAGGTATGAGGAGGAACTGGTCTCAACTCCCTGTTCATAGTTGGGTAAACTGAGGTTCAGAGAAGTAAGTAGTACACTCGAGGTCCCACAGCTAGTTCAGGTCTGGGATGTGAAGGCCCAGCAGGGCCTGGGGAGTCCAAGAGGGATGGATGCTCCAGGCTGAGGGCACAGCAAGGTCAAAGGCAGGAAGAAAGGGAGGAGGGAGCCGGTTGTGGTGGCTCACACCTGTAATCCCAGCACTTTGGGAGGCTGAGGCAGGCATATCACCTGAGGTCAGGAGTTCAAGACCAGCCTGGCCAACATGGCGAAACCCCATCTCTACTAAAAATATAAAAATTAACCTGGTGTGGGCCGGGCACGGTGGCTCAAGCCTGTAATTCCAGCACTTTGGGAGGCCGAGACGGGCGGATCACAAGGTCAGGAGATCGAGACCATCCTGGCTAACACGGTGAAACCCCGTCTCTACTAAAATACAAAAAATTAGCCGGGCGTGTTGGCGGGCGCCTGTAGTCCCAGCTACTCAGGAGGCTGAGGCAGGAGAATGGCGTGAACCCGGGAGGCGGAGCTTGCAGTGAGCTGAGATCCGGCCACTGCACTCCAGCCCGGGCGACAGAGCAAGACTCCATCTCAAAAAAAAAAATTAACCTGGTGTGATGGCAGGTACCTGTATTCCCAGCTACTTGGGAGGCTGACGCATGAGAATTGCTTGAACCCAGGAGGCAGAGGTTGCAGTGGGCCGAGATCATGCCACTGCACTCCAGCCTGGGAGACAGACAGACGGAGACTCTGTCTCAAACAAAAAAAAAAACAGAAAGAAAGAAAGGAAAGCGAGGAACACTGGGGATGGGGGAGGCAGGACTCAAGATGTTTGCCTGGACCATCGTCCCAATGGCTGCCACAGCAGACAACTGGGAAACAGCTGTTCAATGACCAAATGCCATGACCCACCCCGGCCAGGGCTCCAGGGCTACCAAATGGAAGCAGAGACCCCTAGACCCAGCGCAGGTGTGTTCCAAGACATCCTGTCCACACCCGCCTGCCACTCACACCTGCTGCGGCCTCTCACCTTCCAGCTCATCTCCTCCTCCTTCTCCTCGGTGCCATTGTGGATGTAAACAACGTCAAAGAAGAAATATGGGCACTGGAACATTTTCTGTGGGGGAAGTAAAGAACACCAGCCTCTGGGGCTTGGGTTACCCCATGCCCCATGTCTATAACTCCCCTATTTCTGCCTCAGACTCTGGGAACTTGCCTCTAGGCACTCCAGCCTCTGTGGTTGGGAAGTCCCTCCTGGTGTCTAACCACCATCCTCATGGCTGCAGGCACCCCTCCCTCTCCCAGGCCTCACCCACCTTCATGGGCTCCGTCAAGGAGAACTGGGGCTGGCAGGGTGGACGGCTGTAGACAAGGATGGTGCGGACCACATATGGCGGGGGAATCGTCTGCACGTTCTCTGTGACCGGAAGCTCAGTTTTCTGCTGGCTGCATGCCCGGGAGGAGGGAGCAGTCAGAGCAACCTGTGGGGGCCTGCCCCTCTTATCACCCTCAGAGAGACCCTAGATGCTCACCGGGCAGGTGAGGCCCCACTGACGTCTCCCAAGTTCACTGCTGCCTGTGAGGCGGTCCCGTAAGCGGTTCCCTCTGCCCTGAGCATGTTCCCAGCCTCACCCCTCTGAGTGCAATGGTGAGATCTCGGCTCACTGCAACCTCTGCCTCCAAGGTTCAAGCAATTCTCCTGCCCCGGCCTCTCAAGTAGCTGGGATTACCGGCGCCCATCACCACGTCCAGCTAATTTTTATATTTTTAGTAGAGATGCACTTTCACCACGCTGGCCAGGCTGGTCTCAAACTCCTGACCTCAGGAGATCTGCCTGCCTTGGCCTCCCAAAGTGCTGGGATTACAGGCCTGAGCCACCACGCCTGGGCCACCCTCAGTGTCCTGAGCATCCCCCATCACTGCTGTCAGCAGGAGCTGCCTAGCAGCACATGCATCTCCACCGGCCCCTGTGCTCCCAAGACACATAAATGAGGAATTGCTCAGGGCGAGGTTGGAAGAGAGGAGGCTTTAAGACTCCCTAGATTATTTCTGGGCTATTTGGGGCTTCTTCTCGCAAGTGACCCTTCTCTTTGAAGGTGAGTAAGAATTTCTCCGCAAGGGACTTACATGAGGCTGAAAAGTCCTTCCAGATCTGGTGGGGATGCTAAGGAGAAGGCTGGTAGAGCACGAGTGAACAGGAACAGGTGGCTTCCCCGGTCCTGATGCCAGAGGAGACCCGGCACCCCTGCAGATGCACCAAGTGACCCTGCCAAGTCACTTGTCCTCTCTGACACTCGAATTTCCCTCAGCATGGATCACAGAACAGGGTGCTGACACCAGATGACTTTAAGACTCTTGGTATGCCAGGCACAGTGGCTCACGCCTGCAATCTCAGCACTTTGGGAGGCCAAGGCGGGTGGACCACCTGAGGTCAGGAGTTCGAGACCAGCCTGGCCAACATGGTGAAACCCCATCTCTACTAAAAATACAATATTAGCCGGGCCTGGTGGCGCATGTCTGTAATCCCAGCTACTTGGGAGGTTAAGGCAGGAAAATTGCTCGAACTTGGGAGGTGGAGATTGCGGTGAGCCAAGATCGTGCTGCTGCACTCCAGCCTAGGCAACAAGAGCGAGACTCCATCTCAAAAACAATAATAAATAAGATCCACAGGGAGCCATGGGAGGTTTTGGAGCAGAGATGGGACGAAATCTAATTTGTTTTGAAACAGAATGGGGCCGGGCATGCTGGCTCATGCCTGTAATCTCAGCACTTTGGGAGGCTGGGGTGGGAGGATCACTGAGCCCAGGAACTCAAGACCAGCCTGGCAACGTAGCAAGACCCCGTCTCTAAAAAACATACAAAATTGGCCAGGCGCGGTGGCTCAAGCCTGTAATCCCAGCACTTTGGGAGGCCAAGACGGGCGGATCACGAGGTCAGGAGATCGAAACCATCCTGGCTAACACAGTGAAACCCCGTCTCTACT
>NW_012120265.1:1154131-1156209 GCF_000951035.1 Colobus angolensis palliatus | reverse complement strand
AAAAGACGGAGTCTCACTCTGTCATCCAGGCTGGAGTGCAGTGGCGAGATCTCAGCTCACTCACTGCAACCTCCCCTTCCTGGGTTCAAGTGATTCTTGAGCCTCAGCCTCACAAGTCGCTGGGATTACAGGCGGGGACCACCGTGCGGAGACCACCGTGCCTGGACCAAATGAAGTACTTTCGCTTCTGTATTATTACAGCATCTCCATGGGGTAGGCAGCTTTGTGCCTTCCACAGTACAGATGGGGAAACTGAGGCTCAGAGGGGTGACTTTCCCAGCCTTGGCAGGACTGAGATCTGAACTTCAGCCAGCCAGAGTCAGGACTCAGACTTTCCTGAGCCCCAAGGACGACAGAAGGAGACAGCCCCCTTCACAGGGACACCCCTGCCAGGAAGGATACTGAAGGTGGAACAGGAGGCTGTCTCCAGATCATAGAGGCAGCTGCAGAGCTCACGGGGGTCGGAGGTCAGGCCGGACAGCTGCAGGGAAGCAAAGGCCTCAGTGCGGTGCTCCTCGGGCCCCAGGGGACCCCAGGGCACCCAGCGCCTGCCCAGCCCTCACCCATGCTGTGTCGTCATTCACCACCACCAGTGCAAACTCGTGGCTTTTGTCGATCTTGTGTTTTGTCCGCACGAACATCTCGATCATCTTCTGGGAGACGTTGAGGGCGTTGGTTTTGGAGCTGGAGAGGCAGAGTAGAGGGGAATTAAGGTTCCCTAAGGGCCGGGCGCAGTGGCTCACGCCTGTAATCCCAGCACTTTGGGAGGCCGAGGCAGGTGGATCACGAGATCAGGAGTTCAAGACCAGCCTGGCCAAGATGGTGAAACCCTGTCTCTACTAAAAATACAAAAAAATTAGACAGGCGTGGTGGCGGGTGCCTGTAATCCCAGGTATTCAGGAGGCTGAGTCAGAGAACTGCTTCAACCCGGAAGGCAGAAGTTGCAGTGAGCCGAGATCGTGCCACTGCACTCCAGTCTGGGCAACAGAGCGAGACTCCGTCTCAAAAAAAAAAAGATTCCTTCAGCGACCCTCCTCTGAGAACCCTGTATCAGCCCCACAATAAGGCCCTAGAAGTACAGGTCACACTGCAGGGGGATGGCGGAACTCAGCCACAAACCCAGTAGACTGGCTGACATCAGAGCTCCTGCCCTCTCCAAACGGTCCCTCTGTGCAGCACGCAGATCAAAGTTCCTCAAGACTCATTGCAGGAACTTTGCTCAGCCATGGGCAGCTGTGATTGCCACTGAGGGGAAGGAGGTGTCATCTTCAACATCTCCAAGTAGGCCCTCAAGCCCCATCCAGGCCCTGCCACTCAAACTGCCCCCTACCCCAGATACATGGCTCCAGGCAAGTATCATGTGTAGGCAGCACATGACTCCAGACAAGGTCTTCAGGGCCAGCTGGGCCTGGGTCCCAATCCTGGCTCTGCCCCATTGCTCTGAGCCCTCAATTGAGCAGGTCACTTTGCTTCTTGGCATCTCCAAGTCATTGCTATGAAGGGAGGCTCAATGGGTCATAGCCCTAACATTACCAGTTGTCCTTGCTACTCTTTTTTTATTTTACTTTTTGTGAGATGGAGTTCCGTTCTTGTTGCCCAGGCTGGAGTGCAATAGCGTGATCTCAGCTCACCGCAACCTCCGTCTCCCGGATTAAAGTGATTCTCCTGCCTCAGCCTCCTGAACAGCTGGGACTACAGGCATGCGCCACCGTGCCCAGCTAATTTTTGTATTTTTAGTAGAGGTGGGGGTTTCACTATGTCAGCCAGGCTGGTCTCAAACTCCAGACCTCGTGATCTGCCCACCTCAGCCTCCCAAAGTAATCCCAGCACTTTGAGAGGCCGAGGCGGGCAGATCACAAGGTCAGGAGATCGCGACCACCCTCACTAACATGGTGAAACCCCGTCTCTACTAAAAACAAAAAAATTAGCCAGGCGTGGTGGAGGTGGGCACCTGTAGTCCCAGCTACTCGGGAGGCTGAAGCAGGAGAATGGCGTGAAACCGGGAGGCGGAGCTTGCAGTGAGCGGAGATAGTGCCACTGCACTCCAGCATGGGCGACAGAGCGAGATTCCGTCTCAA
>NW_012120265.1:1143416-1152926 GCF_000951035.1 Colobus angolensis palliatus | reverse complement strand
AAAAGAAAAAAAAAGAAAAGCAATGGCTTAGAAGCATGGGCGCTGAACTGGGAGTCCATGTAGAAAAGCAAATCAATGAGCCAGAGAATGTGTGACACAGAAACACAGAAATGAGGATATAGTGGGTCGAACTGTGGCTCCCAAAAGATATGTCCACCCAGAACCTGAGAATGTGACCTTATTTGGCCAGGCACAGTGGCTCACACCTGTAATCCCAGCACTTAGGGAGGCCAAGGTAGGCGGATCACTTGAGGTCAGGAGTTTGAGACCAGCCTGGCCAACATGGCGAAACCCCATCTCTACTAAAAATACAAAAAATGGCTAGGTGTGGTGGCACGCACCTGTAATCCCAGCTACACAGGGAGGCTAAACCAAGAGAATTGCTTGAA
Organism: Colobus angolensis palliatus; assembly: GCF_000951035.1. Taxonomy (NCBI): domain Eukaryota; kingdom Metazoa; phylum Chordata; class Mammalia; order Primates; family Cercopithecidae; genus Colobus; species Colobus angolensis. Next base: position 1,152,537 of record NW_012120265.1, on the reverse strand, counting down.
CCCGGGAGGTGGAGGTTGCAGTGAGCCCTGATTGCACCACTGCACTCCAGCCTGGGTGACAGAGTGAAACTCTTTTTCAAAAAAAAAAAAAAAAAAAAGAGGCCAGACATGGTGGCTCCCACCTGTAATCCCAGCACCTTGGGAGGCTAAGGCAGGCAGATCATGAGGTCAGGAGATCAAGACCATCCTGGCTAACATGGTAAAACCTGGTCTCTACTAAAAAATACAAAAAGTAGTTGGGTGTGGTGGTGAGTGCCTGTAATCCCAGTTACTCAGGAGGCTGAGGCAGGAGAATCGTTTTAACCAGGGAGCTGGAGGTTGCAGTGAGCTGAGATCACACCACTGCACTCCAGCCTGATGACAGAGCGGGACTCCATCGCAAAGAAAAAGAAAAAAAAAAAGAATGTGACCTTATTTGGAATCAGGGTCTCTGCAAATGTAATTAAAGTAAGGGTCTTGAGATAAGATCCTGTTTTGATGACAAGTGTCCTTATAGGAGACAGAAGAGAAGACAGCGAGAAAGGCTTTATGAGGACTGGACAGAATTGGGCAAAGACAGTCGAGTGTGGTGGCTCACGCCTCTAGTCCCAGCACTTTGGGAGGCCAAGGCGGGTGGATCACCTGAGCTCAGGAGTTCGAGACCAGCCAGGCCAACATGGTGAAACCCCGTCTCTCCTAAAGATTAGCTGGGCGTGGTGGCATGTGCCTGTAGTCCCAGCTACTAGGGGGGCTGAGGCAGGAGGATCACTTGAACCTAGGAGGTGGAGGTTGCAGTGAGCCGAGATCATGCCACTGCACTCCAGCCTGGGCGACAGAGTGAGATTCTGTCTCAAAAAAAAAAAAAAAAATTGGGCAAAGACTAGAGTGATGCAGCCATAAGCCAAGGAATGCCAGGAGCCACCAGAGGCTAGAAGAGGCAAGAAGGGACCAGGTGGGGTGGCTCATGCCTATAATCCCATCACTTTGGGAGGCCAAGGCAGGCAGATCACCTAAGGTCAGGAGTTCGAAACCAGCCTCGCCAATGTGGTGAAACCGTGTCTCTACTAAAGTACAAAAATTAGCCGGGCGTGGTGGCGCACACTTGTAATCCCAGCTACTCGGGAGGCTGAGGCAGGAGAATTGCTTGAACCCAAGAGGCGGAGGTTGCAGTGAGCCAAGATTGTGCCATTGCACTCCAGCCTGGGCAACAAGAGCGAAACTCCATCTCAAAAAAAAAAGAAAAGACAGATAGACAAAAAGAAGAGGCAAGAAAGAATCCTCCCTTAGAGCCTCCAGAGGGGGCGTGGCCCTGCCGACACCTGACTTCTAGCCCCAAGAACTGTGAGAGAATAAACTTCTCTGGTTGAAAGCTATCAAGTCCATGGAGACATGTGGCAGCCACAGGTAACTAATACAAAGGGAATGTCTGCAGAGTGAATCCCAAAAGACAAGATGCTAGGTTTCCTAGCATCTTAGAGCCCCAGGCCACCCCTTCTACTTACCACCTTCTCTGGACAGTTGACCCTTGGTGTCCGAATTTGGACCTCAGGGGCTGGCGGGGGCACCTGCCAGGACTTAGGGCCGGCTCCTGAAGTGTTGGGGCTCCCATCATCAGCACTGGCGGCCTCACCCTCACCCTCGCTGCGGCTGCCCACGCTGGCCTGTGCCCCCACTGCCCGGTCCTCAGCCCCTTCAGGATTGGAGCGAGTGCGGGGCCGAGGCTCTGCTGCGTGCTCCTCTTCCTCCTCCTCCTCTTCAGTGGGGCTGCTGGGCTCCACCACTTCCATGGCTCCTGTGTGGCTAGATGGAACACGGACAGGGGAAGCCAGAATCCTCCCCTTGGGAGTTTTGAAAACATTTGGTTATGATCGGGCGCGGTGGCTCACGCCTGTAATCCCAGCACTTTGGGAGGCCGAGGCAGGCGGATCACCTGAGGTTGGAAGTTCGAGACCAGCCTCACCAACATGGAGAAATCCCATCTCTACTAAAAATACAAAATTAGCCAGGCGTGGTGGTGCATGCGTGTAATCCCAGCTACTCGGGAGGCTAAGGCAGGAGAATTGATTGAACCTGGGAGGGGTGGTTGCAGTGAGCCAAAATCCCACCATGCACTCCATCCTGGGCAACAAGAGTGAAACTCCGTCTCAAAAAAAAAAAAAAAAAAAAAATTTGCTTACTAAGAAGGAAGAGGGGCCATGAGCTGCTTACTGATGATGAGTCACTCCTCTTAGGGAGTCTGTTTCCTCAGCTGTAGAACGAGTGCCTTTTACACCTATCAGCCTAGTAGTCACTCTGATATAAGATAACAGTCCCCCCTTCCCCCCTTTTTTCTTTTTTTTTTTTTAACGTAGTGCTAGCCCCATGCCCCTATTCGGCCAGTGAGCACATCCCAGCTCTCTGGCCACTGAAAATGGCTCAGGGATGGGCACATGACCCAAATCAGGCCATTGAGTGGCAGCTCTGCAACTTCTAACACTGCCATCAAGGAAAGGAGACTCCCATTAGAGTTGCAGAGCTGGGAGAATAAAGTTGAGAGCTGCGAGGGGCCCCTTTTGCTTCTAAAGTAAAAAGCGAAATGGTCTCTACCCAGAAAACTGCTGATCGAATTCTGACCACCTGGACCCAGCTCCTATTTGACCCAGTCTATAAGCCACTAACTTCCTTTTCTTCCTTAAGCCACATTGAGTAGGGTTTTCTGTTACCTAAAACTGAAAACGCCTTGGTGAATAAAGGAATAATAACTTCTAGGACACCCTCGTGCTTAGCGGGTGTCTGCATGAGGGAGAAGCAAAATATTAGGGCTGTGGTTCCTCTTGGAGAGAAACAGGACACGAATGGAACAGTTTGTCTATCTGGGCAATAAGCACGGGCTTCCCAAGATGGTCTTTGAGCTCCTTGCAGTCCCCACGCCTCTAAGGAAAACAAAGCTTTAGTGACAGCAAGAAGGATGGAGGCTAGACTGCAGAAGAAACCAGAAATAAAAGCGGAAGCCCCAGGAAAGGCTAGGAGCTGGATCTCTCGGGGCAAAGGGAGCTAGGCCCCTAGGAACGGGCCGCGCACGCTTTCACCACCCAACTTCGGCTCACCGTAGCCTGAGCCTCCTTCTAAATCAGCCGCCGACTCTCTAGGAAGCCGCCATCTTTACAGCCGGAAGTTGCGCGGCGCAGCCCCGACGCCTCCTGGGAAATGTAGTTCAGCGGGTCGCAGAACTAGCGGAGACAGAAACTGCTTGCGGCTAGGAAGGACTTGGAAGCTGATAGGCTAATACTGGGCTAGGGGGTGGGGTTTGGAGTGCGACCGTGTCAGTGCTTCTACCGTGATAGGCTAAAACGTGGAATACAGGTGGAGCTTGCAATGTGATAGGCTAAAAGGGACGAACAAGGCCGATTTAGGGAAAGAGGAGGAGCTGATTGGTGATTGGTGGAGCTGGCCTGAGCCTCCGTGTGAGGCAGCTATTCCCATGTGGGCGTGGCCTAAGCATCCAGGGCCCCTCCCAACTACTTAATTCCTGCTCCTTATTTTACATATATTTGCATGAATCAAAAAATACTTACTCTGGTCTTATTGGGTCACTGTAGGTGGAGGGAAGCTAAGTCGGGCCTGTTTCAAGCCTGCCTCCTTTTTCATGGCTTTTTTCTTTCTTATTTTTATTGACAGGGTATCGCTCTGTCGCCCAAACTAGACTGCAGTCACGCGATCCTGGCTAGTCACTACAGCTAAGCGATCTCTCAAGTAGCTGGGACTACAGGCGAGGACCACCGCTCAGGCTAAACCAGCCTTCCTTCTATTTTTTTTTTTTATTTTCAGACGGAGTCTCACTCTGTCGCTCAGGCCGCCGTTGTCTTCTTACTGCACACTTCCCCCTTAGCCCCAGAAGTATTTATTTATTTATTTATTCTCCTGCCTCAGTCTCCCGAGTAGCTGGGACTACAGGCGCCCGCCACCACCCCCGGCTAATTTTTTTGTATTTTTAGCAGAGACGGGGTTTCACCGTGTTCGCCAGAATGGTCTGGATCTCCTGACCTCGTGATCTGCCCGCCTCGGCTTCCCAAAGTGCTGGGATTACAGGCTTGAGCCACCGCGCCCTTGTTGTTTTTTTTTGGTTTTGGTTTTGGTTTTGGTTTTTTGAGATGGAACCTCTCTGTGTCGCCCAGAGGTCTGTCGCCTAGAGCGGCTCTTTGAAGGCTCTAAGCCTTTGTCCAGGCAGTTCCTTCTGCCTGGAATGCTGTTCCTCCTGTTGCTCTTCTGGCAAGTTCTTCATCCTTCAAAGATCACCTTTACACAGCCCCTCCGGCTATTCTCGAATTAGAGCCTGGCCAATGTGGCAGGCTTCTTTGACCCTTAAAAAAAAAACCTGAGGGGTTGCGGGCAGTGGCTCACACTTGTAATCACAGCATTTTGGGAGGCTGAGGTGGGCGGATCATGAGGTCAAGAGTTGGAGATCAGCCTGGCCAATATGGTGAAATCCCGTCTCTACTAAAATTACAAAAAATTATCCGGGTGTGGTGGTGCACACCGGTAATCACAGCTACTCGGAAGGCTGAGGCAGAAGAATAGCTTGAACCCAGGAGGTGGAGGTTGCAGTGAGCCGAGATCACGCCACTGCACTCCAGCCTCGGTGACAGAGCAAGCTTCCATCTAAAAAAATAAAATAAATAAATAAACTGAGGCTTCAAGTGGCTCTTAAATACTTCTGGGGCTGGTGGGGTCGATGACTCATGCCTGTGATCCCAACACTTTGGGAGGGTGAGGCGGGTGGATCACCTGAGTTCAGGAGCTTAAGAACAGCCTGGCCAACATGGCAAAAACCCATCTCTAGCCGGGTGCAGTGGCTCACGCCTGTAATCCCAGCACTTTGGGAGGCCAAGGCCGGTGGATTACTTGAGGTCTGGAGTTGAAGACCAGCCTGGCCAACATGGTAAAACCCTGTCTCTACTAAAAATACAAAAATTAGCCGGGCGTTGTGGTGGGCACTTGTAATCCCAGCTACTTGGGAGGCTGAGGCAGGAGAATTGCTTGAACCCAGGAGGTGGAGGATGCAATGAGATTGCACCGCTGCACTCCAACCTGGGCGACAGAACGAGACTCCATCTCAAAAAAAAAAAAGAAAAAAAAAAGGTTGGGCGCGGTGGCTCATGCCTGTAATCCCAGCACTTTCGGAGGCCGAGGTGGGTGGATCACGAGGTCAGAAGATCGAGACCATCCTGGCTAACACGGCGAAACCCCGTCTCTACTAAAAATACAAAAAAATTAGGCGGGCGTGGTGGTGGGTGCCTGTAGTCCCAGCTACTCGGGAAGCTGAGGCAGGAGAATGGTGTGAACCCGGGAGGCAAAGGTTGCAGTGAGCTGATATCGCACCACTGCACTCCAGCCTGGGCGACAGAGCGAGAAGAGAACTGTCAGCCCACAGTGAAGAGACAAGCAGAGAAAAAGAGTTTACAGGGGAGCCAAATAAAAGCCATCAGCTCAGAGGAACATTCTAGCTCTTTTTTTTTTTCTTTCTTTCTTTTTGAGACAGAGTCTTGCCTTGTTACTCAGACTGGAGTGCAATGGCGTGACCATGGCTCACTGCAGCCTCAACTTCCAGGTATTAAGCAATCCTCCCACCTCAGCCTCCCGAGTAGCTGGGACTACAGGCATATGCCATAACTCCTGGCTAATTTTTATATTTTATGTAGAGACGGGGGTCTTGCCATGTTGCCCAGACATGTCTTAAACTCTTGGGCTCAAGCGATCTGCCTTCCTCAGCTTCCCAGAGTGCTGGGATTACAGGCATGAGCCATGGTGCTCGGCCCATTCTAGCTCTTGAGAAATAAAATCCAAGAGTCAGAGCTAGAAGGGCCATGGGCTTGGAGGCTGAGACGAGGAGGGGCTGAAACCTTGGGAGTCAGGTATGTGTGCCCCGCTAGGGCTGCAGGAAGCCGCTGTCCTCAAAAAGGAAACAACACAATAACAAGTCACGTGACCAGGGGAGGGGGTTTCCTGTTTCCTGGTCCCTCCCAGGCCAGGCTTGGCCAGCCCAGGCCTGACCAGGCAGTGGCCAGAGTGACCCCAAGACAGTGTCCAGGGACTCAGGCCTCTGATCAAGTTACCCCCAGAGGATCAGAGAGGTAGAGAGAGCTGAACCTGTCATTTAGGAGGGCCGCGGAGGAGAGGGAATTATTGAGATCGCATTCCCAGGCTCAAATAGAGGAGAGAAGGGGACAAAGACGTAGTGAAGGTAAAGAAGGCAGAGAAGAAGGGGGAGATCCAGACAACCTTGTTAGGTAGTGAGCTGCCTGTCCAGTGAGGCATTCAAATGTGCCCAATCAACATTGATAACAAAATCCCTTTCTGAGGGTAGTCAATGCCCCATTTCACAGCAGAGGAAATTGAGGTTGTCCCTTGTCCAGGACAACAAAGGCAAGAGGTCATGGCAGGCTGTGGTTTTAGGGGTTGACGAAGGAGAAGCATTCAGAGGGCACTGGCTTCTGGACAGCAATGAGTGCCCGGGCCACGCGGCCCCGAAGCCGGCGAGGGAGGCATGCTCCACCCGTAAGTGTCGCCCTCTCCCCTCCACACCCAGCTCCTGGGGACCCCAAGGTCCCGTCCTGCCTGGCTCAGAGCGGGGCCATGGGGGTCATTTGCAGGGTGAACTGGACCCCGTGGCTGAGAGTTCAGAGGAGGTTGAGGCAGCCAGTGGGAGCTCCAAGCTCAGCTTTGCCCAACCTCCAGTGAGCTCCGGGCTGGAACAGCTGGGCCCCATGGAGGAGGTCAGTGGCCAAGGCCTAGGAAGCAGGTGAGACCCCCTTGGTCTGTGCCCTTCACTCCAGTCCAGATGCATCTTTGCCATCTGCAGATCTGCTGATGTGCCCTCTCTGCTCACACACCTACCATAGCTCCCTGTTGCCTTCAGCCTGACTTTCTTTTCTTTTCTTTTTTTTTTTTTTTTGAGACGGAGTCTCGCTGTGTCACCCAGGCTGGAGTGCAGTAGTGCTATAGTGCTATCTCGGCTCACTGCAAGCTCCGCCTCCCGGGTTCATGCCATTCTCCCGCCTCAGCCTCCGAGTAGCTGGGACTACAGGCGCCTGCCACTACGCCTGGCTAATTTTTTTTATTTTTATTTTTAGTAGAGACGGGGTTTCACCATGTTAGCCAGGATGGTCTCGATCTCCTGACCTCACGATCCGCCCGCCTCGGCCTCCCAAAGTGCTGGTATTACAGGCTTGAGCCACCACGCCCGGCCTCTTTTCTTTTTTTTTGAGTCTTGCTCTGTCACCCAGGCTGTAGTGCAGTGGCACAATCTCCACTCACAGCAACCTCTGCCTCCTGGGTTCAAGCGAGAGCCTCAGCTTCCCGAGTAGCTGGGATTACAGGTGTGTGCCACCACACCCAGCTAATTTTTGTATTTTTAGTGAGACAGGGTCTTGCCATGTTAGCCAGGCTGGTCTTGAACTCCTGACCTCAGGTGATTCCCCCACTTCGGCCTCCGAAAGTGCTGGGATTACAAGTGTGAGTCGCTGCCCCAGAAGACCCCATTTCTAGAATCTTCTGTCTCTCACTTTCAGGACTTTCCCAGTGCCTGTCACAGTCCAACTTACTATTCACTCTGCTTCGCAGCCCCAGGTCTCCCCTCCAACTTCTCCACCACCTCCGTCCAGCCTCTTCCCTGAATTCCCAGCCTCCCAGTCTCTCCCTGGGATGCAAGTCCCCGAACACGCAGCTCTTACCAACTCTCTGCCCCGCTCACACCTCCCGAAGACCATGAAGTTTAAGCCCTAAGAATTCCCTGCCCTGGGCCGGGCGTTGTGGCCCATGCCTGTTATCGCAGAACTTTGGGAGGCCAAGTCGGGCGAATCACCTGAGGTCAGGAGTTTGACATCAGCCTGGCCAACATGGTGAAACCCTGTCTCTACTAAAAATACAAAAATTAGCCGGGCGTGGTGGTGGGCGCCTGTAATCCCAGCTACTTGGGGGACTGAGGCAGGAGAATCACTCGAACCCAGGAGATGGAGGTTGCAGTGAGCTGAGATCGCACCACTGCACTCCAGCCTGGGCAACAGAGTGAGATTCCGTCTCAAAAAATAAAAAAGAATTCCCTGCCCAGCATGGAGCGACTCAAGTGCCTGAGTTGGTGTCCACAGGACCGACAAGAAGACGGATGGGGGCTCTGGCAGGGGACTGGCCTCAGCCCCCGAGGTGCCCCAGAAACCTGCAGTGGAAGCCTACCAGGCCCCAGAAGCAGCCCTACAGTACAAAGAGACTGTGCCCCCCGGGATTGGGGCCCCCGACGTGTTCCAGACCCTCCAGCACGCTCTGAGCTCCCTGGAGGCAGCAGCTGCAGCCTGGCGCCACCGGCCCCCCAGCCATCCCGGGCCGATGGGGTTGGAAGACACAAGCAAAGGGGGACCAGGTCCCCTTGGGAAGCAGGAAGGGGCAGGGAGCAGCCAGCGAGAGGCAGCTCGCCTGGCTGAGAGGAATGCCTGGCTCCGGCTGGCCCTGAGTAGCCGAGAGGATGAGCTGGTCCGCACACAGGCCTCCCTGGAGGCCATCCGAGCTGAGAAGGAGACGCTGCAGAAAGAGGTAAGTGGGGCCATCCTGAGTCCCATGTGGTTCTCTGTCTGAGGGAGGAGGCAGGCATGATGTAGGCAATATTCATTCATCTGTTCATTCCAAAAACCTTTTGAGGCTGGGTGTGGTGGCTCACGCCTATAATCCCAGCACTTTGGGAGATAGAGGCAGGAGGATCCTTTGAGGCCAGGAGTTCAAGACCAGCCTGGGCAACACAGCGAGACCCCCCCCACCTCTGCAAAAAATAAAAAATAAAATCAGCCAGGTTGGCCAGGCACGGTGGCTCACACCTGTAATCCCAGCACTTTGGGAGGCTGAGGTGGGAGTATCACAAAGTCAGGAGTTCAAGACCAGCTTGGCCAACATGGTGAAACCCCATCTCTACTAAAAATACAAATAAATAAATAAATAAATAAAAGCCAGGTGTGGTGGCATACGCCTGTAATTCCAGCTACTCAGGAGGCTGAGGCAGGAGAATCACTTGAACCCGGGTGATGGAGGTGGCAGTGAGCTGAGATCACGTCAATGCATTGCAGCCTGGGGGACAGAGTGAGACTCTGTCTCAAAAAAAAAAAAAAAAAAAAAAAAAAAA
>NW_012120265.1:1140634-1142021 GCF_000951035.1 Colobus angolensis palliatus | reverse complement strand
CCTGTAATCCCAGCTACTCAGGAGGCTGAGGCAGGAGAATCACTTGAACCCAGGAGGCAGAGGTTGCAGTGAGCTGAGACTGTGCCACTGCATTCCAGCCTGGGTGACAGAGCAAGACTCTATCTCAAAAATAAAAATAAAAATAAAAAAGTCATGTGACTGAATGAGGTATTGAGAAGGAAGCCCTCATCTCAGGCTGGTAGGAAAACTCGGGGCTATGGGAGCCCAGTCCAGGGATTCATTTTCCTCCAGAGTGAGTGGGGCCCATTTTTCTGCTGGGAAAAATAAAATCCTCAGCAGCTGACAAACATTCCCAAGGTCAGACAGTGAGATTTTTGGCAGGCTAAGTATCCAAGCCTCCTGCCTTCCAGCTAGGGTTCTTGCCACTTCCCCAAGAACAGGCCTTGGGGAGGGAAGGCTGGTGGTTGGTTTCAGCCCCTAGGCCTGATATCCCCCCTCATCCTTCCCAGGTTCAGGAGTTGCAGAATTCCCTCTTGAGGCTGAAGCCCTTCCCACGTCTTTCCCACAGCCAAGCAGGTGGCTCAGGCAGTGGTTCTAGCAGCTCTGAGGCAGACAGGGAACCCTGGGAGACTCAGGTGAGTGTGAGAAGTTCAATCCCATGGTCTTGATGTCCTTAGTCTTCAGGGGGATGAGACTCAAATCTTTGTCATGGGATCCAACAGCTGCTGGGGTTGCAAAATGCCTACAATCCCAGGCTCTTGGTGACAATTGGGGTCAATTACATCACCTTTTCTTGGCAGGACTCCTTCTCCCTGGCTCACCCCCTGCTTCGGCGCCTCCGCAGCCATTCCAGCACCCAGATCCTTGGGTCTCTTCCCACCCAGCCCCTCAGTCCTGAGATGCACATCATGGAAGCCCAGATGGAGCAACTCCGGGGGTAAGAGACTCAAATGCTGAGCTCATAAGGGCACAGGCACCTCCTCCAGCTGAGTTGTAAGGCCTGGAGTCTGAAGCTGCAACAGGAGGGGGGGTAAGGGTGGAAATTGAGGCCTGACTGCCTTAGAAGGCCTCTGACTTTCCCTCTTCCCCACCTTCGGGGACAGGAGCATTGAGAAGCTCAAATGCTTTAACCGTCTGCTATCAGCTGTGCTCCAGGGATACAAGGGCCACTGTGAGGCCCTCAGCATGCAGCTAGGCCAGAGGGAGGCTGAGGCCACAGCATTGCATCTGGCCTTGCAGTACAGGTCAGTGTACCCTGCCAGTGATGTCACCAGCTGGGGAGGGAATGGGCTTTCTGAGGATGGCCCCAATCCACAGAACCCTCACTGGAGAGCACCTTCCCCACTTCAGAAATCAATTTTTTTTTTTTTTTTTTTGGGGGGCAGAGTCTTGCTGTGTCACCCAGGCTGGAGTGCAGTAGTGCTAT
>NW_012120265.1:1137811-1140124 GCF_000951035.1 Colobus angolensis palliatus | reverse complement strand
GATTCTCCTGCCTCAGCCTCCTGAGTAGCTGGAACTACAGGTGCATACCACCACACATTGCTAATCTTTGTATTTTTAGTAGAGACGGGGTTTCACCATGTTGGTCAGGCTGGTCTCGAACTCCTGACCTCAGGTAATCCTCCCGCCTCAGCCTCCCAAAGTGCTAGGACTACAGGCGAGGGCCATTGCACCCAGCCAAGCTGAGTGTCCCGAAGCACTCAGAACCAGTGTCCCACAGTGAACACTGTGAAGAGGCATACAGGGTTCTTCTTGCTCTGTGGGAGGCCAACTCAGAAGCAGGAGAAGAAGCCCCCATGGGTGACCTGCAAGCAGCTGAAGAGGAAGCATGGAGGCTGCTGGCACAAGAGGAGGCCACCATGGATGCGGGGGCACGGCAGAATCCACAGCCAAGGTACCTCCCTGGAACCCTGGGAACTGGCCTGGTTGAGGAGTGGGGTCTTGACTGGGGAATGGGGCTCCCAGAGCTCACCATGTTTGGGGGCTTGGTGTGGCTGTGTCCAGCAAGGTTGGTATGGAGCACACTGTAGTTGGTTGACATGAGGCTCAACTGCAGTTGGCCTGTTGCTACTCGACAAAGTTGGCATGGTGGTTGACAGATATTGCAGTTGGCGTGAAGATGGATAATGATGCCTACTGGTTAAAATTGGCACCCGCAGCTGGGCACAGTGGCTCACGCCCGTAATCCCAGCACTTTGGGAGGCCGAGGCAGGCAGATCACTTGAGCTCAGTAGTTCAAGACCAGCCCTTGTAACGTGGCGAAAGTCCTTTTCTACTAAAACTACAAATAAATTAGCCAGGTGTGCCCATGTAGTCCCAGCTACTTGGGAGGCTGAGGTGGGAGGAAGCCTTGAGTCTGGGAGGTGGAGGCTGCAGTGAGGTGAGATTGCACCACTGCACTCCAGCCTGGGTGACAGAGTGAGACCCTGGTTTTTGTTTTGTTTTGAGACGGATTTTCACTCGTCACCCAGGCTGGAGTCCAATAGTCTGATCTCGGCTCACTGCAACCTCTGCCTCCCAGGTTCAAGTGATTCTCCTGCCTCAGCCTCCCGAGTAGGTGGGATTACAGGCTCCCACTACCATGCCTGGCTAATTTTGAATTTTCAGTAGAGATGGGGTTTCTCCATATCAGTCAGGCTGGTCTCCAACTCCCGACCTCAGGTAATCCACTTGCCTCTGCCTCCCAAAGTGCTGGGATTACAGGCGTGAGGCACCGTGCCCAGCCCCAGCTAATTTTTTTATAAAGACGGATTCTCACTCTGTTGCCTATGCTGCTCTCAAACTTCTGGCTTCAAGCAGTCCTCCCGCCTCAGCCTCCCAAAGTGCTGGGGTTACAGGCGTGCATCACCGCACCTGACCAAAATGTGGTCTTGATGGAAGATGGTGCCTAGTGGGGTATGTTGGTGTGACAGGGGCCACCACAGATGGCAAAGACTCCATCATGGCCAGTGAGATGGAAGATGATGGACCCTACCAGGATTGGCATAAAGTTAACCCACCTATGCCTGCCAGTGTTGACATAGGCACCTCTTCTGTTTTCTGTAGCCCTGAGGGCAGCAGTGTGGATAAGCCCACACCACAGGAAGTGGCTTTCCAGCTCCGAAGCTATGTCCAGCGTCTCCAGGAGCGCCGTTCTCTAGTGAAGATTCTCTCAGAGTCTGGCCCCACCTTGGCACCCATGCCCACTGTGCCCCGTGCAGAAGCCATGGTGCAGGCCATTCTGGGGACCCAGGCTGGCCCAGCTCTTCCGCGACTGGAGAAGACACAAATTCAGCAGGACCTGGTGGCCACAAGGGTACAAATGGGCTGTGGTCACTGTCAGTTTTTCTTGGTGGGACAAAATCCTTTACTGAGGTTGGGGGATCAAGGAGCAAAGGAGAATTCTCCTGGGCTGGGTGCAGGCATTGTGAAGGAGAATTGGAACTGGGGTTTTGAGGGATTAATAGGAGTTTGTCTTCTGGGGTTCAGTTTCTCAATAGACTACAAATCTGGCTCTCCAAAATGCCCTTCCTATGGGAAGAGATGGGAGCAAAGAACACAGTCTTGGGTTTGTAGCTTGGCATGAAAACCTTGAGGTTCTGGAGCTGGAGAAACTCCAGAAGCTTTGACAGAACTGCTATATGACCTATGTAAGCTACTTGCCCTCTAGGAAATGCCATTTCTACAGCTGTGGTTTTTATGGGAGGAAGATATTTCCACCTCACAAGAACATGGTGAAGGTCCTAGTTTTTTTTTTTTTTTTTGAGATAGAGTCTTGCTCTCACCCAGGCTGGAGTGCAGTAGTGCTATAGTGCT
>NW_012120265.1:1136184-1136961 GCF_000951035.1 Colobus angolensis palliatus | reverse complement strand
ACGGAGGTTTGCTCTTGTTGCCCAGGCTGGAATGCAATGTGGCCATCTCTGCTCACTACAACCTCTGCCTCCCAGGTTCAAGCGATTCTCCTGTCTCAGCCTCCTGAGTAGTTGGGATTACAGACACACAGCACCACATCTAGCTAATTTTTGTATGTTTCGTAGAGATGGAGTTTCACCATGTTAGCCAGGCTGGTCTCGAACTCCTGGCCTCAAATGTTTCGCCTGCCTCCGCCTCCCAAAGTGCTGAGATTACAGGCATGAGTCGCTGTGCCTGTCCTTAATGCAGCTCTTTGAATCATCTCTCCCACCTCCAAACCTTTGTACATCCTGTGTCCCTGCCAGGAACTTCCCTCTTTGTGTCATAAAGTCCTCGACCTCCTGTAGATCTCAGCTTAGACATCACCTCCTCAAGGAAGCCCTCCCGGAGTGACTTCAGATGAGGTTTCCTGTTATTTATTTCCCTTATCAGGTTACCCAGGCACGGTGGTCCCAGCTACTGGGGAGGCTGAGGTGGGAGGATCACTTGAACCCAGGAGTTGGAGGCTTCAGCAAGCCACAATTATGTCATTTCACTCCAGCCTGGGCCACAGAGCGAGACCTCATCTCTCTTTTTTATTTATTTATTTTTTGAGGCAGAGTTTTGCTCTTGTCGCCCAGGCTGGAGTGCAATGGTGCAGTCTTGGCTCACTGCAGCCTCCACCTCCCAGGTTCAAGCAATTCTCCTGCCTCAGCCTCCCAAGTAGCCGGGATTATAGGCGTCTGCCACCGTGCCCA
>NW_012120265.1:1128412-1136134 GCF_000951035.1 Colobus angolensis palliatus | reverse complement strand
ATTTATTTTGAGACTGAGTGTCGCTCTGTTGCCCAGGGTGGAGTGCAGTGGCGCAATCTCGGCTCACTGCAACCTCCGCCTCCGGAGTTCACGCCATTCTCCCGCCTCAGCCTCCCGAGTAGCTGGGACTACAGGCGTCTGCCACCTCGCCCGGCTAATATTTTTGTATTTTTAGTAGAGATGGGGTTTCACTGTGTTAGCCATGATGGCCTCGATCTCCTGACCTCGTCATCCGCCCTCCTCGGCCTCCCAAAGTGCTGAGATTATAGGCGTGAGCCACTGCACCCGGCCAATTTTTGTATTTTTTAGTACAGATGGGGTTTCACCATGTTGGCCAGGCTGGTGTCGAACTCCTGACCTCAGGTGATTTGCCTGTGTCAGCCTCCCAAAGTACTAGCATTATAGCCATCAGTCACAGAGCCCGGCCTTTAATTTTTTTTTTTTTTTGGAAACAGATCTTGCTCTGTCACCCAGGCCCGCGTGCAGTGGCGTGATCTTGGCTCACTGCAATCTCTGCCTCCCAGGTTCAAGCGATTCTCCTGCTTTGGCCTCCTGAGTAGCTGGGATTACAGGCTTGCACCACCACGCCCGGCTAATTTTTGTATTTTTAGTAGCGACAGGGTTTCACCATGTTGGCCAGGCTGTTCTCAAACTCCTGACCTCAGGTGATCGCCCACCTTGGCCTCCCAAAGTTCTGGGATTACAGGCATGAGCCACCGCGCCCAGACTAATTAAAAAAAAAAATTATTATTATTATTTCAAACAAGGATTAGACAGGGGCAAGGACTTCCCGTGGATCTCTATTTTTTTTTTTTTTTTTTTTTTTTTTGAGACCAAGTCTTACTCTGTTGCCCAGGCTGGAGTGCAGTGGCGTGATCTCGGCTCACTGCAACCTCCACCTCCCAAGTTCAAGCGATTCTCCTGCCTTAGCTTCCTGAGTAGCTGGGATTACAGGGGTCTGCCACCATGCCAGGCTAATTTTTGTATATTTAGTAGAGACAGGGTTTCACCATGTTGGCCAGGCTGGTCTTGAACTCCTGACTTCAAGTGATCCACCCGTCTCGGCCTCCCAAAGTTCTGGGATTACAGGCGTGAGCTACCATACCTGGCCCCTAAATTTTATTTTTAGAGATGAGGTTCGAGACCAGCCTGGCCAACATGGTGAAACCCCGTCTCTACTAAAAATACAAACAGTAGCCAGGTCTGGTGGCATGTGTCTGTAATGCCAACTACTTGGAAGGCTGAGGCAGGAGAATCGCTTGAACCTGGGAGGCAGAAGTTGCTGTCAGCCAAGATCGTGCCACTGTATCCCAGCCTGAGTGGCAAAGTGAGACTCTGTCTCAAAAAAAAAAATTTTTTTTTTAATTAAATAAGATATTTCCCTTAGCAGAGTGTAATTTCGCTCTTATTGGGGTATGGAACCAGGCAGGGGTCTCTGAGAGCACAGCAGCTGCCGCCGTCTGGGTAGCTTCAATGTCCAGTGAGGGCCAAGCATGGACTTGGCCCAGGTTAATGTCACTTTCTTGTCTTCTCTCTCTCTTAGGGCCTTCCTGCTGTCCCTGGTGGTACCAGTGGCATCGATGGCGGCCAGGTGGGCAGGGCCTGGGACCCAGAGAAGTTAGCCCAGGAACTGGCAGCATCGCTCACCAGGTGTGTGCCTGGGTCCTGGGCTGGGTGGGGGGGGGCAGACTATGTGACAGCCCCCGGGGGGGTTGTCTGCAGCAGAAGCTAAGGTGTACCCCTGTGTACAGGTGTGTTTACATGACAATACTGTGGGCAGGTGGGTAGGAGGAGACGTGGGAAATAGGATGGGCTAGGGCTGTGAGCCCCCTCTCTTCCCCTTCGCAACAGGACGCTGGACCTGCGGGAGCAGCTGCAGTCTCTGCGCAGGGAGCTGGAACGGGTGGCTCAGAAGGGGCGAGCCAGACGGTCTCAGAGTGCCGAGCTGAACAGGGATTTATGCAAAGCCCACAGGTGGGACCCCTGTTCTGCATCCCTCCAATCCCCCTGGCACCATCCCCCACCAGGATCTCAGAAGTATCCCTGGCTCTCTCTGGGCCTTAGCCTTCCCCGCTGCCCCAAAATAGGCAATAAAGGCCAGGCACGGTGGCTCATACCTGTAATCCCATGTTGGGAGGGTGAGGCCGGCAGATCACCTGAGGTCAGGAGTTTGAGACCAGCCTGGCCAACGTGGTGAAACCCCATCTCTACTAAAAGTACAAAAATTAGCTGGACATCTTGGCACATGCCTGTAATTCCAGCTACTTGGAAGACAGGAGAATTGCTTAAACCCAGGAGGTGGAGGTTGTGGTGAGCAGAGATCACACCACTGCACTCCAGCTTGAGCGACAGAGCGAGACTCTGTCTCAAAAAAGGAAACAACAGGCTGGGCCAGGCACAGTGGCTCATGCCTGAAATCCCAGCACTTTGGGAGGCCAAGGTGGGCAGATCACTTGAGGCCGGGAGTTCGAGACCAGCCTGACCAACATGGAGAAACCCCATCTCTACTAAAAATACAAAATTAGCCAGGCATGGTGGCGCATGCCTATAATCCCAGCTACTCGGTAGGCTGAAGCAGGAGAATCGCTTAAACCCGGGAGGCAGAGGTTGCAGTGAGCCAAGATCGGGCCGTTGCACTCCAGCCTGGACGACAAGAGCGAAATTCTGTCTCAAACAACAACAACAACAACAACAACAACAAAAAGACCAGTTAGCTGGGACCCTGGGAGACCTAAGGTGAAAAAGCCCCCATTCTGGGAGTGGGAGTACATGGCCCCTGCCTTGGGTAGAGTCGGGGACTATTTCCTGACCCAGCCACCCACCCCTTCCAGCGCCCTGGTCCTGGCCTTCCGAGGAGCCCACCGGAAGCAGGAAGAGCAATGCCGGAAGTTGGAGCAGCAGATGGCAGTCATGGAGGCTCAGCAGGCCGAGGAGGTGGCGGTGCTCGAAGCCACTGCAAGGGCCCTGGGGAAGCCCAGGCCACCCCTCCCGCCTCCCCAGCTTGGGGATACCATTCTGTAGGCCCCTTGCCCAGCCATGTCTGGACATGCCAGACCGCTGTGGCATGTCATAAACTATCCTGGAGTGACACCATGTCATGTTGCATGATTTGGTGTGTTGGGGCACATTCGGCATGAGGGAAGCTGGTGCACATGGGTGTCCAGGGCCTGATGGGTGTGGCCATGCAATGCAGAAAGACTTGGGTGTCTTTGGCCTGGTACCAAGTGGAATGTGAACTTCACATCAGTGGGGTCAGGCCAGAAGCAACCTGGGCTGTGGGACCAGGTCCCTGGGACTGACACATTTTGGAGGTCTGTGAGGTTGCATAGCCACAGCTGAAGTTCCAACTGGCCTGTCTCCCAAAGCCCAGGGAGGGATTCATGGGGACTGGACAGAGCTTTTCCTGGCAGCCCCTTCCCAAGGAGATGCTGGGTTTGGCTGGCAGATTTTCCTGAAGGGGGCCGGGCGCAGTGGTGCACGCCTGTAATCCCAGCGCTTTGGGAGGCCAAGGTTGGTGGATCACTTGAGCCCAGGAGTTCAAGACTAGCCTGGACAACGTGGTAAAACCCCATTTCTACAAAGAAATACAAAAATTAGCCAGGCATGGTGGCATGTGCCTATAAAGCTATCTAGGAGGCTAAAGTGGGAGGATCACTTGAGCTTGAGAAGCAGAGGTTGCAGTGAGCTGAGATCACGCCACTGCGCTCCAGTCTGGGTGACAGAGTAAGACCCTGTCTCAAAAAAACAAAACAGGCTGGGTGTGGTGACTCATGCCTGTAATCCCAGCACTTTGGGAGGCTGAGGTGGGGAGGATCACTTGAGGTCAGGAGTTTGAGACCAGCTTGGCCAACATGGCAAAACTCCCGTCTCTACTAAAAATACAGAAATTAGCTGGGTGTGGTGGTGCATGCCTATAGTCCCAGCTACTCAGGAGGCTGAGGCAGGATAATTGCTTGAACCTGGGAGGCAGACATTGCAGTGAGCTGAGATCACGCCACTGCACTCCAGTCTGGGTGACAGAATAGGACCTTGTCTCAAGAAAACAAAACAGGCCAGACGCGGTGGCTCACACCTGTAATCCCAGCACTTTGGGAGGCCGAGGTGGGCAGATCATGAGGTCAGGAGATGGAGACCATCCTGGCTAACATGGTGAAACCCCGTCTCTACTAAAAATACACAAAATTAGCCGGGCATGGTGGCGGGCACCTGTAGTCCCAGCTACTCAGGAGGCTGAGGCAGGAGAATGGCATGAACCCGGGAAGCAAGGCTTGCAGTGAGCCAAGATCGTGCCACTGCACTCCAGCCTGGGCAACAGAGTGAGACTCCGTCTCAAAAAAATACAGGGCCAGGCACAGTGGCTCATGCCTGTAATCCCAGCATTTTGGGAGGCCAAGGCAGGTGAAGGCGGGTGGATCATAAGGTCAAAAGATAAAGTCCAACATAGTTAAACCCCATCTGTATTAAAAACACAAAAATTAGCTGGGTGTGGTGGTGCATGCCTGTAATCCCAGCTACTTGGGAGGCTGGGGCAGGAGAATCACTTGAACCAGGGAGTCAGAGGTTGCAGTGAGCCGAGGTTGCGCCACTGCACTCCAGCCTGGTGACAGAGCAAGACTCCGTTTCAAACAACAACAAAAACAGGCCGGATGCGGTGGTTCATGCCTGTAATCCCAGCACTTTGGGAGGTCGAGGCAGGGAGGATCACCTGAGGTCAGGAGTTTGAGACCAGCTTGGCCAACATGGTGAAATCGCCGTCTCTACTAAAAATACAAAAATTAGCTGAGTGTGGTGGTGCACGCCTGTAGTCCCAGCTACTCAGGAGGCTGAGGCAGGATAATTGCTTGAACCTGAGAGGCGGGGATTGCAGTGAACTGAGATAGCGCCAATGCTTTTCAGCCTGGGCAACAAGAGCAAAACTCTGTCTCTAAATAAATAAATAAACAAAACACAAAACAAAACAAAAAGGAGGATGCCTATATTCCAGTGGGGAGACTGAAGCTGGAATGGTTCAGATTCAG
Organism: Colobus angolensis palliatus; assembly: GCF_000951035.1. Taxonomy (NCBI): domain Eukaryota; kingdom Metazoa; phylum Chordata; class Mammalia; order Primates; family Cercopithecidae; genus Colobus; species Colobus angolensis. The sequence continues at coordinate 1,131,116 of NW_012120265.1, read as the reverse complement.
GGTGTGGATGACGAGTTGCTACTAACTCAAAGCTAAGGTCAAGGGTTTCTGGACTCCATGTAGTCGAACTTGCCTGTAATCCCAGTGTCTCAGGAGGCCGAGGCAGGAGGACTGCTTGAGCCCAGGGGTTTAAGGCCAGCTTAGGCAAAATAGGAGAGTCTGTTTCAAAAATAAATCAATAAAATAAGGTAAAGGGTTTCTGGGTGGGGGACAGGCATAGCAAAGGTAACAGTCTGGGACTCAGGTGGCATTATATACTTCAAGAGAAACTCAGAACGAACGCCAATTTCCAGAAAGGGGGCCAGTTCCAGCTTTCTCCTGGGGGCCCAGGAGCTGTGGGAAGTGTCAAGTTAATAGCAGGCAATGGATTAGCACGTCATTTGCATAAGCCACATCTCCCCGCCCCTCCACACCAGGACTGGCTGAGTCCGGGAAAGGGGAGCTTGGAATGACCCAGCCAGGCTTGGATTAGTGGCCAGCTGTCCCCCTTCAGGGCGGCAGCTGAAACCCAAGACGGGGATTAGAAAGGTTTTCATTCCCAGCCTTGGGGGCGGGTGCTCCACGCCTCACCTGTGCAGGTGTGTTCACCGCCTCTCCCAGGGCAGCACCACGTCAGCCTGAGGTCAGCGCCAGTCAGCGACCTGGACTCGAATCCAGTCAACCTGACCCCAGAAACAGAACAAGAAGTATGGTAGGGAGCACAGTCCTCTCCAGCCAGGTCTGGGGCTAGTGACCTTCCGAGCTACACGCTGTTCCTGGACTTGGGCCAACTTTGAAAAAAGCAGGGAAACGGAGGTAGACCACCTTGCTCGTTTTGGGGTGGGGCAGAGAAGCTGACTTTCTTCTCTGTATCCCGCCGACCCCCAGAGTCTAAGACCTACCTGTGTTCTTGGTCCCACCAGGTGGTTGCCTGTGGAGGGGCAAAGGGAGCCAAGGTCACATGTGGTGGGGGGGTGGGGATAGGTTCCCAGGCTGCCCCAGCAGGATCTGGCCATTCCCACCGGTGCTCCTTCGGCAGATGGGCCTAGGCCCCTTTGTCCCCAGTTTGCAGCCGCCGCAAGGTCAAATGTTACCGCGGGGCCGCAGGCAGGGGTCAGGGAAGCGGAGTAGAACCTCGATCCACCCCCAGGCGGGTCCCAGGGGGCACAGGGGTGGCCAGGCTACTGTGAGGGGGTGGGGCAGCCTTTGGGACTGGTACTACTGGAGTTTCTGGGATCTGCACGGTGGTCTTTCTTACCCGGTCTCCCACCCAGCCCTCAGCCCCCTTGCAAGACTTGTCTCCCTCAAACCTAGTTCTCTGCTCCCTCCCCTTCACAATCCCCGGATTCCTTGAGTCTTTTCTCCCTCTTCTTCTTTTTTTTTTTTGAGACAGGGTCTTGCTCAGGCTGGAGTGGAGTGACGCGATTATAACCCACTGCAGCCTTGAACACCTGGGCTCAAAACAGGTCTCACTTTATTGCCCCGGCTGGTCTTGAACTCCTGGCCTCAAGAGATCCTCCTGATTCGGCCTCCCAAAGTGCTGGGATTACAGGTGTGAGCCACAGCGCCTGTCTGTCATCTAAGTCTCTTTTCAATCCCTTCGGTGGGACCTCCACCCCAGTGTTCCCCAACAAAGATCCTAGCAGGTCCAGGCAAGGGGCCTAGGATCCCTATCCTCACAAATTACCAGTCACATTCCCATGCAGCCTCAGAACCAAAGGGTCTTCCCTGCCACCCACACCTTCCTCTCTCCCAGCAGGGATTGCATCAGGCTGTGGGCAGAACCCGACTCTAGACCCACGGGAAGTCCTTGCTCATGTCTAATCCTAGTCCTTCCTGCTTTCTGTATTCACTAACGCCTCCTCCTCCACCTTGCAGGCAGCCAGAACGTCCCTGGAACAGGTTGAGAGGCCCAGGGCTGGGTGTGCATGGCTCTCCCAGAACCTCAGTTTCTTTTTAAGTGTTGGGAGATCTCTAAGCATCTTTCCCCCTACTCTAGGGAGAGCAATTCTTCAAGTCTCATCAGGGCTCTGGGAGGCAGAGGAGGAGGTGCGCAGAGGGCACAGTCCTGGCCGGAGCTCTCAGAGGCCCAGCTGCATGCTCTGGTGTCCAGCTCTGGGCTCAGGGCGGGGTGGGACGACAGTCTGGGTGGCTGGGGCCGCAAGACTCCGAGGTGAAAGGTCACTGCTGGAAGAGCTTTTCCAGCCGGTTAAAGGTTAACCTGCCCAGAGCCAGAGGCTCGGGCTTTTCCAGCTCGCCAGCCCGGACTTCGCATACAAAGGGTGCTTAATAAATGCTGGTCAGGCGGGCCCCAACCCCGGTTCTGGCGGATGGGGTGAATTGGAGGTGGCGGCAGCTGCGAGGCTCCAGGGCGCCTGGAAGAGACATCTGCAGTCCAGCCGGCCGCCAGGCCAAGCCCTTTCTGCGAAGCACAGAAAGAAAAGGAAATTAAAAGGGAAAAGGGGCAGGCCCCCGGCAGGGGTGGTGGGCATGCCTGTCGCCTCCAGCCGCGCGGGGCGGGTGGGCGCCCTGCCCCCGGAGGCCAGAAATTCTGCAGAGGGGCCCCCTGACCTCGCGGCCCCGGCCAGCCGGTCTCAGACCACAACATCCCTTCCCCCTGGGGATTCCGGGCACCAGGTGTTAACCCGAGCAGAGAAAGGGTGGGGTGGGGGTCAGACGCGGCGACTTTCTGGAAGAGGAAGCAAACACAATCTAGGATGTGTGT
>NW_012120265.1:1119318-1127161 GCF_000951035.1 Colobus angolensis palliatus | reverse complement strand
GCCGCCAGCGACGCCGAGCCGGGCGACGAGGAGCGGCCGGGGCTGCAGGTGGACTGCGTGGTGTGCGGGGACAAGTCGAGCGGCAAGCATTACGGTGTCTTCACCTGCGAGGGCTGCAAGAGCTTTTTCAAGCGGAGCATCCGCCGCAACCTCAGCTACACCTGCCGGTGAGCCCCCCATCCGCGCGCCGCCGCCGTGCACCCCGCCCCGGCCTGGGGCGGGCCTCTGACCTGCTCGGTCACCTTGGGCCTGGCGCTGACCTTCCCTGGGCCTCCACTACCCCCTCTGAGATAGGGGCACAGCACCCGCCTCCCGTATTCCATGGCTTGGATTGTGTATACAGTCGGCGCTGCAACATTGCAGGTTTCCCCCCTATCAGGTGGTCCCTGGAGGCTTTTGCCCCAGTTACTTGCTTCTCCTTCCCCCCTCCTTTTCTCTGGGGAGGGGTCATCTCCGCGCTGGGGTGGGGGTAGGGGTGCTGTCAGGGGTGGCAGCCCAACCCCAAGGCACCCGTTCTCGGGGATCCCAGCGCGCGGGATGCCCTCGGGGGAATCGAACGTGGAACTTGGACCGTGGAGCTTGCAGCGTCCAGGGGCCATTGTCTGCGGCCGCGCGGATCGATACGGCGCGCCCTTGGGGTCAAATATCACTTCCAAAGTCGCTGTGGCTACGGAGGCGGCAGACGGAAGGAGGCTGGGGTGGCACGGGGCGGTCTTCTTCGAGTGAGGGGCCCAGCGGTGGGGGTGGGGGTGGGAGCTGGCCTTGCCCATCCCGGGGAACCCCTCTGGGCTCACTCTGAGCCTTGGGTCACCGGAAATCGCCACTGGAAGGCCGGCAGGGCCACCGGAATTGACTGAAACGTCCGCCTCCCCCAGGGGTGGGTGCAGACCTGGGGCTCCTGGAAAAATCCCTTAAACTTTGGGTGTCTCTGAGACGGGCAGGGAGTGAAACGTTTCCGAGCAGGATCGCTGGGCTGTCCCAGGTCGGAGACCTCTCTGGCAGGGCGTGGCCTTTCTAGCTGTACTGGCGGAAGGTCCCCAGGGAAAGCTATCGGGGTTGTCCAGCCCGGGAGTTCTTTTCTCACCGTTCCCGGGCGAGCATCCGATCTGTCCGTTTATAAGCCCCTACTCTGCACCCCAGGAACATGCAGGGTGTCTGTAGAGCCGGTCTAGACGGTCTCATTTCCCGGCTGCACAAAACAGAGGCCCAAAGGCCCAGAGAGAGGTCCTGGTGCCTGCTTTGCGTTGGACATGGAGGGACCCTGCCCGAGTTGGGGCTTTGCAGGGGGAAACTGTGGGACCAGATAGGGGACCGCTGAGTTCGGATCAGGGTGCCCCCAGGGAGAATGGCTAATGGAAGGCTTGTTGGCTGAGGCCGCCAAATAGGGCCTCAGGTACCCGAGGGTGGAGTTTGACCCCAGGTCCCGGGTCAGGGCTGGCCTGGTGTGACCATGTGTGGCGGAGCTGCCTTGCTCCCTCCTCCAGCACAAACTGGGCCACTAGACTTTGGCCTCATTCTTGCTGCTGGAAAACCGCCTTCTCTCCCGTCATGTCTTTAGGGAGGGGGCTCAGGCAGTTTTGGGGTCTCAGGGGCTTCCTGAGGGTGGGGTCAGGGAGCACCAGTTTCCGTGGGGATTGGGGGGGCCTTGCTTGGAGCTGGCAGGTTTGTGCTATGTGAGTTGTGTGACCTGGTGAAGTCACCATTCCATTCTGAGCTTCAAATGGATTTAGCAGGGTCTCGCTGGGGCCCAGCCTGGGTGGTTTGATGCCAGCCCCTCCAGAGAGACCCCAGCTCCAAGTCTAGCTCCTGAGAAGCCTCCAGTCTGGAGGAGACACAATGAGACAGATGCCCCAAGCCTGTGGGATCTGGGGTCCCAGGGAGACAGTAGAGGTTCTGCCTGGAGGAGGCGAGGGGACATGAACTTTGAAGCATGGAGTTGGCAGGTGGAAGAAAGGCCACAGGGGCATGCCAGTGTGTGGCCCAGACAAAACATTTAGTGGCAGACTGGGGGAGCTGTGCTGTAAGAGGGGACCGCGCAGCCATGGGAGAAGTCATAGCTAGGTGGGCCTGAAATGCTGGCTGAGGGTGATGGGGAGCCATGGAGGGTGTGTGAGCAGGGGAGGGCTCTGATCAAATTGGACTGGAGGCCAGAAGCTCAGGGAGGAAGCTGAGTTGGGCCATGGGGTTGGGCAAAAAAGCATGCACTCTTTAGGTGGGATAACAGGAATAACTTAACTGCCTTCCTCCTTGGAGGGACGGATCTGTCCCAATTCTACAGCTGGAGAAGTTGATACAGAAGGTTCAGGGCCTCCCCTGAGGTCAGGGGAAGTTGATACAGAAGGTTCAGGGCCTCCCCTGAGGTCAGGGGCCCCTGAGCCGGGCCTCTCCCTGCCTGCAGGGCCGCCCCAGGCCAGGCCATTTCCACCCGGCTGCCCTGGATCTGCCCACCACCCCGCGGCTGGGCTTTGTTCTGGTTCTGCCTGAGCTCCCTCTGCCCTAGTGGGGCCTCTTCCCAGGGGCTCAGCGGCTGGTGCTGCGGGACCCAGGCAGTGGTGGGGGTGTAGGGGAGGATGGGGGTGTTGGGGAGATGGGCGCAGAGCCTCAGCTTTCCTAAGTTGGGTTCCCCACCTGGAGTCTGGGTCTTGACACTGTCCTCCGTGAACCCCTCTGACCCAGTCCATCCCATATAGGGCGGTATCTGGCCTCCCATTTTCAGATGAGGAAACCAAGGCTCAGTGGGGCAGTCGCCACCTGAGGGTTGGGGCTGGGTGTCTGCAGCTGAGATTCATCTGGTTTTTGTTTTGTTTTTGAGACGGAGTTTCACTCTTGTTGCCCATGCTGGAGTGCAATGATGCGATTTCGGCTCACTGCAACCTCTGCCTCCTGGGTTCAAGCGGTTTTCCTGCCTCAGCCTCCCAAATAGCTGGGATTACAGGCATGCGCCACCACGCCTGGCTAATTTTGTATTTTTAGTAGAGATGGGTTTTCTCTATGTTGTTCAGGCTGGTCTTAAACTCCCAACCTCAGGTGATCCACCTGCCTCGGCCTCCCAAAGTGCCAGGATTACAGGCATGAGCCACCGCACCCAGCCTTTTTTTTTTCTTGTTTCTTTTTTTTGAGGCAGAGTCTCACTCTGTCGCCCAGGCTGGAATGCAGTGGGTCAATCTTGGCTCACTGCAACCTCCACCTACCCAGTTCAAGCGATTCTCCTTCCTCAGCCTCCCAAGTAGCTGGGATTACAGGCATGCGCCACCACGCCCAGCTCGTTTTTGTATTTTTAGTAGAGATGGGGTTTCACCATGTTGGCCAGGCTGTTCTTGAACTGACTTCAGGTGATCCACCCTCCTCCGCCTCCCAAAGTGCTGGGATTACAGGCGTGAGCCACCACAGAGATGCATCTATTTAATTCCCTTAAGTGATGGTTCCACTCTGTGAATGTCTCTGCGTATCCCCTGGGTGTCCAGCTGGGACCCCACAGGTAGTCACGCCAGGCCCAGGCCTTGGAGAGCTCCCAGCTCATGGTGGCAAGAGACCAGGGGAGTCCAAGGGCACGGGCCAAGGGGAGAAGGTTCTGGGGACATTTGAAGAGTAAGGCCTGGACCTTCCTGCCTGGGGCTGACCCAGGATGGGGAGCTCACCTCCTCTCAGGGTGGGGCCACCTGTCTCATCCCTGCAAGAGGCGATGGTATGCACTGAGGGCTGACCAGGAGAATCTCAAGCTTGCATAGGGGTTGTTGGGTGGTCCTCCCAGAAGAGCACAGGAGTGGGACCTTAAGGGCGGAGGACCCGAGTGACTTTGTTTACTTACTCATTCATTGGTGTGGGCTTCGTGCGGGTGATAATGCAGGGGCCCCACAGACCACTAGCCTCTGGCCTGACCCCTAGTTAACTCACAAAACCTAGCTTTCTGACCATGTCCTCTCTGCCTTCACATCATTTTGGGGACAATGACCCTGCTCAGCTTGACAGTGACCAAATAAAATGAAACCCTTTAGGCCTCCATATTTGTGTATTTCAGCCCTTTTGCTCTGGCTATACTCTGTCTCTGAGATCACCCCTCCAGTCACCTGGAGAACTCCTATTCATCCTTCAAAACCCAGTGCCAATGTGCCCTCCCTCGGGTGCTCATCTGCTTTTCCACAGATTCCGCTTCATCCATCACCACCCATCCAGGTTATCCTGTCTGCTTTGCAGACCTGCAAGCTGAGCTCCTGTACCCGTTCGGGACTACCTCCCCAGTCTAGAGGGCCCCTACTAGTATTTCTGAGGGGCAGCCTCCAAAGGCAGCTCATAGGCTGGTTGGGGGAGGAGGACGTGGGGGTCTCAGGGAGCCCTGGCCTCTGTGTGCCCCCAGGTCCAACCGTGACTGCCAGATCGACCAGCACCACCGGAACCAGTGCCAGTACTGCCGTCTCAAGAAGTGCTTCCGGGTGGGCATGAGGAAGGAGGGTGAGTACGCGCTGGGGACACACTGGGGAGGATCACAGCAGCTAGGGCTGGGGTGAACAAACAGCTTCTTCCTCCCTTTTTCCCTCCCTTTCACAGGGGTCTGGGTGCCTCAGGGGGCGGGGCCCAGCGCCTGCTAACCTCATTACCACTGATCCCTTGATCCAGTGGGCTATGGTCTGGCCCTAGGCTGGAGGAATCCAATTAGGATCCCTGGCCCCCTGGTTGCTGCCGTAGAGCTGAAGAGGCCGGGGACGCCCCACAAGGGACTTTCCCCAGCCCCATTCTCTTGCAGGAGCTCCCCTCCCCAATTACCCCCGACTCCGGCCTCAGAGGCCAGTTCTCTGGCCCTGACACCTTGGTGACCTCTTGTCTGCTAGCATGGCCACTGCTTTCTGAACAAGGATGTGTGTGTGTGTGTATGTGTTTTTTTATTTGATTTGCTTCCCCTCCACCCTTCACCCATGCTTTTTGTTTGCCCAAGGCAGGAACTCTGCCTGATTAAGGCAAAGGGCAGCTTACCCTTTCTCCTGACCCAGGGCACTGGGAGCAAGAGTGAGGCCCAGCTGTCTCTGCTCAGGGAACCTGGGTGGATGGGCGTATTCTGGGCCAGTGGGCCTAGAACTCTGCCAAACCCCCTTAGAATTCAAGTAGAACCCAGAGATTTCCACATGGATTTCTGGGGTTCAGGAATAGAATATAGCCTATTGGTGGCTCACGCCTGTAATCCCAGCACTTTGGGAGGCCGAGGAGGGCGGATCATGAGGTCAGGAGATCGAGACCATCCTGGCTAACATGGTGAAACCCTGTCTCTACTAAAAATATAAAAAATTAGCCAGGCGTGGTGGCGGGCACCTGTAGTCCCACCTACTGGGGAGGCTGAGGCAGGAGAATGGCGTGAACCCGGGAGGCGGAGCTTGCAGTGAGCCGAGATCGCGCTACTGCACTCCAGCCTGGGCGACAGAGCGAGACCCCGTCTCAAAAATAAAAAATAAAATAAATAAATAAATAAATAGAGATGGGGTTTCACCATGTTGGCCAGGCTGGAGTCTCCCAACTGCTGATTCCAGGTGATCCGCTTGCCTCAGCCTCCCAAAGTGCTCGGATTATAGGCATGAGCCACCCCACCTGGCTGCTTTTTAAATTTATTTTCTAGAGACAGGGTCCCACTATGTGGCCCAGGCTGGTCTTGAACTGGCTTTAAGTGATCCTCCCACCTTCGCCTCCCAAACTGCTGGGATTACAGGAATGAACCACCATACTTGGCCTAAAGCTGTTGTTTTTTGTCTAGGCCTTGGTGGGAGAAGCTGAGAGAGACAGCTGAGAAGCTTTCTTTTAAAACTGATCCCTCCCTGTGGCCTTTTAAGTTTGAGGGTAACTTTCTTATCCCTGCCCCCACAACATGGATTTTGCCTCTACTTACCTGTTTTACCTAAAATTCTCATATATCTCAAGCCATGTCCTCAGAGCAAACAGCCTCGCCAGAAGTCTCTAAAAGCCTCGGGTGGAAATATGTATGATGACAGCTCATGCTTTAAGCACAGTCCTGCCTCGGGGCCTTTGCATGTGCTGTTCCCTCTGCCTGGAGTGCACTTTTTCCAGATCTGTACACCTCAGCCTCCTGAGTGGCTGAGATTATAGACGATTGCTACCATGCTCGGCTAATTTCTTAATTTTTTGTAGAGATGGGGTCTCGCTATGTTGCCCAGGCTGGTCTTGAACTCCTGGGCTCAAACCTCAGCCTCCCAAAGTGCTGGGCTTGCAAATGGGAGCCACTGTCTGCATTTTACAGATGAGGAAACTAAGGCACACAGATTGGTGAGGCCATTTGTCAGAGAGCAACAGAGTTGTGATTGGGATTTGAACCTCCACAGTCTGGGCTGAAGAGCTGGAGAGTGGTTTGGGGAGGAGTGAACACAAAGTGCAAAGGCCAGCTGGGCGCAGTGGCTCATGCCTGTAATCCCTGCACTTTGGGAGGCCGAGGCGGGTGTATCACGAGGTCAGGAGATTGAGACCATCCTGGCCAACATGGTGAAACCCTGTTTCTACTAAAAATACAAAAATTAGCTGGGCGTGGTGGCAGGTGCCTGTAATCCCAGCTACTCGGGAGGCTGAGGCAGGAGAATCACTTGAACCCGGGAGTTGGAGGCTGCAGTGAGCCGAGATCATGCCACTGCACTCCAGCCTGGTGACAAAGCAGAACTCCATCTCAAAAAGAAAGAGAGAGAGAGGAATAAAGGAAAGGAAAGAAGGAAGGGAGAACGGGAGGGAGGGAAAAAAGAAAAAGAAAAAGTCCATAGGCCCTGGGGTGGGAATGTGGCCGTGTGAGGGAGTGGTGGTTGCTCACAAGCCAGTGAGCAAAGGGGGAAGAAGCTCCCTGGAGGAGGGGAACCACTTTTGGGCCTCATCCGCCTGTCCGGATTTGACAGTTGACTTAGACTCAGGGACCCCTTGGAGCGGGCTTCAACCCAGGTCCCGGCTTCTCTGCTCAGCGCTGTTCGCCCCCGGATTCTGCCTGCATTCCCCTCTGGTGTTCGCTCTATGCAGAGTTGACCTGGAGTTCACGGAGGTGATGAGATGGGGCATGCCAACTCATTAAAGCTCATTAATTAGTCTGCTGGCAACCAGCCCAGTCTGCCCTGCCACCCTGCCCACTGCGGCACAAGCCAGGCAGGCACGTGGCCAACCCTCTGCCTCTTTGTGCCTCAGTTTCCCTTTTCTCACCCACCTGCTCACTGCAGACATGTGCCCAAGCCAGCAGCAGGGCCTCCCCACTTCATAAGCAAGGCTACTGATGGCGACTAATGTTTACTGAGGACCTACTGCAGCCCCCCCAGGACCCCTCCCTACTGTGGGTCCCCCCCAACCCTTCCCTGCATTGTGGCCTCTGCAGGGACCCAGACCGGCCCTCAGGGGTCATCGTCTGGTGGGGAGGGGATGGAAGGTAGAGAAATGATTCCCGCTCCATAGGAGAGAGCTAGTGCTGGGTGGGTATTGATTTCTTGCTTTGGGGACCAGGCTGGCCAGGGTCCCCAAGTCCTCCTTGGCCCATCCTCAGCTCTGGGAACCCCATGACTAACAGATGGAGGCTCCAAAAGGTTTATTAGATGCTCCTCGTCCCCAGGAGCTGGGGGTGGGGAGTGGTGGCTGGACCTGGACAGGGGCTCCTGGACCCTGACTTTAACCAGCCTGGTGCCCATGGGGTGGGGTTGGGCGTTCTGGGAAAGGCTGGGCTTGGGGGCTTTGGAGGGGAGGGCCTGAGTGACCCCTTGATGACTTTTGTCTCCCTTCCCCGTTATTCTCCTTACTTTTCCTACCTTATCCTTCCCTACCTGCCCCGCCCCCCATGTCTCTCTGGGCACCTACTTGGCCCCTCATTCCTTCCCCTCTCTTCTGT
>NW_012120265.1:1116510-1117608 GCF_000951035.1 Colobus angolensis palliatus | reverse complement strand
AGGTCGCCAGGGTTGTAGGGATCTGGGTAGGGGCGTGGCTCGGAGGCCCCTCCCATTGAGGGGCGGGGCAGCCCCAGAACTTTCCATCAACTAACCATCAACTATCGAACAGTGGTAGCCCTATGAGCAGTGGTAGCCCTATCGTATTCCAGCGACTGGCGGTGCAGCCAGCTTTTTTTTTTTCCACTTTATTGTTTTATTTGTATTTCTATTTTTTGAGACTAGGTCTCACCCTGTCACCCAGGCTATGGTCCGAACACGGTTCACTGCAGCCTCGAACTCCAGGGCTCAAGCAATCGTCCCTCCCACCTCAGCCTCTTGAGTAGCTGGGACCACAGGTGTGCACCACCATTCCTGGCTAATTTTGTTTTAAAAGTTTTCTGTAGAGACATGGTCTCACCATGTTGCCCAGGCTGGTCTTGAACTCCTGGGCACAAGCAGTCCTGCCTCAGCCACCCAGAGTGCTAGGATTACAGGCGTGTGCCACCATGCCTTTAGACAAAGGTCTTTCCAGTGTGTCTCCTGGGAGTTCTTTCACCTACTGGAAGCCTCTAGATCCCATCAGAGGTATCTTTGGGGCTAGGAACCAGATCCAGGCTACTCTGGGAGGTGGCTTTCATTTGATAAATATGGTTTTGGTCCTGCAAGGTGGCTCAGGCCTGTAGCCACAGCACTTTGGGAAGCAGAGTTGGGAGAATCGCTTGAGCCCAGGAGTTCCAGGCTCCAGTGAGCTCTGATTACCACACTGCACTCGAGCCTGCGCAACAGAGTGAGACTGCGTCTCGAAAATCAATAAATATGGCTTTATTTATTGTTTTCCCAGAAGATTCTTCTTGGCTTCGCATGGTCTTGGGTCTCTCTAGAGGCTGCCACATTCTCTCACACCGCAGGCCCTTCTGGGCTCTGTCTTCCTCATCAAATTTCCTTCCCAGCCCCACCTTCCCTGTGAGCTTCCTTAGAACCTGTCTCCTTGGCCAGGCCGCTGGCTCTGTAATCCTAGCACTTTGAGAGACCGAGGTGGGGAGATTGCTTGAGATCAGGAGTTCAAGACCAGCCTGGCCAACATAGCGAAACCTGTCTCTACTAAAAATACAAAAA
>NW_012120265.1:1115297-1115700 GCF_000951035.1 Colobus angolensis palliatus | reverse complement strand
CAAAAAAACAAAAAAAAGAAAAGAAAAAAAAATTAGAACCTGTCTCCCTGCCAAAGGCATCAGTTGGGCACCAGCCACCCTTGAAACATCATTGTCTGCACCCCTGTGTCACTGTGTCACTGGTTAGATGAGAACACCTCCCTATCTCTGGAGGATCGACACTGCCTTAGATATTCGCATTTGCATCCCAGGGTCCCATCACCCTCTTCCTGTCTCCTTTTTTTTTTTTTTGGAGACAGGGTCTTACTACTCTGTCGCCCAGGTTGTGCTATGATCATGGATCGCTGTAGCCTCAAACTCCTGGGCCCAAGAGATCCTTCCACCTCAGCCTCCTCCTGAGGAGCTGGGACTACAGGCACGTGCCATCACACCGGGCTAATTTTATTTATTTATTTATTTAGAA
>NW_012120265.1:1109956-1111322 GCF_000951035.1 Colobus angolensis palliatus | reverse complement strand
GCCTCCCAAGTAGCTGGGACTACAGGCGCCCGCCACCTCACCCGGCTAGTTTTTTTGTATTTTTTAGTAGAGATGGGGTTTCACCGTGTTAGCCAGGATTGTCTCCATCTCCTGACCTCGTGATCCGCCCTCCTCGGCCACCATATCCAGTTAATTTTTGTATTTTTAGTAGAGACGGGGGTTTCACAATGTTGGCCGTGCTGGTCTCGAACTCCTGACCTCAGGTGATCCGCCTGCCTCAGCGTCCCATCGTGCTGGGATTACAGGCGTGAGTCACCGCACCTGGCCTATATGTTTATTTATTTTCAGAGATGGAATCTCACTGTGTTGCTCAGGCTGGAGTGCAATGGCTTACTCACAGGGGCAATCCCACTACTGATCAGCAATGGATCTTTTTCTTTTTACTCTTTGGTAAACTCTTATTCAACGGTCAAGGCCCCAGCCTCACTGCCCCTCTCTGATCTCAGGCATGAAGAATCACATGGGGGACACTCACAGCTCATAGTCGGGCACTGGGCGGGGCCTAGGCTTATTATGCCCCTTAGGGATGGCTCCAATAGGGTTCTTGGCACCCAGGAGGGGCTGGGAGAGCAGTTCATCCTCAAACACAATCTTCCTCGGCTTTGCCTTGTGGGGTCCTGGCTGGGGCTGGCACGGAGGGCGGGGGGCGCTGGTTTTGAGGCCTCCAGGCGCCAGTCCTTGCAGCTGCCACAGGAATCGTGGTTTGGAGTTAAATCGGGGTGTCGGGAAACCGGAGTCCCTCAAACTGGGGGGACTAAATCTTTTGCCTAGAGGCCCGGCCTGGGGACCCCCTCCCGGTCAGGCTCACCGGGGGCCCAGGCCCAGGCGGGTGAGTCTGCAGGTGCCCCCGGGAGCCGCGAGTCTTTGGGAGCTCCCGGGTGGGCATCGGCCTCCGGGAGAAGCAGCTCGCGGGTTTCCGGGCTGATGGGCGGGTCCTGCGGGGGGCGTCGTGTCCCGCGCGCGGCGGGGGTGGTCTGCGGGCGGCCTGTGGGTGGACACGCGGAGAGGACACGCCTGGCGACGCGCACGGAGAAAGGACGCGCGGGCAGCACGCCCCGAAAGCAGCCAACTCTCACCCAGCGGGAGCAGAGTTCCCCAGCGCGGCTGCTATTTGCATAGACGCACGCGATTGGCCCGCAGCGACCTCCAGACCCCGCCCACGACTGCGTAACCCAAAAGAGCGCTATGTAAACGAGCTCTGACGTCACCGCGCAGCCTGGGACCTGCTCCAGTTAACCTCCGCGCTGCCGGAGCCTCGCCCTCTCGGGCGCGCGGAGCCCACGGACAACCGCGTCCGAGGAGCTCCCCGGGACCTCCGCCCCACCTGCAAGGCCGTCTGGCTGGC